>NC_030686.2:48254573-48554573 GCF_000004195.4 Xenopus tropicalis
AGTATGTGTGTGGTGTGTCAGTATGTGTATGGTGGTGTGTGGTGTCAGTATGTGTGGTATGTGGTCAGTATGTGTGCTATGTAGTGTGTGTGTCAGTATGTGTGTATGTGTGTGTGTCAGTATGTGTGTGTGTGTGTGTGTGTCAGTATGTGTGTGTGTGTCAGTATGTGTGTGTGTGTCAGTATGTGTGTGTATGTGTGTGTGGTGTCAGTATGTGTGTATGTGTCAGTATGTGTGTATGTGTGTGTGTGTGTCAGTATGTGTGTGTGTGTGTGTGTGTCAGTATGTGTGTGTGGTCAGTATGTGTGTGTCAGTATGTGTGTGTGTGTGTGTGTGTCAGTATGTGTGTGTGTGTGTGTCAGTATGTGTGTGTGTGTGTCAGTATGTGTGTGTGTGTGTGTGTCAGTATGTGTGTGTATGTGTGTCAGTGTGTGTATGTGTGTATGTGTCAGTATGTGTGTATGTGTGTCAGTATGTGTGTATGTGTGTGTGTGTCAGTATGTGGTGTGTGTCAGTAATGTGTGTGTGTGTGTGTGTCAGTATGTGTGTGTGTGTCAGTATGTTGTGTGTGTGTGTGTGTATGTGTGTGTGTATGTGTGTATGTGTGTGTGTGTCAGTAGTGTTGTGTCAGTATGTGTGTGTGTGTGTGTGTGTATGTGTGTGTGTGTGTCATGTGTATGTGTGTGTCAGTATGTATGTGTGTGTGTATGTATGTGTGTCAGTATGTGTGTATGTGTGTGTTGTCAGTATGTGTGTTGTGTAGTATGTGTGTGTGTGTCAGTATGTGTGTGTGTGTGTGTGTGTCAGTATGTGTGTGTGTGTGTATGTATGTGTGTATGTGTGTATGTGTGTATGTGTGTGTGTGTCAGTATGTGTGTAGTGTCAGTATGTGTGTGTGTGTGTGTTCAGTATGTGTGTGTGTGTGTCAGTATGTGTGTATGTGTGTGTGTAGTATGTATGGTATGTGTGGTGTCAGTATGTTGTATGTTGTGTGTGTGTATTGTGTTGTGTGTGTGTGTCAGTATGATGTGTGTGTGTGTGTGTCAGTATGTGTGTGTATGTGTGTGTGTGTTCAGTATGTTGTGTGGTGTGTGTGTGTGTCAGTATGGTGTATGTGTGTGTGTGTCAGTATCGTGTGTGTGTGTGTGTGTCAGTATGGTGTGTGTGTGGTGTGTCAGTATGTGTGTGTGTATGTGTGTGTGTGTGTGTCAGTATTGTGTATGTTGTGTGTGTGTCAGTATGTGTGTATGTGTGTGTGTGTGTCAGTATGTGTGTTGTGTGTGTGTGTCAGTATGTGTGTTGTGTCAGTATGTGTTGTGTTGGTCAGTATGTGTGTGTATGTGTGTGTGTGTGTGTCAGTATGTGTCAGTATGTGTGTGTCAGTATGTGTGTGTGTGTCAGTATGTGTGTGTGTGTGTGTGTAGTATGTGTGTGTGTGTGGTCAGTATGTGTGTATGTGTGTGTGTCAGTATGTGTATGTGTGTGTCAGTATGTGTGTGTGTGGTGTGTGTGTCAGTATGTGTGTGTGTATGTGTGTGTGTGTGTATGTATGTGTGTGTTGTGTCAGTATGTGTGTATGTGTGTGTGTGTCAGTATGTGTGTGTGTGTGTGTGTCAGTATGTGTATGTGTGTGTGTGTCAGTATGTGTGTGTCAGTATGTGTGTGTGTGTGTGTGTGTTGTGTGTGTGTGTATGTATGTGTGTTGTGTGTGTCATGTGTATGTGTGTGTGTGTGGTCAGTATGGTGTAATGTGTCAGTATGTGTGTATGTGTGTATGTGTGTCATGTGTGTGTGTTGTCAGTAGTGTGTATGTGTGTGTATCAGTAATGTGTGGTGTGTGTGTGTGTCAGTATGTGTATGGTGTGTGTGTGTCAGTATGTGTGTATGTGTCAGTATGTGTGTGTGTGTCAGTATGTATGTGGTGGTTGTGTCAGTATGTATGTGTGGTGTGTGTCAGTATGTGTGTATGGTGTGTGTTGTGTCCGTATGTGTGTATGTGTGTGTGTGTCAGTATGTGTGTGTGTGTGGTGTCAGTATGTTGTGTGTGTTCAGTATCGTGTGTGGTGTGTGTCAGTTGTGTGTGTGTGTCAGTATGTGTGTATGTCGTGTTTGTGGTCAGTATGTGTTGTATGTGTGTGTGTCCAGTATGGTGTGTATTGTGTGTGTGTCCAGTATGTGTGTGTGTCAGTATGTGTGTATGTGTGTGTGTGTCAGTATGTGTGTGTGTGTCAGTATGTTGGTGTGTATGTAGGTGGGTGGTCCGGCAGCTGAGGGCTAATTACTTGCATATGCCCCCCCGTGTGTAATTTCATTAGCAGTAACACAAACACCCCCCCATCAGCCCCTCACATCTGCCCGTCCCGCTCGGCTCTCTGTTATGACAATAAATAAAGGCTACAAACACCCCCCCCCCCCATTAATCCTTGTTAGATGAGCGCAAAGCCCCCTAATCACCCAAACTGCACACAGCAAGGGCCACACAATCACCGACAGATACGGGATTAAAGGGGAACTAATGCCACAATACATCTGGGGGTACTCCATGGGCACATTCCATTCTATAAGGGGGATTAGGGGAGAAATTATTTTATTTAGCCATGGAAAGGTTTTGTCTGTGGGGGAAATGTATTTTATGCTGTGGGACTGACTCTGCTTCCTCTCTGGCAAACAGCAGCAACTCTGTCTCGCTTTATGGCAAGGATTTCACATCCAGACTCTCAGGACTAGAGCAATAGGTCCCACCGGAACCCGTGCCTGCCACTAGATCTATCACTGTGTGTTGGACTCACAGCAGCACCTCTTGACAATAATAATCCCCCCCCGGCCCAAACCTGTGGGACCCAAAACAGGACAGGCAGAGTTCAAGGCTAACAAGGCCGGAGTATAAACAGTGCGATGCCTGGGAGTATAAACACTCACACTCACACTCAGACACCTGGGAAGCAGCAGGGCCTTTATCTCCCAGGGGATAGTGTTGCAAGAGGAGCGCCAGGAGCGGAAGAAGCTTCCCACTCAGGGGGTCTCAGTGAAGGTGTCAGCGCTGGGCTTGGGGGATACACAATCCAGACGCCGCTGCTGGGAAGTGGGGCCCTAACAGCTGGCAGGCAGCTCTCACACACGGCTCTGGGGCTAATTGCCAAGCTGGGTCTGTACTGGGGAAAGTGATCCGGGGGGGGGCAGAACCATAAATATTTATATGAGTGTTTCCTGCGGAGCTGCCGATACCTGCGCTGTCCTTAAGTGGCCGGGAGGGAGCAGCTTTACATTGGCCTTACAATAGCAGCCCAGGAGCAGCACCTTCAGCAAAGCCATTGGGCCAGTTGGCCCTCCGCCCCTAATTAGCCTGTATCTGCCAATCCTGCCCAAACAGGGTACATTTTAGGGGCAAACATATACAATAAAAACATGCTAAGAATGCAGAAAAACACACGTCTGCCCCAAAGAGCTTACAGTCTATGTGAGAGGAGTTTACAGAAGCCGCTAACCTGCGGATCTCCAGCTGTTTGGGTCTCACTGCCCCGCAGTACCCTCTACAGCCTGAAGGTGGCACCGCTGCGCAATCACAATAAAGAGAATGTCGGATTCCAGGAGTCTGAGGGCATCAGCACCCCGGGGCCACATTGCACCCATCTCAGGTTTGGCAGCACCCACTCAGGAAATGCAGAATCTATGGTGCCAGTATGCCGGTACCTTATGTTCTACACTTCTTGGGAATTAAGGGGTTAAAGTTTCAACAAAAATGGAAGAAAAATAGATATATATATATATATACACACAATATCCAACAAACCTTCTTCTGATTCCGCTCTGTCAAACTCCGGTACAATTTCCGCCCCTGTTTCCCAGCATTCCAGATGGTGAAGGACGGCCAATGAGCGAGGACCCTCTCCTCAAGGAACCGCACCCGGTGCCCCCAGATTGTCTCCCTGCGCAAACACCAATCACAGAAACTGTTTAATAATGTGGGGGTGACTGCTAATATCCTTATCATTTACAGTAGGGGGTACATTATCCCTTATAATACATGAGTGATACTCAGAGTTCCCTGTATAACTCAGCCTGCAGCCTTGTGCCTTTATATGGGCACAGAACCCCTCAGTGACTGCTAATATCCTTATCATTTACAGTAGGGGGTACATTATCCCTTATAATACATGAGTGATACTCAGAGTTCCCTGTATAACTCAGCCTGCAGCCTTGTGCCTTTATATGGGGGGCACAGAACCCCTCAGTGACTGCTAATATCCTTATCATTTACAGTAGGGGGTACATTATCCCTTATAATACATGAGTGATACTCAGAGTTCCCTGTATAACTCAGCCTGCAGCCTTGTGCCTTTATATGGGGGGCACAGAACCCCTCAGTGACTGCTAATATCCTTATCATTTACAGTAGGGGGTACATTATCCCTTATAATACATGAGTGATACTCAGAGTTCCCTGTATAACTCAGCCTGCAGCCTTGTGCCTTTATATGGGGGGCACAGAACCCCTCAGTGACTGCTAATATCCTTATCATTTACAGTAGGGGGTACATTATCCCTTATAATACATGAGTGATACTCAGAGTTCCCTGTATAACTCATAGGAGAGCTGAGCAGGCACTTTCGCTGGTTTCTCGGCTGAGGCCCCCGGGGGTTATACGAACGCTCCAATCAGGAATCACTCGGGGCAGATTCAGTAATTCTCATACAAACAAACGCAAACCTATTAACCCCTGCAGCACCAAAGTAGAGTTGCACCCCTCTGACTAATGACGCACTCAGTGGGACTAATGGGCTGAGATGGTGCCAAGCTCTAGTAAATGTTACCGCTCTCAGGTTCCTGCACAGAAGAGCTTCCAATTGGCACGGGATGTTTAATTAAATGATTATAGGGAGCCCCCCCCCAGGGAACCTGTGATTAGATCTGGGGGGGGGAGTTGAGCGAGAGCCAGGGCAGGTGCAGTGGGAACATGTAGGATTCATTGTAACAAGCGACGGCCTCACAGCAACAGGTACAGTGTGGGAATCCTCTCTCACTCCCTGGGAACTGCCTGGAACATGGTGTATTGAGGTGCCCTTGAACTCCCGCCATTAACCCCATCCCTGGGGGCAACAGGTATTTCCATATAAAAACATCAAAGGTATTCCCCTGTACTAAGCACAATTCAGCAGGAACAGCCCCCTAAGTTTGCCCATAGCCTGTACAGAGAGATACCATAAAACTATGGCACATAGGGATTCCCCTGTACTAAGCACAATTCAGCAGGAACAGCCCCCTAAGTTTGCTCATAGCCTGTACAGAGAGATACCATAAAACTATGCCAGCATAGGGATTCCCCTGTACTAAGCACAATTCAGCAGGAACAGCCCCCTAAGTTTGCCCATAGCCTGTACAGAGAGATACCATAAAACTATGGCACATAGGGATTCCCCTGTACTAAGCACAATTCAGCAGGAACAGCCCCCTAAGTTTGCCCATAGCCTGTACAGAGAGATACCATAAAACTATGGCACATAGGGATTCCCCTGTACTAAGCACAATTCAGCAGGAACAGCCCCCTAAGTTTGCCCATAGCCTGTACAGAGAGATACCATAAAACTATGGCACATAGGGATTCCCCTGTACTAAGCACAATTCAGCAGGAACAGCCCCCTAAGTTTGCCCATAGCCTGTACAGAGAGATACCATAAAACTATGGCACATAGGGATTCCCCTGTACTAAGCACAATTCAGCAGGAACAGCCCCCTAAGTTTGCTCATAGCCTGTACAGAGAGATACCATAAAACTATGGCACATAGGGATTCCCCTGTACTAAGCACAATTCAGCAGGAACAGCCCCCTAAGTTTGCTCATAGCCTGTACAGAGAGATACCATAAAACTATGGCACATAGGGATTCCCCTGTACTAAGCACAATTCAGCAGGAACAGCCCCCTAAGTTTGCTCATAGCCTGTACAGAGAGATACCATAAAACTATGGCACATAGGGATCCCCTGTACTAAGCACAATTCAGCAGGAACAGCCCCCAGCAGATACATTTTCACACTAATCTGCCCCCTTGCACCGTGGGTGTGGCTTATCAATATGCTGTGAGTCACAACCTTGTTGCTAATAAGAGCTCCTCGGGGGCAATGGCCGTTCATGGAAAGTTCCCGCGCATGGGGCAGGGTGTAACTGTTCCTCCCACACGCGCCAAAAATATACTGGTTGGTTGGGATCGTGACACCTGACTTTATTGCTGTGAGATTCCCGTTGGCGCCAAAGCAACAAACTGAGGTTGGTTCCAGGTGTGTCCTAGAGTGTGTGAGAGTTGTAGTTTAACAACAGCCGAGCACCTACAGAGGCCTCTGGCAGGCAGAATAATAAACTTGCTTCCCTCAAATTAAATGGAACTTGATGGAATGTGACTCATTTTACAGCCACAGCTACTATATCATTCTCTGTATCCCGAATATGCTAAGGGTTCACTTGCCCTTTAATGCCTATGCCTATTTTTGGGTTGGCTGAGATGCCGGTATTTACTGACTGCAAAACATCACGTGCCAGATACCCTGCAGAGCCAGGGACTTGGTGTAAGGGAAAGACAGGAAGTTACTTGCCCCAAATCGGCCCCTGAGTCCGAATGGGGTTACGGGGTAAGTGTAACAGCTCAGTACTGAAACAAGGCGTGATGGATGGGAGCGATCAGCAGTGTCTTGTCTCTCTAAATTATATTAAAGGGAACGGTGCCGGGGGCAATTCACATGCTGGGAGTTTGAATAAAGCACCGCATAACTTCATCTGCCCTTAGTAACCCCTTCCCTGCCGCCCATAACCCCTCCCCTGGTAAACTCATATAATAATGTCATTCTGCATGCTCTGTTATACAGATAGCTAGAATCTCAGCCATAAAGCAGGGCAGGACTGCTGCTTACAATGGGGGGGGATCAGATAGGATCTGTGCCACTGTGACAGAATGCTCTGTTATACAGATAGCTAGAATCTCAGCCATAAAGCAGGGCAGGACTGCTGCTTACAATGGGGGGATCAGATAGGATCTGTGCCACTGTGACAGAATGCTCTGTTATACAGATAGCTAGAATCTCAGCCATAAAGCAGGGCAGGACTGCTGCTTACAATGGGGGGATCAGATAGGATCTGTGCCACTGTGACAGAATGCTCTGTTATACAGATAGCTAGAATCTCAGCCATAAAGCAGGGCAGGACTGCTGCTTACAATGGGGATCAGATAGGATCTGTGCCACTGTGACAGAATGCTCTGTTATACAGATAGCTAGAATCTCAGCCATAAAGCAGGGCAGGACTGCTGCTTACACATGGGGGGATCAGATGGATCTGTGCCACTGTGACAGACATGCTCTGTTATAACAGATAGTCGTAAGAATTCTCAGCCCATAAAGCAGGGCAGGACTGATGCCTTTACCAATGGGGGGGGGGATCAGATAGGATTCTTGTGACCACTGTGACAGGAATGCTCTGTTTATACAGATAGCTAGAATTCTCAAGCCAATAAAGCACGGGCAGGACTGCGATGCTTACCAATGGGGGGGGGGGATCAGATAGGAATCTGCTGCCACCTGTGACATGAATGCCTTCTGTCTACTACAGTATAGCCTTAGAATACTAAGCCATAAAGCAGGGGCAGGACTGCTTGCTTACATAGTGGGGGATCAGATAGGACTCTGTGCCACTGTGACAGAATGCTCTGTTATACAGATACGCCTAGAATCTCAGCCATAAAGCAGGGCAGGACTGCTGCTAACAATGAGGGGATCAGATAGGATCTGTGCCACTGTGACAGAATGCTTCTTTATACAGATAGCTAGAATCTCAGCCATAAAGCAGGGCAGGACTGCTGCTTACAATGGGGGGGATCAGATGCCACTGTGACAGAATGCTCTGTTATAAAGCACACGTGCCATATTGCAGTTGTTGGGAGGGTTGTGCTATGCTGCAGTCTGGCACCAGGGGGCGTATCAGATATCAGTTCCTACAGGGAAAGGCCTTGGTGGCCCCCATTCTGGCACAAGCACTGGGCAAGGAGCATTAGCAAATCTCACATAACTTGCATTGAGGCTGAATTCAGTGCCCGGTGCCAGCCATCGGGGCAGGGGGTACTTACTCGGGCAGGGGGTACTTACTCGGGCAGGGGTACTTACTCGGACACAGAGTGCGTTGCGGCGTGCTCATGGTAGCGGTACAACAGGAGGCACCTATCCACTCTATATACTCCGCCTCCTTTCCGTAGGTGCTCATAGAAAAACAGCAGGTCCTCCGGGGATCCCTAAAAGCAGGAGACAGAGATGAGCCAATTTCTGAGACAATTGGGGTGCCCTTGTGCCCCCTGTCGGCTTAGCCACCCTCCCTGGTTTTCTACTGGAGTGCAATTGGTCAGCAGGCACCCAACTGGGAGCAAATATCTGTCCCCTGTGGGTGCTGCTAAACAGGGGGCAGATGCACAGCTGGAGGGGGGGGGGATTTTTTGCTTTGTTGCAACTTTTAATTACGTGCCCCTTTCCCTGTGCCAAAGCACAATAGTCTCCTCGACTCCCAGTGCCCCTGAGGGGAAGGAACGTTGGTGGCCACAGCATGTAGCCTTGAATGGCATCTTGTGCCCCCAGTTCCTGTGCCACTGGTAAGGGCACCCGTTCCAATAGCATTTTGCTAGAGTGTCAGCTCACGGGGTGAAGGGGGGATTAGTAGGCAGTGGTGCAGAAACATGGAATCCCTTGGGGAACCCCCGGCACCCACACAGCGTTGGCTGCTGTAGTACTGTAGGCGCTAAGTCGCCCGTTTGGCCAATGACCCCACTACACACAGGGCCTGAGAGCCTTACTATACACTGACAGGCTGTCCTCTCTCGGCACAGCGACCCCTCGGCACAGCGACCCCTCGGTGCTGGCTCACAGCCGGCTGGGACGGACGCGGTTGATATTGGCACAGTGACAGCCTGTTCTCATCGCTATGGGGCGAGAGGAACGCTCAGCAGAGGGGACAGTGTGTGAAATGTTCCTCTTGGGGAGTGATAAGCAGCAGCGAGCGGCTCCCAGCATCTCCTTATATAGATATCTGTAAGCACCGCGCCCCATGGCTAATCGTCCAATCATTCCCAATCATTCCATAATCCCAGCAGGGAAGCCATGGGCATTGCCAGTTTGTGTGTCTCACCGGGAAATGCCGCCGCCATGTTCTTTATACGGGGGTTGCACTTCCCCATGTCCCCCAGTAGGTGGAACCCCTGCCCTGCCAAAAGGGAAAGTTCTGTATGTGCCAACTGCATCTCCCTGAGGTGATTTTATGGGATTATTTGCCCCCGCACCCTTACCCTGCCATCCTCCACATCTGTATGTGCATCTCTCTGAGGTGGTTTTATGGGATTATTTGCCCCCGCACCCTTACCCTGCCATCCTCCACATCTGTATGTGCATCTCTCGGAGGTGGTTTTATGGGATTATTTGCCCCCGCACCCTTACCCTGCCCTCCTCCACATCTGTATGTGCATCTCTCTGAGGTGATTTTATGGGATTATTTGCCCCCGCACCCTTACCCTGCCATCCTCCACATCTGTATGTGCATCTCTCGGAGGTGGTTTTATGGGATTATTTGCCCCCGCGCCCTTACCCTGCCCTCCTCCACATCTGTATGTGCATCTCTCTGAGGTGGTTTTATGGGATTATTTGCCCCCGCACCCTTACCCTGCCCTCCTCCACATCTGTATGTGCATCTCTCTGAGGTGGTTTTATGGGATTATTTGCCCCCGCGCCCTTACCCTGCCCTCCTCCACATCTGTATGTGCATCTCTCGGAGGTGGTTTTATGGGATTATTTGCCCCCGCGCCCTTACCCTGCCATCCTCCACATCTGTATGTGCATCTCTCTGAGGTGGTTTTATGGGATTATTTGCCCCTGCACCCTTACCCTGCCATCCTCCACATCTGTATGTGCATCTCTCTGAGGTGGTTTTATGGGATTATTTGCCCCTGCGCCCTTACCTTGCCCTCCTCCTAATCTGTATGTGCATCTCTCTGGGGTGGTTTTATGGGATTATTTGCCCCCGCACCCTTACCCTGCCATCCTCCACATCTGTATGTGCATCTCTCTGGGGTGGTTTTATGGGATTATTTGCCCCGCACCCTTACCTTGCCCTCCTCCTAATCTGTATGTGCATCTCTCTGGGGTGGTTTTATGGGATTATTTGCCCCCGCACCCTTACCCTGCCATCCTCCACATCTGTATGTGCATCTCTCTGGGGTGGTTTTATGGGATTATTTGCCCCCGCACCCTTACCTTGCCCTCCTCCTAATCTGTATGTGCATCTCTCTGGGGTGGTTTTATGGGATTATTTGCCCCCGCACCCTTACCTTGCCATCCTCCACATCTGTATGTGCATCTCTCTGGGGTGGTTTTATGGGATTATTTGCCCCCGCACCCTTACCTTGCCATCCTCCACAAACTGGCCAACGTGGCAGAACCATTCCCTGGAGCAGAACCACGTGGGCATGATAACGGTGGGTCCATGGGAGGTGAAGACCTGCAGGGGGAAGGGACACATTAAACATGGCAGTCAGGAGCCCTCTATACTGGGAGTGACAGTTGGGAGTGACAGCTCAGAGCCAGAGAGGGACTGGGAGTTGCAAGGCCTTATTTCCGGCAGGGCTGGGAGGCACCATTGCCCCTTTCTACTCTCTGCACTGCTGCTTCCGACTTCTGAAGACGGCCGACACACCTATGGAGAGGTACGCAGGGCTGATGTCTCCATCATTGTTTCAAGAGTCAGAACCAGTGGTGCAGAAAGAGATACTGCTTTCAGTAGGAATTACAAGTCCCAGTTGAAATAAGGAATGCGGTGGGGGGGGGGGAAGATGCTCAGAGCTGATTCTAGTTTGGGTTTATATTGCCTTTAATCAGCGCTAAACACCGGCTCTGTATCCGCCGTGGGGCAGGTGTCAGTACAGGAATGGCCCCCGCTGTGTTTAGCCAACATGTTGTGCCGCAGAGCAGAAGGAAAGCAGAGTATCCGGGGGTTACAGCGCAGGTAGTGAGGCTGCCCCCGTGCTTAACTGCCCCTGTGCTTAACTGCCCCCGTGCTTAACTGCCCCTGTGCTTAACTGCCCCTGTGCATGTGTGGGAATATCGGCCCATTGGTACACGGGACTCCCGGCATGTCCCTCCAGTGCACCACATTCTGCTCTTTTAAAGGGGAACTAAGCCCATTTTATTTCCCATGTATAAATACCTGATAATGCCCCCGACTCCACCTTGCCTTGCTACCCACACTGTCCCACAGCTACAGCCCCCAACTCCACCTTGCCTTGCTACCCCCACTGTCCCACAGCTACAGCCCCCGACTCCACCTTGCCTTGCTACCCCCACTGTCCCACAGCTACAGCCCCCGACTCCACCTTGCCTTGCTACCCCCACTGTCCCACAGCTACGGCCCCGACTCCACCTTGCCTTGCTACCCCCACTGTCCCACAGCTACAGCCCCCGACTCCACCTTGCCTTGCTACCCACACTGTCCCACAGCTACAGCCCCCGACTCCACCTTGCCTTGCTACCCACACTGTCCCACAGCTACAGCCCCCGACTCCACCTTGCCTTGCTACCCCCACTGTCCCACAGCTACAGCCCCCGACTCCACCTTGCCTTGCTACCCACACTGTCCCACAGCTACAGCCCCGACTCCACCTTGCCTTGCTACCCACACTGTCCCACAGCTACAGCCCCGACTCCACCTTGCCTTGCTACCCCCACTGTCCCATAGCTACGGCCCCGACTCCACCTTGCCTTGCTACCCCCACTGTCCCACAGCTACGGCCCCCGACTCCACCTTGCCTTGCTACCCCCACTGTCCCACAGCTACAGCCCCGACTCCACCTTGCCTGCTACCCCACACTGTCCCACAGCTACAGCCCCGACTCCACCTTGCCTTGCTACCCACACTGTCCCACAGCTACAGCCTCGACTCCACCATGCCTTGCTACCCCCCACTGTCCCATAGCTACGGCCCCGACTCCACCTTGCTTGCTACCCACACTGTCCCACAGCTACGGCCCCCGACTCCACCTTGCCTTGCTACCCCCACTGTCCCATAGCTACGGCCCCCGACTCCACCTTGCCTTGCTACCCCCACTGTCCCACAGCTACGGCCCCCGACTCCACCTTGCCTTGCTACCCCCACTGTCCCACAGCTACGGCCCCCGACTCCACCTTGCCTGCTACCCCCACTGTCCCACAGCTACGGCCCCCGACTCCACCTTGCCTTGCTACCCACACTGTCCCACAGCTACGGCCCCGACTCCACCTTGCCTTGCTACCCCACTGTCCCACAGCTACGGCCCCCGACTCCACCTTGCCTTGCTACCCCACTGTCCCACAGCTACGGCCCCGACTCCACCTTGCCTTGCTACCCCCACTGTCCCACAGCTACGGCCCCCGACTCCACCTTGCCTTGCTACCCCCACTGTCCCACAGCTACGGCCCCCGACTCCACCTTTATGTAGGGAACTTGTAGATTAGGGTGAAAGCGACATGCAATAATGAACTTTCCCACAAGATGCAGCCAACATGGAACAATCATTTCAACCCCCCCCCCCCCCCCGACAGAACTACATGACATGTGGCCTCCCACCAAGCCCAAGAGGATCGAGGGGGCCCCCAACCCATTTGGGGGGAGCAGGAATGTCCTACGTTTGGAGGTGGGAAAGGTTCTCACAGACTGGGAATGGGCCAGTTCCACGGGCAGGGATTAGTGCCTGTCACACGCAGCCGACACATCTGTTTACACATGTAACATACGGAGCTGCCGCCGCTGAGACTCCCCGCACCCTCCTCAGCTCCGTCCAACCTACTCCCAGCTCCACCAGCAGGCTAGGCTGTCACTTTAAAGGGAAAGTGCATCCCAATTAGATTTTCTGGTGATAGTCAGTAAAAATATGTCCTTGGGTTATTCTGCAATGTGTGCTGTGCTGGAGCTGCCACACTGCTGTCTCTGCCCTACTCGCACCGGCCCAACTCATACAAGTCCTACTCGCACCGGCCCAACTCATACAAGTCCTACTCGCACCGGCCCAACTCATACAAGTCCTACTCGCACCGGCCATACTGTGCCACTACTGCCCTACTGCCAACATTTCCACTGCTCTCCACTCTCGTACAACCATCACCATCTTGCCCTACTGATTCCATCTTAATTTCCCATCAACATACTTGCATCTCACCCTACCGTCTCCATCTTGCCCTACCGTCCCCATCTTGCCCTACCGTCCCCATCTTGCCCTACCGTCCCCATCTTGCCCTACCGTCCCCATCTTGCCCTGTTGTCTCCATCTTGCCCTGTTGTCTCCATCTTGGCCTACTGTCTCCATCTTGCCCTACCGTCTCCATCTTGCCCTACCGTCTCCATCTTGCCCTACCGTCTCCATCTTGCCCTACCGTCCCCATCTTGCCTTACCGTCCCCATCTTGCCCTACCGTCCCCATCTTGCCCTACCGTCCCCATCTTGCCTTACCGTCCCCATCTTGCGCTACCGTCCCCATCTTGCCCTACCGTCCCCATCTTGCCTTACCGTCCCCATCTTGCCCTACCGTCCCCATCTTGCCCTACCGTCTCCATCTTGCCCTGTTGTCTCCATCTTGGCCTACTGTCCCCATCTTGCCCTACTGTCTCCATCTCGCCCTATTGTCTCCATCTCGCCCTGTTGTCTCCATCTCGCCCTGTTGTCTCCATCTCGCCCTGTTGTCTCCATCTCGCCCTGTTGTCTCCATCTTGCCCTACTGTCTCCATCTTGCCCTACTGTCTCCATCTCGCCCTACTGTCTCCATCTTGCCCTTCCGTCTCCATCTTGCCCTATTGTCTCCATCTTGCCCTGTTGTCTCCATCTTGTCCTACTGTCTCCATCTTGCCCTACTGTCTCCATCTTGCCCTACTGTCTCCATCTTGCCCTACTGTCTCCATCTTGTCCTACTGTCTCCATCTCGCCCTACTGTCTCCATCTCGCCCTACTGTCTCCACTTTGCCCACGCCTGTGGCTCTGTAGGGCCCACTGCAGTCTCTGTATGTAATGGTTAATGCACTGTGCAGAAGGCGGGTGAGTATGGGTTACTGCAGACTCCCCAAACCAGCCACACAAGCTGATAACATGAGAAACTCATTAGTCAGAATGACAAGACGGGACGTGTCTCGCTGGGGCCACTCACTCTCAGGCTTTGCCAGACATCAATTATCGGCTGCTGTCACTTCTTCACATGCAGTGAAATCCCGCGCATTGGGCTCCCTCTCTCAGATTAATGTTCGGCCGGAGCCGCATCACATCCTGCTGGGACTTGTACAGCCTCTAACTCGGCAGAAGAGCTCACACTAATCCACTGATTTATCAGGTCTGCTGTGGGGCGGAGCTGTGGGAATGTCATGGGGTCTGATGTCAGGGAATACACGTGAGAAGAATGAGATCACCTGACCCAACAACCAATAGGGGCAGGCATTTATACACAGGTCCTATTGTGACATCACTCATGCTTGTTTCATCACTCTATATTATATAGATTATGAAATCTAGGACTAATAAAAAGTCCTTAAATGACCTACTGACCCCCCCCCCATCCCAATAAAACAATTCCATATGGGCTTCACTGCCCAAAACCTGAGCAGAACCGACCCAATGAGAGTGCGGTCATGAGGTTGGGATTACGCTATTGATTGTGAATAATCAGCCCCCAGAGAAGGAGAGGAGCCAGACGTATGGGGGGGCTGGATGTGTCGACAGAGGGGTCCTTCTGGTTACAGTGTTGGAGGGAGAAGATAAGGGGTAGTAATGAGTATGGGGGGGGGCATACTGTACCACTCACGTCATCTTACTCACCCAATATGGCTAATGGCCTAGTCACCTGGCCCGTGCCGTATGCCATTTAGCTGAATGGGGCACTGCCCAATGGTGATTTGGGTGCCAGCTGGGGTGCCATTAGGCAATAAATGTGTTACTGTATCCCCAGCACTTGAGTTTGGGCCAAGCTGAGTGAGTTCTGGTTGTGTCGTTATAGGGGGGCCCGGGGACCCTATCAGCGCCATTTCTGTGACCATAATAAAAGCCTCCATATAACTGGGGCGTAGGGCAAGTTCTCAGGCTTTGCTGCTCTCAGCTCCTCAAGTTTCTAGCGCTGACACAACCAACTGATCCCGGGCCAAAGAGGATTGTGGGACATGTTCCAGGTGAAGGGGGGCTGGGCAGGGATAGGTGGCCCCCCATTTTTCCTCTGGGTTCCCATGCAGAGCCGTTGCTGGGGGTGGGAGCAACAGGATTTGGGGGCTGGAGAAAGATGAATCACGGGCCGTTTGCCTCCTCCGCACTTCCCAGTCTAATTGCATTAGGGGAGGTGGGTGCAACTGGGAGTGTGAACCCTTTCCCTGCCAGAGACAGCGCCCCGGGGCGGAATATTGGCATCAGAGATGAATTTGGGGGGGTGTAAATAACGGCAGCTGCCCTATTGCCCCCCACAATACAGTTGCTGTGGGTAGGAGTACAGGAAACCAAATGTGACAGTAGTTAAACTACAACTCCCATCATGCCCTGCTGAAGGGGTGAAGAAGTCACATGGAATCTAATAGGAGCGGTATAAACCTACATTGTGTGCATCCATCATGCACTGAGCCCCCCATGATCCCTTATCAGGCAAGTCAAAGAGACAAGGGTCACCCAGGGCGGCCCAGAGGTGAAAGAGTCACACGGGCCCTGACCCCCGGAGCCCCCCTGATAAGGACCTGACCCCCGGAGCCCCCCTGATAAGGACCTGCCCTGACCCCCGGGGCCCCCTGATAAGGACCTGCCCTGACCCCCGGGGCCCCAGCTCTGCTGTTGGTTTAACGTATTGTACTTGGCCACAGTCAATAAAGCCCCTAAACACCAACAGATAACGGCTCTGTAAATATTTGGGGCTTATTAATCAAATGGAAGGATCATTGGCAAGTCTCTGGGCAAGGCAGGGGCAGCAAAGGGTTAATTTAAAGAGCCAGGAAGTTACTCAGAGCTTTAGGTCACTAATACTAATAATACTCCCACTTACTGCCCATACATGGCGCCTCTGCCCGATTCGGTAAGGTGGGCACATCATCCAAGGGCCTTGATTGGATTGTTTTGGCCCTATTCACTTGCTACTTGGTCTTAACTCACAGGTTCAAGCAACAAATGGTTAAATGTGCCCGATTTGGCCACTAGGTTGATGGCCCCTGGTGACCCGTTGGGGTGAGAACTGCAATGGCCCACTGAAGGGGAACAGGATTGTCCATAGACAGCTGCCTGATTATTAGCCACATATTGACTGGGCAGAACCAGAGGAGCCCCCCATACATGGGCCAATAAACTGCCAACTCAGTCTGGGGGGGCCGAGTCAGTATTATGGCTGAGATGGTGGCTAAATCCTGGGGTATTGGGGGAATTGCCGGGGGCCTTCCTAGCTTTGCCCTATTACTGAATGAACAGAAAGGTACAGGTATGGGATCCGTTGTCCGGAAACCCCATTATCAAGGAAGTTCCGAATTACAGGAAGGCCATCTCCCATAGACTCCATTATAAGCAAATAATTCAAATTTTTAAAGATGATTTCCTTTTTCTCTATAATAATAAAACAGTACCTGTACTTGATCCCAACTAAGATATAATTACCCCTTATTGGGGCAGAACAGCCCTATTGGGTTTATTTAATGGTTAAATGATTCCCTTTTCTCTGTAATAATAAAACAGTACCTGTACTTGATCCCAACTAAGATATAATTACCCCTTATTGGGGCAGAACAGCCCTATTGGGTTTATTTAATGGTTAAATGATTCCCTTTTCTCTGTAATAATAAAACAGTACCTGTACTTGATCCCAACTAAGATATAATTACCCCTTATTGGGGCAGAACAGCCCTATTGGGTTTATTTCATGGTTAAATGATTCCCTTTTCTCTGTAATAATAAAACAGTACCTGTACTTGATCCCAACTAAGATATAATTACCCCTTATTGGGGCAAAACAGCCCTATTGGGTTTATTTAATGGTTAAATGATTCCCTTTTCTCTGTAATAATAAAACAGTACCTGTACTTGATCCCAACTAAGATATAATTACCCCTTATTGGGGCAGAACAGCCCTATTGGGTTTATTTAATGGTTAAATGATTCCCTTTTCTCTGTAATAATAAAACAGTACCTGTACTTGATCCCAACTAAGATATAATTACCCCTTATTGGGGCAGAACAGCCCTATTGGGTTTATTTCATGGTTAAATGATTCCCTTTTCTCTGTAATAATAAAACAGTACCTGTACTTGATCCCAACTAAGATATAATTACCCCTTATTGGGGCAGAACAGCCCTATTGGGTTTATTTCATGGTTAAATGATTCCCTTTTCTCTGTAATAATAAAACAGTACCTGTACTTGATCCCAACTAAGATATAATTACCCCTTATTGGGGGCAGAACAGCCCTATTGGGTTTATTTAATGGTTAAATGATTCCCTTTTCTCTGTAATAATAAAACAGTACCTGTACTTGATCCCAACTAAGATATAATTACCCCTTATTGGGGCAGAACAGCCCTATTGGGTTTATTTAATGTTTTATTGATCTTTTAGTAAACTTAAGGTATGGAGATCCAAATCACGGAAAGATCCCTTATCTAGAAACCACCAGGTCCCAAATATTATGGATAATGGGTCCCATACCTGTACTAATAATGCCAGTGGGAGGGCCCTCAGTAATAGGGAGAGCACCCAGTGACCCCCACAGGAGTGGGTGCAACTCGCAGTTCCCTATCGCTGTAACTATAGAGACATTTCGGAAGTGCAAGTTTCCCAGTTTGGCGGCACAAGGAGTGGGCGGGGCTCCGGTGATGCCGGCCTGGCGCTGACTGACAGGCGTGTTTGTGCCAATTAGGATACATCCAAGTCTAGACTTGTGTGCCCCCCACGGAATCTCCTTTCCCAAAAACCAGCCGGGCCGGTCTGTCTGGATTTTCAGGTTGGATTGTGAGCGCAGAGCGCGGGCAGTCGGGGGGGGGGGGTGGGGGGCTGAGTGACAGGTCCCATGGGAGACGTACGAGTGACTTGCGCCAGCACTCTCAGGCTATTGCCAGTGTGTGCAATTGGGGGCGCTATGGTGCCAACACTCCAGCTACTCCCCTGCACCCTAAATCCCACTGTGCCCTAATGAGGCCCAGCAAGTCTCTAGGGCAGGGGAAACCATACTTCTGATTGGTCTCCAGCTGACAACACACTCTATTCTGCGGCTTATTGGCTGGCTTCTATTTTAAAGGGTAAGACAACAATATAAGAAAATTGAAGTTGGCCTGAAAGCAATCTCCTGGTGCTGCCGAGTCCCCGCTTTGGAGACTAAGGCCGGAGGAATAGGACCCCCACACCCTGGTTACCCCAACACCGGCATCCCTGGGCTGCGCTGGAGGAGGGGCCACTAAGGGACCCCAGAAGCTACGCGCACAGCCCGACACGTATTTGAAATCTATAAAGCGCTGGATTTCAGTAAATGAGCTTCTTGGCTATAACCCCCCGGGGAGAGATCCCAAACCCGCAACTTACAGCTCTTGTTTATCTGCTACTCCCAGTGTCCCCCAGGAGCCCAAGCCTGGCAGCTGTAACACTGTCATATATATCCCATATTCCATAGCGCTGTACAACGGCAGGGTGCGTACATACTGACTGCCCAGAAACACTGCCCCATGCAGCGCCTTGGTACATCCCATAACCTGACTGCCCTTACAGTAAGGAACCCCTTCCTATGCTGATTGTGAGATCTCCTTTCCTCCCCACCCCCAATGTATCACTCATTCCCCCTCTCTGGGTAGGGAACCCCATAACCTGACTGCCCTTATAGTAAGGAACCCCTTCCTATGCTGATGGTGAGATCTCCTTTCCTCCCCACCCCCAATGTATCACTCATTCCCCCTCTCTTGGTAGGGAACCCCATAACCTGACTGTCCTTACAGTAAGGAACCCCTTCCAATGCTGATGGTGAGATCCCCTTTCCTCCCCACCCCCAATGAATCACTCATTCCCCCTCTCTTGTTACGGAACCCCATAACCTGACTGCCCTTACAGTAAGGAACCCCTTCCTATGCTGATGGTGAGATCCCCTTTCCTCCCCACCCCCAATGTATCACTCATTCCCCTTCTCTTGGTAGGGAATCCCATAACCTGACTGCCCTTACAGTAAGGAACCCCTTCCTATGCTGATGGTGAGATCCCCTTTCCTCCCCACCCCCAATGTATCACTCATTCCCCCTCTCTTGGTAGGGAATCCCATAACCTGACTGCCCTTACAGTAAGGAACCCCTTCCTATGCTGATGGTGAGATCCCCTTTCCTCCCCACCCCCAATGTATCACTCATTCCCCTTCTCTTGGTAGGGAATCCCATAACCTGACTGCCCTTACAGTAAGGAACCCCATCCTATGCTGATGGTGAGATCCCCTTTCCTCCCCCCCCCCCAATGTATCACTCATTCCCCCTCTCTTGGTAGGGAATCCCATAACCTGACTGCCCTTACAGTAAGGAACCCCATCCTATGCTGATGGTGAGATCTCCTTTCGTTTCGTTTCCAGGCCATTGGGATAACAGGAAATGATAGGTGCAAAGGAAAATGTCTCCCAAGCAGGGATGCATACAAGATCAGACATATTTAGTCCGTTTGGCATCTCAGTGTGTCCCGTTCTTTGTGCCAAAATGTGCTTGAGGTCTGATTATCCTTTAAGAGCTGAATAAATAAAAGGAAAATAAAGCAAAACTGTGCGTCGCTCTCAGGCTGAATGTGGCGAGTTGCTCAACAGAATGAACGGCATATTTACTTTAACACAGAGGATATAAAGTCTGTAAATGCTGCCAACAAATGGCGAGAGACTCGAAAGCTTTATGTGGGGCCCCGGCCAAAATGGGAATATGCTCCCTGATAGATGATATAGTGCAGACTGCCGCTCACTGATCAGGTGATGTTGCAACCACAAGTAAGAACTCCAAGGGAGACGCGTTAACCCCTCTGCAACTTATCTCTACCGCAAACAGGCCCCCGTGCAACGGCGCAACACTGAGGCGCAACCACCACAGCCGCACACCCTATGGTGCATCAGTAACATAAATCCAAAAGGGCAGGTAACGGGGTTCCCTACCAAGAGAGGGGGAATGAGTGATACATTGCTGGTGGGGAGGAAAGGGGATCTCACCATCAGCATAGGAAGGGGTTCCTTACTGTAAGGGCAGTCAGGTTATGGGATTCCCTACCAAGAGAGGGGGAATGAGTGATACATTGGGGGTGGGGAGGAAAGGAGATCTCACCATCAGCATAGGAAGGGGTTCCTTACTGTAAGGGCAGTCGGGTTATGGGGTTCCCTACCAAGAGAGGGGGAATGAGTGATACATTGGGGGTGGGGAGGAAAGGAGATCTCACCATCAGCATAGGAAGGGGTTCCTTACTGTAAGGGCAGTCGGGTTATGGGATTCCCTACCAAGAGAGGGGGAATGAGTGATACATTGGGGGTGGGGAGGAAAGGGGATCGCACCATCAGCATAGGAAGGGGCTCCTTACTGTAAGGGCAGTCAGGTTATGGGGTTCCCTACCAAGAGAGGGGGAATGAGTGATACATTGGGGGTGGGGAGGAAAGGAGATCTCACCATCAGCATAGGAAGGGGTTCCTTACTGTAAGGGCAGTCAGGTTATGGGGTTCCCTACCAAGAGAGGGGGAATGAGTGATACATTGGGGGTGGGGAGGAAAGGAGATCTCACCATCAGCATAGGAAGGGGCTCCTTACTGTAAGGGCAGTCAGGTTATGGGATTCCCTACCAAGAGAGGGGGAATGAGTGATTCATTGGGGGTGGGGAGGAAAGGAGATCTCACCATCAGCATAGGGAGGGGTTCCTTACTGTAAGGGCAGTCAGGTTATGGGGTTCCCTACCCAGAGAGGGGGAATGAGTGATACATTGCTGGTGGGGAGGAAAGGGGATCTCACCATCAGCATAGGAAGGGGTTCCTTACTGTAAGGGCAGTCGGGTTATGGGATTCCCTACCCAGAGAGGGGGAATGAGTGATTCATTGGGGGTGGGGAGGAAAGGGGATCTCACCATCAGCATAGGAAGGGGTTCCTTACTGTAAGGGCAGTCAGGTTATGGGGTTCCCTACCAAGAGAGGGGGAATGAGTGATTCATTGGGGGTGGGGAGGAAAGGGGATCTCACCATCAGCATAGGAAGGGGTTCCTTACTGTAAGGGCAGTCAGGTTATGGGATTCCCTACCCAGAGAGGGGGAATGAGTGATACATTGGGGGTGGGGAGGAAAGGAGATCTCACCATCAGCATAGGAAGGGGTTCCTTACTGTAAGGGCAGTCAGGTTATGGGGTTCCCTACCCAGAGAGGGGGAATGAGTGATACATTGGGGGTGGGGAGGAAAGGAGATCTCATCATCAGCATAGGAAGGGGTTCCTTACTGTAAGGGCAGTCAGGTTATGGGATTCCCTACCCAGAGAGGGGGAATGAGTGATACATTGGGGGTGGGGAGGAAAGGGGATCTCACCATCAGCATAGGAAGGGGTTCCTTACTGTAAGGGCAGTCAGGTTATGGGATTCCCTACCAAGAGAGGGGGAATGAGTGATTCATTGGGGGTGGGGAGGAAAGGAGATCTAACCATCAGCATAGGAGGAGTTCAAAGGAGTCAATTTAAGGCCCTTGAGGGCCAAATTAGGTCAGAGACATAAGCGACGTCCCGTTGGAAGCCAATAAGGCACCTACTATAGAGTACAGGGTATGTCCAGTCGCCAATCATCACAGTCTGCGCAGGAAGTGGTTTCGGTGCTGAGCAGCACCCAGGGGCCCTCAGTGGTTTATTTGGCGTTAGAGGGAGAGAGACAAAGGAAGAGACAAATAATTGCAGGGAAAGCAGATCCCTGTTATCTAACGGCTTCGCCCGACAGGCCATTCCGAGGGAGGAGGACACAGACCAGCTGGAGCAGCGCTCTATCAGCCAGCAATCCTCACTGCCAGAGGCACCCCAGGCTATAAATTACCCTTCCGCCATATTTGGCCCCCAGGCACAGACCAAACCCAGCGATTCTATCCAGGCTGCGCCTACTGGGACACTGCACTTAGATCCCGGGCTGGAATAAAACCGAAGAGAAAAGCCAGCAATTAAGTCTAGATATCTCCACCCTGTACTGAGCCTAATCCTGCAGGAACAGCCCATTCTTTCCCTGTAGCACATACACAGAGATAACATGGGCCGTGAGAGCATTTCAGGGCATTATTTATATTAACTGTCAGTGACTCTCCCAATTGTAACGATAATACACCCTTTATTGCTATAGTGGCCTTCATCTTTATCCCCCCAGTCACTCGCTCATTACTATCTGCTGCCCTTATAGGAAAGGAACCTCTTCCCATCACTACAGAGAAATCTGTCTCCAACATGTATTGCCCCCTAGGCATTGGCACTGCCCTATAGAATAAGCCATCGGCACCGCCCTATAGAATAAGCCATCGGCACCGCCCTATAGAATAAGCCATCGGCACTGCCCTATAGAATAAGCCATTGGCACCGCCCTATAGAATAAGCCATCGGCACCGCCCTATAGAATAAGCCATCGGCACCGCCCTATAGAATAAGCCATCGGCACCGCCCTACAGAATAAGCCATCGGCACCGCCCTACAGAATAAGCCATCGGCACCGCCCTATAGAATAAGCCATCGGCACCGCCCTATAGAACAAGCCATCGGCACCGCCCTATAGAATAAGCCATCGGCACCGCCCTATAGAATAAGCCATCGGCACCGCCCTATAGAATAAGCCATCGGCACCGCCCTATAGAATAAGCCATCGGCACCGCCCTATAGAATAAGTTCCGAGTTGCACTTTGCTGCTGTATCAGCGGATAAATATTTACAAACTGGGCTTTTGTAGGGCAGAAATAGGGCCCCGAGGGCGTAAGCCGACTCCTATCAGATAACTGGCCGGATGTTGCTGAGGCATCTCCTACACTGAACAAGGGGTAAATACACACACTGAGACCATCAAATAGCCTAAACCGACAACACAAACCTGAATTTAGCACAAAATACGTCCCCAGTTCCAATGTGGCCACTGAACCAGCCGCCTTTGGCTAAAGGCTAAACAATTAGGCTGAATTCAAAAAAAGTGCCCCAAAGTTTCAAATAATGGCAGAAAAGGAGCTTGCAGTGTATAATGTAGGTGGACGTGTTTTGCTCCCGGTGTAGTTGGTTGCCAGTTTCCCCAGGAGGCTACACTGGGAGGTAACTTCCATGTAGCCCCATATATAAAAGGAATAAAGCCATCATGAGGACCACTTGAGCACTGCAGTAATGGCTACCAATCACAAGTGGTCTGCATGGTGGCTTTGTTTGTACTATATACTGGGCTATCCGGAAAGTACCTGCCAGTGCAGCCTGTTGGCCCAACTGGTAAATCCATTCCCCACCACAATGTTTGGGCGATCTGCCTACTTGACTATGGTGCCACCTATGCACCCCGTGCTAAGTTATAAGATACACCATCTTCTCTTTTAACAATGGAGTCTACTGTACAAAACATGGCTGAATGAAGATAGCCCAACGTCTCTTTCAGCTATGGAGTCCTCTGGCACAGCATGGCTGGCTCTTTCAGCTATGGAATTTACTGGGCATGGCATGGTTAGCAGAAGATATTCCACCCTCTATTTTATCTTTGGAGGCTACTGGGAATGGCATGGTTAGCAGAAGATATTCCACCCTCTCTCCTATCTCTAGAGCCTACTGGGCATGGCATGGTTAGCAGAAGATATTCCACCCTCTCTCCTATCTCTGGAGTCTACTGGGCATGGCATGGTTAGCAGAAGATATTCCACCCTCTCTCCTATCTTTGGAGCCTACTGGGCATGGCATGGTTAGCTGAAGATATTCCACCCTCTCTCCTATCTCTGGAGCCTACTGGGCATGGTTAGCAGAAGATATTCCACCCTCTCTCCTATCTCTGGAGCCTACTGGGCATGGCATGGTTAGCAGAAGATATTCCACCCTCTCTCCTATCTCTCGAGCCTACTGGGCATGGCATGGTTAGCTGAAGATATTCCACCCTCTCTCCTATCTCTGGAGCCTACTGGGCATGGCATGGTTAGCAGAAGACACACCATGTTCTGTTTCATCTCTGGAGCCTACTGGGCATGGCATGGTTAGCAGAAGATATTCCACCCTCTCTCCTATCTTTGGAGCCTACTGGGCATGGCATGGTTAGCAGAAGATATTCCATCCTCTCTCCTATCTCTGGAGCCTACTGGGCATGGCATGGTTAGCAGAAGATATTACACCCTCTCTCCTATCTCTCGAGCCTACTGGGCATGGCATGGTTAGCAGAAGATATTCCACCCTCTCTCCTATCTTTGGAGCCTACTGGGCATGGCATGGTTAGCTGAAGATATTCCACCCTCTCTCCTATCTCTGGAGCCTACTGGGCATGGTTAGCAGAAGATATTCCACCCTCTCTCCTATCTCTGGAGCCTACTGGGCATGGCATGGTTAGCAGAAGATATTCCACCCTCTCTCCTATCTCTCGAGCCTACTGGGCATGGCATGGTTAGCTGAAGATATTCCACCCTCTCTCCTATCTCTGGAGCCTACTGGGCATGGCATGGTTAGCAGAAGACACACCATGTTCTGTTTCATCTCTGGAGCCTACTGGGCATGGCATGGTTAGCAGAAGATATTCCACCCTCTCTCCTATCTTTGGAGCCTACTGGGCATGGCATGGTTAGCAGAAGATATTCCATCCTCTCTCCTATCTCTGGAGCCTACTGGGCATGGCATGGTTAGCAGAAGATATTCCATCCTCTCTCCTATCTCTGGAGCCTACTGGGCATGGCATGGTTAGCAGAAGATATTACACCCTCTCTCCTATCTCTGGAGCCTACTGGGCATGACATGGTTAGCAGAAGATATTCCACCCTCTCTCCTATCTCTGGAGCCTACTGGGCATGGCATGGTTAGCTGAAGATAACCCACCCTCTCTCCTATCTTTGGAGCCTACTGGGCATGGTTAGCAGAAGATATTCCACCCTCTCTCCTATCTCTAGAGCCTACTGGGCATGGCATGGTTAGCAGAAGATATTCCATCCTCTCTCCTATGTCTGGAGCCTACTGG
Organism: Xenopus tropicalis; assembly: GCF_000004195.4. Lineage (NCBI taxonomy): Eukaryota > Metazoa > Chordata > Amphibia > Anura > Pipidae > Xenopus > Xenopus tropicalis. The sequence continues at coordinate 48,279,723 of NC_030686.2, forward strand.
GCATGGCATGGTTAGCAGAAGACACACCACGTTCTGTTTCATCTCTGGAGCCTACTGGGCATGGCATGGTTAGCAGAAGATATTCCACCCTCTCTCCTATCTTTGGAGCCTACTGGGCATGGCATGGTTAGCAGAAGACACACCACGTTCTGTTTCATCTCTGGAGCCTACTGGGCACACCATACGTATCAGCTCAGAGGACTCACCATAATGTTTACATTCCTCCTGATTGGCTCCCAGCGATTAATCCCTCCGATTGCATCACTGAGAGTTTCACAGCCCCAAGGGATCAGAAAACCTTTTATATATGAAAGGTAAAACTCTATGAATCAGAGCAGCCCGTGCTTTGCTCCCATGTTCCGTGTAATTAGGGTGTGGCCGACATGTAATCAGATCTTTATTGTAGATTTCAGATCTGCTGACGGCGCAGTGATAACATCTCTGTTCCCAGGCTCAAATTAGAAGCATTCTGCTCCCTGCAGATCCAATCAGAGGGAGGAGGGTGGTTATATACGGCGTGGGGCAGGTGCACCCTCGGGTTCTCCCATCCATCCCTCAGCAGAACTGTCCCCAACAGGCGTGTCCCACAAGCAACGAGACCCATAAATAAACCAACAAGACAAACGGGTGATGATGTAGATTAGAAGCCAAATGATTCTGGCACGGAGCAGCCAACAGGTGGTGTCAGCAATAGGGATATTTCCCCTTGGGCACTGCCTTATCCACCCAACATCTTCCTTTCTGCAGTAAGTGCAGGTCCAAGCACAATTAAATGGATTCGAGGAATTGCCCAGATCCCAGCATTTGCTTTTACATAATTCAAGCACAATCCAGCAGGAACAGCCCCCTAAGTTTGCTCATAGCCTCTACAGAGAGATACCATAAACTATGGCACATAGGGATTCCCCTGTACTAAGCACAATTCAGCAGGAACAGCCCCCTAAGTTTGCTCATAGCCTGTACAGAGAGATACCATAAACTATGGCACATAGGGATTCCCCTGTACTAAGCACAATTCAGCAGGAACAGCCCCCTAAGTTTGCTCATAGCCTGTACAGAGAGATACCATAAAACTATGGCACATAGGGATTCCCCTGTACTAAGCACAATTCAGCAGGAACAGCCCCCTAAGTTTGCCCATAGCCTGTACAGAGAGATACCATAAAACTATGGCAGCATAGGGACTCCCCTGTATTAAGCCCAATTCAGCAGGAACAGCCCCTTATGTTTGACCATACCCTGTACAGAAAGATACTAAGAAGACAATGAAATTATTATAGGGCAGGGACAGCAGAACTTGTACCATATTAAGTGCCAGTGAGCCCAGGGATAGCGAGAAGTGACAGCAGAACAGATTTAAGGCCTCAGATCATAAGTGCGTGGGGGAGTCTGCCAGATCCCTGAGACTCTAGAAGTACAGAGGTTTTCTGGAGAGACACAAGGCACTGTCAGGGTTAAAGTACTTTGATGTCTGCATGAACTTTCCTTTGTTCTAGAGCCCCGGGTCCCCACCAGGCTTCTTATTTTCTGACAAAAGCCACACTGGCCTGACACGCTGATGTTTAATATAAACCACTGACACCAAGAGGCTTTATGGAGCTGTTTGATCAGAAGCCACGCAGGGACCCCCTTATCTGTAGCTGACACGGAGAGAAGACACAGAGGGCCCAGGCAGGTTATTTATTGTGCCGAGGGCCTGGCTGTCTTTTGGGGCTAATTACCTCAGCACTCCAACGTGAGATTCCCCAGCAAGGGCTCCCAAACATTGTGCCGTCACGTTCACCCTTAAATAAGCCACTTGCACCCCTTCAAATATAAAGTAAAGGGGTGCAAGTGGACTATTTAGGGGTACTGCTGGGCCCCCTATTTGCAGCTTTGAGCAGGAGCAATCCTACAGTTTGAGAAGCCCCTGCCATTTTGTTATCATTATGTGGCCAGAGAGGTTCCCCCCGGCAGGATCTATACTGGCCTGGCTGGAATAATAACCGGTGCCATTATCACTGGGGATTTTCCCCAACATTAAGCCTAGGGCCCTGGATATAATAGGGCCACACTGAGCAATGCTGGTTATTGCAGTAACGAGACTGTAGTCGAATCTTACAAAGCGCTTTGGAAGGGTGTAACGTGTGTCCTTTTTCAGCCGAACCCCATTGTGTACCAAGTGTCCCGATCACTATCTGCCCGCATAACGACGCGGTGACCTTCACGGCGAGTTGCGACTGCTGACTTCTGCTTTCCATAACCGACACCTCCCCGAGCCCCATCTGGCACCCATCGGCAGAACTTCTGCTATTTGCTGCTGATTGTGCAGGTTCAACAGTTCATGTGGGGCTGCGGAGCGCTCTGCCCAAGCCGAGGCTTAGCCTTTAGCTCCAAGGAGGCTGGCAGGCATCGAGCCCACAAATATAGCGATCTACCACCCCCCCAATTTTATTCACCCATCACCCATGCAGCTTCACCCCAATAAAAAATGGGCACCACCATGATAGCAAACAAATCTATGGTCATATAGTGCATATATGTCAAACACAAGTCCCGGGGGCCAAATCCGGCCTGTTTTATGGGGCCCTTGGTGAGTGTGTCTGACCATCCAGCCTGATCAATTTCCATTTTCCTCACATAGTAACTAAGACTGAGGGGTATATTTATCCTGCTGTGTAAAAAGTGGTGAAGCATTACCAGTACCAGTAATCAGTAATCAGATTTCAGCAGCAGCAAAGCATCTGATTGGCTGCTATGAGCAACATCACCGGTAATGACTTACTCCACTTTTTACACATTGTGATAAATATACCCCTTAGTATCTTACTAAGTATATTAATAAAAAATTTGGCCCGCGACTCAGCCTGTGTTTTAGATTTCGGCCCCCTTATGTGATTGAGTTCGACACCCCTGGTCACGTCCCAGGGCAGGCGTGGATGCGGTTGGTCTGCACCGGTCCCCATTTGCCCTTACTCAGCACGGCCAGCTCATCGCATTTCTCAGCGGAATGTGAATCATACATGGCGTTTGCTGGGAGGATAATGAGGCGATTATTAGTGTTGCACAATGGGTGCAGGTCGGGAGGTTCTGTGAGGGTTATTAAGAGGAAGGAACAGGCTATTATTGTCTGTACACAGTGAGTCTATTAAATAAATCACCAAACTAAGCACGAATATCAGTTGCGTGCGTCTGTTTAGTGGGCCGGATTCTAACCACGGGGTCTGACTGTCGGTCTGCACTAACCAATCTCATACAGAATGGGAATTACACTCACCTTGGAGCTTGGTGCAGGGTCTTGGGGCTGTTCCTGCCTGGAAATAACCCCAAAGCACCAAGAGGGTGGATATTGCACAAAGCTGGAACTGATCAAAGTCATCTCCTTGTATCATAGGGGCCACTGTGGGTTGTATCCTGGGGAACCCCCAGGATATTCCCCAGGATATTCCCCAGGATATCCCAGAATCTCTTTGTGCCAACATGTGACATTCTCCAGAACCCTAACCTAGAGGTAGGCTGCCAGAAGAGGTACCCCAGTGCCCACATCCACCCCTATGTGCCTCTTTTACCTACCCCTAGTTTGGTCCTGGTCTTATTTTATTGAAATAATGAACTGCTCTGCCGCGGGCCCCAAAACTAGAAACCAAAAAAGCCCCTGTAGCTCAACAGCCCAGACTGTGAGTAGCCGGGGAAGGCACAAGCTGCTAAAGTCCTCACTGTGACTCTAAAGTGGCAAATCCCACGTGTCCCTGAAGGCCAAATCCCATGTGAGTCAGAACCCAAGGGCATTATTTTTGCAAAAGCGGAGGATTTCCCCTTTGTGTCCCCCATTATGTATCCCCCCTGCTATTGCCATTGTTGCGGCTGAACCCTCTGTGGCACAGGGCAGCGCTATAAAATATCATTAATGAAAAGTTTTCACTGGAAGTTTTCCGCCTGCACGTCAAATGCTGCGAGAATGGGGGCATTATTGGCGGAATGCGCCAGCCCCTGCCACTCACGGGAATTAAACCCGGCCGCATGTAATCATCTGACTGCTTTATCTGCACAGAAACTTGGCTCGCCGCTGCCCTGATCTGCTTAAAGCACCAGTTGGTTGCACTCCAAAATGTCTATCATTTCATTAACAACTTCTAAGCGTACACACCAGATGCACACCGCGTCCGACCCCCCTCCTTATCTGTGCCCAATGCTCTCTTCCAGCGCAAGGGATCATTTTGGAGGTGCTTAGCAAATAAAGAGCAAAAGAAAAAAGGGGGGGGGGTGGAATCAGTGCCTTTGACTTTAATTAGGTGTGTAATCAACCAGGAGATGGGGAGGATGTGTGGGTGATTGTGTTTAGCCCACATCTAGCCCTTTCTTGGCCCGTTTTAGCCTCCACATGGGTTGGCAAATTAGCCATCTGGCAAGTGGGTGGCACGGTCTCAGCCAAGGATTCGGAAGAATGAATGGAATGCATCTTTATTCACCTTATGTGCTCCACATACTGAATCTTACCCCCACTCTGGGCACATCAAGTGCCCCCTCCCCAAACCGGTCCACATCAAGTCTAGCCTGTGTGAATTTCTCCTTTAATTTCACACTAAAATCTGGCAATAAAGGTAGTTAAGGTGCCCATACACGGGCCGATTCTCTAGCTGCTGATATTGGTTCCTTAGACCGATTTGGCAGCTAATCGGCCCGTGTATGGGGACTACCAACGGGCCTGCCCGATCTATATCTGGCAGGGTTAGAAAATCTAGTCGGATCGGGGACTGACTTTGCCTATGCCCGTCATTATAACCCGTAGGTGGGGATATCGGGAGAAGATCCGACATTGCCAAGCGAGTGGATCGGCCCATGTATGGGGAGCTTTAAGGTGGCCATACACTTTAAGATTTTTCTCTCCCTAACGACCAATTTCAGTGTGATCCGACAAATCCGTCAAATTATCGTAAGGTCAGTGGGCACTGCCATTGGTCAGAAAATCAGTCAGGCTGGTTGGAAAAATGTGGTTGTAGCAATGAAATTTGCCCATCGTCAAACTGTTTGCAGGACCAAGCAGGTAAGTTTCCTAGTTTCAGCAAGACGATATCGATTATAATGGTCATTTTTGTCGATGGACAATTTGTACTTTTAAATGAACGTTTCAGGATAAGGTTGGTCCTACAAGAACTAAAATCAATTCTTGGGCTTGAGATCAGACTGTGAGCGGTTTAGCGGCGGACATTTGGCCCGTATAGAAAGAAGGAAGGTATCCGGATATATAGGAGGGACGCGCATGGTTCAGCTGCTGCTGGAGGAACGCAAGATGTACGGCCAAGTTGTATCCCACCTCCTTCAGTGCCGAGCTCCCCCCAGGCACAATATCTGCCCTGTTCTCGCCACCGTTCCCCTGTTGTTAACAAAGCCGGGCGGTCATGTTTCATGAATAGCTCCCGACACTAACTGTCAGCGCACAAATATAAAAGGATCCCCGGGCCTGAATGACGGACCCCGCGCAGGACAATGCAATGTTGTTCGGACAAGTCGCCCCGTGCAGGTTCTGTCAGCGTGACATAATCAGCTTCGCTGCGGCGATCAGATTGCGGATGAAAGGTGCCACCAAATCAGATGACGTCGGGCCCTTTAATGGGTGCTTGGTGCAGACAGAAGCTTCTGGAAGGATAACAGCAATAGCTAGGAATTATCCACATTATAGCTCTCAATTATCAGGCTTAAAGGCAACTCACCCAATCTAATAATAACATAGATCCATATTGGCTTCTGAAGAGAGAGATATTATATGAGATGAGTGATTAGGAAGGGTTAATTACTATGTCCTGTACATACAGGGAGACTAATAAGGAGATAGAACAAAACAGTTCATTGGCCGGGTTTGTTGGTGTTGAACTAACTGATTTCAACTCTGGGCATAAGCAAAGCAAGGGGATCCTACAATCAGGGAACTGAGGGTCAATAACTGGGAAGCCCTAAAGTATAAGCTCTTAGGACAAAATGGCTGTGACGGGGGTCCAGGGGATAGTCCAGGTAGGGTCTCCACAGCAGGGGGGAGCCCCAAGACCTGAGAATGTGTGTTGGGGGGGGGGATTTGGGCACATGGTGGGTGTGGTTTTGGCATAATGGGGAAAGGTCCATGAGTATGCATGTAATTCCCAGGGGATCTATAGACTGATCAATGGGACCCAGGGCTCCTATAAAGGGCTCAAGGGGCCCCATAGTATTTAAAGTGCCCTTTTTACAGATACAGTGCCCACCATCCGGGGGGAGCCAAGCTGACTGGGCCCCCTAGGCCTTCCCCCCCCCCCCCCCCCCACATTATTACAAGTAGTAATCACTGATAATAACCATCAACATGCACCCAAAGTGTAGGGTGAATCAGTATTCTGTGGCGATTCTGGCAGCAAATGGCTTCATGATTTGTGTTGCCGGATGCTGTGCTCATTGCAGCCCCCCCCCCCCAACATGAAAAAGCCCCATATCCTGCTGACTTATGATATGAGGGCATTGGATGAGTGTGCTCGTTGGCCAGATGCTCGTGAGTCACGTGGGCGCACAAACACTGCCATTATGTCCCCTCTCCATCTGACATCATTCCCTGGCAGGCCACTAAATAGCCGGCCTGTGTGAGTCGCCTTCCCTACGAGCGGCAGATCCGAGGCCCCGCGTCCTGCTGAATATATCAATATAATAATATTCATGTCTCCTTCTAGTGCTCAGGCCCCCGGAACAAGCGCTGCACAAGGGGGCACCTGGAACGGAGCCGAAGCCTGGCAGATAGGGAGCCGGGGCACGGGGTGTGCCGCCGGCATCCGGAAAGGATGTTCCTGCCTTGTCTGTTGGCTGGCAGATGTCTCGTGTGCATGCCGGGGGCACAAATGCCCTTTCACACAAGATGCCCAAGTGGCCAAATCTATCAGAATAACAGAGAGAGCAAGTGAGGTAAAAGTGATATAAGAAACAGATTTATTGAACACTTTGCCATAAGGGTTATTTATAGTGAGTTGGGGGCACTCCCTTGGTACATTCCCAAATATGATAAGCAAACTAATTTCCAGTAATCCCCAACTGAGGGTGCTGTCTGCTTATTTCCCCCCACCCACGGGTTCCTACAGGTCCTGATGCAATGCTGCTATCCGGCACCCACTAACAAGGCAGAACGTGTGGGATGTCAGATAAAGAAAAGGCTTGGGATAACTTAGTCCCTGAAGGTTACCTGGAGGTGCGGGGAGATAACACAGCAGAGATCCTGCCCGGGAAACAGGTTCCAGCCACTGTCAGACTTATTCCCATGGCCTTGGAGAGCTATACTGAGAATGCTCTGTTATACAGATAGCTAGAATCTCAGCCATAAAGCAGGGCAGGACTGCTGCTTACAATGGGGGGGATCAGATAGGATCTGTGCCACTGTGACAGAATGCTCTGTTATACAGATAGCTAGAATCTCAGCCATAAAGCAGGGCAGGACTACTGCTTACAATGGGGGGATCAGATAGGATCTGTGCCACTGTGACAGAATGCTCTGTTATACAGATAGCTAGAATCTCAGCCATAAAGCAGGGCAGGACTGCTGCTTACAATGGGGGGATCAGATAGGATCTGTGCCACTGTGACAGAATTCTCTGTTATACAGATAGCTAGAATCTCAGCCATAAAGCAGGGCAGGACTGCTGCTTACAATGGGGGGATCAGATAGGATCTGTGCCACTGTGACAGAATGCTCTGTTATACAGATAGCTAGAATCTCAGCCATAAAGCAGGGCAGGACTGCTGCTTACAATGGGGGGATCAGATAGGATCTGTGCCACTGTGACAGAATGCTCTGTTATACAGATAGCTAGAATCTCAGCCATAAAGCAGGGCAGGACTGCTGCTTACAATGGGGGGATCAGATAGGATCTGTGCCACTGTGACAGAATGCTCTGTTATACAGATAGCTAGAATCTCAGCCATAAAGCAGGGCAGGACTGCTGCTTACAATGGGGGGATCAGATAGGATCTGTGCCACTGTGACAGAATGCTCTGTTATACAGATAGCTAGAATCTCAGCCATAAAGCAGGGCAGGACTGCTGCTTACAATGGGGGGATCAGATGGGATCTGTGCCACTGTGACAGAATGCTCTGTTATACAGATAGCTAGAATCTCAGCCATAAAGCAGGGCAGGACTGCTGCTTACAATGGGGGGGGATCAGATAGGATCTGTGCCACTGTGACAGAATGCTCTGTTATACAGATAGCTAGAATCTCAGCCATAAAGCAGGGCAGGACTGCTGCTTACAATGGGGGGATCAGATAGGATCTGTGCCACTGTGACAGAATGCTCTGTTATACAGATAGCTAGAATCTCAGCCATAAAGCAGGGCAGGACTGCTGCTTACAATGGGGGGGATCAGATAGGATCTGTGCCACTGTGACAGAATGCTCTGTTATACAGATAGCTAGAATCTCAGCCATAAAGCAGGGCAGGACTGCTGCTTACAATGGGGGGGATCAGATAGGATCTGTGCCACTGTGACAGAATGCTCTGTTATACAGATAGCTAGAATCTCAGCCATAAAGCAGGGCAGGACTGCTGCTTACAATGGGGGGATCAGATAGGATCTGTGCCACTGAGACAGAATGCTCTGTTATACAGATAGCTAGAATCTCAGCCATAAAGCAGGGCAGGACTGCTGCTTACAATGGGGGGATCAGATAGGATCTGTGCCACTGTGACAGAATGCTCTGTTATACAGATAGCTAGAATCTCAGCCATAAAGCAGGGCAGGACTGCTGCTTACAATGGGGGGATCAGATAGGATCTGTGCCACTGTGACAGAATGCTCTGTTATACAGATAGCTAGAATCTCAGCCATAAAGCAGGGCAGGGCTGCTGCTTACAATAGGGGATCAGATTGGATTCAGTAGTCTGTGGGCTATAATGACTACAGCATAGAGTAGTATTGTGTATCTCTAATTTATCTCTCACATAGGATTTGCAGATGTTTATGGAAAGGAAACAGTAAGTGCCGCCCATGGTTCAGAGACAATCAGTGCCCGGGTGAAACACATACAGAGCTCAGGAAACGCCCGCCGAGGGTCAAGACAGAACCCGCGATGAATATGTCAACACTGCGTCCGTTTGTCTTCGGAGATTCCTTAAAGATGAAAGGGGGATGACGCAGAGCCACGCGCAGGGCTGCTGTATATTTGTACAAGGGCACCCCACCCAGCCCGCTGCGTACTGCAAGGAAAACATCCTCGTCCTGTTACTTAATGACAAAACCAGGGCCACATACAGAAATGCCCTCACTGGGACGCGCGCTAATTGGGCCCCTGGCACGCGTGGCACGGACATGTTAATCGCAGCGGAAAAAAGAGTCTGGCAGTGCCAACTTACATTTGCTATAATAGAAATCCATCCGTATCCGCCATGTGTGCCACAGAGAATATAATAATCCTTATACAAGTATGGGATCCCTTATCCGGAAACCCATTATCCAGAAATAATCCAGAAATAATTCAGAATTTTAAAACTGATTTCCTTTTTCTCTGTAATAATAAAACAGTACCTGTACTTGATCCCAACTAAGATATAATTACCCCTTATTGGGGGCAGAACAGCCCTATTGGGTTTATTTCATGGTTAAATGATTCCCTTTTCTCTGTAATAATAAAACAGTACCTGTACTTGATCCCAACTAAGATATAATTACCCCTTATTGGGGGCAGAACAGCCCTATTGGGTTTATTTAATGGTTAAATGATTCCCTTTTCTCTGTAATAATAAAACAGTACCTGTACTTGATCCCAACTAAGATATAATTACCCCTTATTGGGGCAGAACAGCCCTATTGGGTTTATTTCATGGTTAAATGATTCCCTTTTCTCTGTAATAATAAAACAGTACCTGTACTTGATCCCAACTAAGATATAATTACCCCTTATTGGGGGCAGAACAGTCCTATTGGGTTTATTTAATGGTTAAATGATTCCCTTTTCTCTGTAATAATAAAACAGTACCTGTAATTGATCCCAACTAAGATATAATTACCCTTTATTGGGGGCAGAACAGACCTATTGGGTTTATTTAATGGTTAAATGATTCCCTTTTCTCTGTAATAATAAAACAGTACCTGTACTTGATCCCAACTAAGATATAATTACCCCTTATTGGGGCAGAACAGCCCTATTGGGTTTAATTAATGTTTTATAAAGTTTTTAGTAGACTTAAGGTATGGAGATCCAAATTACAGAAAGACCCCTTATCCGGAATACCCTTGGTTCCGAGTATTCTGGATAACGGGTCCTATACCTGTACTACAATAACTGATCAGGTGACTGGGAGTTGTAAGAAAGTTTGGCTAAGGCCAAAGCCACTTACCACTGAAACCAAAGGGGCACTTTTCAGTGGGGGTGTTTCAGGAGCCCAGAAGCCACTGGGTACTGCCGTCAGGGGCCCCATGGCAGAGGGGGACGCAAAAAGATGTAAAAGTGTGATTCGTATGAAGGGGGTGGGGCTTGTGGGACAGTGGGTGGGGTTTGCGTGGACCTTGGGAATAGATTCAGCATAATGCGGCAGATTAGGGGTGTGGTTGTGCATTCACGGACAGCTTTTTTTTCTATTTGGGTCTGATTCCCCCCTATGGCAGTCCCTGGGCTACCTACCCACTTATTGTACAGCGCTGTGGAATATGTTGGCACTATATAAAGAAATACAGATACAGGTACTTCCCTGTGTGGCCCAACTCTGCTCCACTGAGACATTTGGGGACAAGTGGTGGGGGGGGGGGGATTTAGGCAGAAGTAGAAGAAACTCATTAGAAATCCCATAAAGTAACTCAGCAGAGCCCCGCCCCCAACACCATTTATCATATCCACGAATAAGCTGCTAATGCTATGCTGGGGGGTAGGTTCTTACAGACCCCAGGGCCCCCCTCCAGGGACACAGTGAGACAAAGCAGGGCCCTAACGAACAGAATGCCGTGCCGCATACCTCAACTTTAATTACCAATATGTTAATTGCATCCAATGGGGCAACAGTAACCAGTCAGTAAATGGCGCCCATTAATCAGGGGGAGCGGGGCCGATCTGACAGGCAGGGGAAATAAAAACAACAAACTCATTTGAACAGAAGGAAAAAGATATACATTTTATTTTAGAAAAACAAACCCATATTGAGGTGCTTGTGTGCAGCAGTAAGCCCATACAGCAAGGTGCAGGGGGTAGGGCAGGGTGGGGACAGTGGGGCAAGATGGGAGAAAGTAGGGCAAGATGGGGGACGTGGGCAAAGATGGAGACAGTAGGGCAAGATGGGGACAGTAGGGCAAGATGGGGACAGTAGGGCAAGATGGAGACAGTAGGGCAGGGTGGGGACAGTGGGGCAAGATGGAGACAGTAGGGCAAGATGGGGACAGTGGGGCAAGATGGAGACAGTAGGGCAAGATGGAGACAGTAGGGCAAGATGGAGACAGTAGGGCAAGATGGGGACAGTAGGGACAAGATGGAGACAGTAGGGCAAGATGGAGGACAGTAGGGCAAGATGGGGACAGTGGGGCAAGATGGAGACAGTAGGGCAAGATGGAGACAGTAGGGCAAGATGGAGACAGTGGGGCAAGATGGGGACAGTGGGCAAGATGGAGACAGTAGGGCAAGATGGAGACAGTAGGGCAAGATGGAGACAGTGGGGCAAGATGGGGACAGTGGGGCAATGGAAGTAGGGCAAGATGGAGACAGTTAGGGCAAGATGGAGACAGTAGGGGCAAGATGGAGACAGTAGGGGCAAGATGGAGACAGTAGGGCAAGATGGAGACAGTAGGGCAAGATGGAGACAGTAGGGCAAGATGGGACAGTGGGCAAGATGGGAGACAGTAGGGCAAGATGGGGACAGTGGGGCAAGATGGAGACAGTAGGGCAAGATGGAGACAGTAGGGTAAGATGGAGACAGTAGGGCAAGATGGAGACAGTAGGGCAAGATGAGAGGACAGTAGGGCAAGATGGAGACAGTAGGGCAAGATGGAGACAGTAGGGCAAGATGGGGACAGTGGGGCAAGATGGAGACAGTGGGGCAAGATGGGGACAGTGGGGCAAGATGGAGACAGTAGGGCAAGATGGAGACAGTAGGGTAAGATGGAGACAGTAGGGCAAGATGGAGACAGTAGGGCAAGATGAGAGACAGTAGGGCAAGATGGAGACAGTAGGGCAAGATGGAAACAGTAGGGCAAGATGGAGACAGTAGGGCAAGATGGAGACAGTAGGGCAAGATGGAGACAGTAGGGCAAGATGGAGACAGTAGGGCAAGATGGGGACAGTGGGGCAAGATGGAGACAGTGGGGCAAGATGGGGACAGTGGGGCAAGATGGAGACAGTAGGGCAAGATGGAGACAGTAGGGCAAGATGGAGACAGTAGGGCAAGATGGAGACAGTAGGGCAAGATGAGAGACAGTAGGGCAAGATGGAGACAGTAGGGCAAGATGGAAACAGTAGGGCAAGATGGAGACAGTAGGGCAAGATGGAGACAGTAGGGCAAGATGGAGACAGTAGGGCAAGATGGAGACAGTAGGGCAAGATGGAGACAGTAGGGCAAGATGGGGACAGTGGGGCAAGATGGATGACAGTGCGGGGCAAGATGGGGACAGTGGGCAAGATGGAGACAGTAGGGCAAGATGGGAGACAGTAGGGTAAGATGGAGACAGTAGGGCAGATGGAGACAGTAGGGCAAGAATGAGGACAGTAGGGCAAGATGGAGACAGTAGGGCAAGATGGAAACAGTAGGGCAAGATGGAGACAGTAGGGCAAGATGGAGACAGTAGGGCAAGATGGAGACAGTAGGGCAAGACGGAGACAGTAGGGCAAGACGGAGACAGTAGGGCAAGACGGAGACAGTAGGGCAAGATGGAGACAGTAGGGCAAGATGGGGACAGTAGGACATGATGGAGACAGTAGGGTAAGATGGAGACAGTAGGGCAAGATGGAGACAGTAGGGCAAGATGGGGACAGTAGGGCAAGATGGAGACAGTAGGGCAAGATGGAGACAGTAGGGTAAGATGGAGACAGTAGGGTAAGATGGAGACAGTAGGGCAAGATGGAGACAGTAGGGTAAGATGGAGACAGTAGGGTAAGATGGAGACAGTAGGGCAAATGGAACAATGCAGACCAGTGCTGACCAATGCACAGCCTTGCTGCCTACACCCAGTGACACACAGACAGGCAGTGGGTGAGGGAGCTGCTGAAAGGGTTAAAGTGTCTGGTTATGCCCCAGTTGGTTAGAATAACGGGCATGTAGGAGTCGTTGACACAGCCGCCTGTCTAGAAGGAGCCCTGTTTTATTGAAATACACTGAGGAAATGTCCCATTTGGCACAGTTGCCCGTTTGTCATGCCCTCGCTGCTGCTGCTGTGGAATATTTACCCTGAGCTGCCAATCTGCCCGCTGATAGTAAAAAAGGGGCTATTGTCTAAAGGGACGTTCTCCAGGTTACTAAAATAATAATTATGGGACAAAAGGCCCTTCTGCTTCTCTCAGGTCCGATGGCTGAGCGGGGCCCAGCCATACAGCTCTGGCTTCTCAGAATAAAAGCAAAACACAGTGAAAACCCTATATGTTATAGAATTGCCTACTCTGAGCAACTTTTCGATTGGTCTTCATTATTTATTTCTGATGGGGGTCACTGACCCCGCTCTGTGGGGCTATGGTTTTATAAGTATTGTTCCATTTTATAACTTTTTCTACTATTCGGCCCCTCTCCTATTCATATACCATGTTCTCATTGAAACAACTCCCTGGTCACTAAGGTAATTTGGACCCTAGCAACCAGATAGCTGCTGAAACTCCAAACTGCAGAAGGAACAGTGAAATAGTTAAAAAACTACAAATAATAAAAAAAAAAAGACCAACTGCAAATTGCCTCAGAATATTACTACATCCTATATCATAATTAAAGTTAACTCAAAGGTGAACATGTAGAGCAATTATCTTGCTGCGTATTTATTAAAGTATCACAATTACAGCACCGCATACTGGTCCGATTATGGTCTTGTATAACGGCTAAATTGGCAGCACATGGGCCACCCGGCACTTTCCCAACCGCGGCGCATCAAGCACAGACAGGGCACAAATCCTATTGCAATTAAAAGCTTTTACTCTTAAATTCCCTGCAAAAAAGTACCTGCACCACTAGAGTCCAACTACCAGATAATATTATACCGCTATACAGGCAGAAAGGGAAAGTACCTGCACCACTAGAATACACATTAATAATAGCGCCATACGGGCAGAAGGGAAGGTACCTGCACCACTAGAATATACATTAATAATAGCGCCATACGGGCAGAAGGGAAGGTACCTGCACCACTAGAATACACCACTAGAATACACATTAATAATAGCGCCATACGGGCAGAAGGGAAGGTACCTGCACCACTAGAATACACATTAATAATAGCGCTATACGGGCAGAAGGGAAGGTACCTGCACCACTAGAATACACATTAATAATAGCGCCATACGGGCAGAAGGGAAGGTACCTGCACCACTAGAATATACATTAATAATAGCGCCATAACGGGCAGAAGGAAGGTACCTGCACCACTAGAATACACCACTAGAATACACATTAATAATAGCGCCATACGGGCAGAAGGGAAGGTACCTGCACCACTAGAATACACATTAATAATAGCGCTATACGGGCAGAAGGGAAGGTACCTGCACCACTAGAATACACATTAATAATAGTGCCATACGGGCAGAAGGGAAGGTACCTGCACAACTAGAATACACATTAATAATAGCGTCATACGGGCAGAAGGGAAGGTACCTGCACCACTAGAATACACATTAATAATAGCGCTATACAGGCAGAAGGGAAGGTACCTGCACCACTAGAATACACATTAATAATAGCGCTATACAGGCAGAAGGGAAGGTACCTGCACCACTAGAATACACATTAATAATAGCGCCATACGGGCAGAAGAGAAGGTACCTGCCCCACTAGAATACACATTAATAATAGCACCATACGGGCAGAAGGGAAGGTACCTGCACAACTAGAATACACATTAATAATAGCGCCATACGGGCAGAAGGGAAGGTACCTGCACCACTAGAATACACATTAATAATAGCACCATACGGGCAGAAGGGAAGGTACCTGCACCACTAGAATACACATTAATAATAGCGCCATATGGGCAGAAGGGAAGGTACCTGCACCACTAGAATACACATTAATAATAGCACTATACAGGCAGAAGGGAAGGTACCTGCACCACTAGAATACACATTAATAATAGCGCCATACGGGCAGAAGGGAAGGTACCTGCACCACTAGAATACACATTAATAATAGCACCATACGGGCAGAAGGGAAGGTACCTGCACAACTAGAATACACATTAATAATAGCGCCATACGGGCAGAAGGGAAGGTACCTGCACCACTAGAATACACATTAATAATAGCGCAATAAGGGCAGAAGGGAAGGTACCTGCACCACTAGAATACACATTAATAATAGTGCCATACGGGCAGAAGGGAAGGTACCTGCACCACTAGAATACACATTAATAATAGCGCCATATGGGCAGAAGGGAAGGTACCTGCACCACTAGAATACACATTAATAATAGCGCCATGCGGGCAGAAGGGAAGGTACCTGCACCACTAGAATACACATTAATAATAGCGCCATAGGGGCAGAAGAGAAGGTACCTGCACCACTAGAATACACATTAATAATAGCACCATACGGGCAGAAGGGAAGGTACCTGCACAACTAGAATACTCATTAATAATAGCACCATACGGGCAGAAGGGAAGGTACCTGCACACTAGAATACTCATTAATAATAGCACCCATACGGGCAGAAGGGAAGGTACCTGCACCACTAGAATACACATTATTAATAGCGCCATAGGGGCAGAAGAGAAGGTACCTGCACCACTAGAATACACATTAATAATAGCACCATACGGGCAGAAGGGAAGGTACCTGCACAACTAGAATACTCATTAATAATAGCACCATACGGGCAGAATGGAAGGTACCTGCACCACTAGAATACACATTAATAATAGTGCAATAAGGGCAGAAGGGAAGGTACCTGCACCACTAGAATACACATTAATAATAGTGCCATACGGGCAGAAGGGAAGGTACCTGCACCACTAGAATACACATTAATAATAGCGCCATACGGGCAGAAGGGAAGGTACCTGCACCACTAGAATACACATTAATAATAGCGCAATACGGGCAGAAGGGAAGGTACCTGCACCACTAGAATACACATTAATAATAGCGCCATACGGGCAGAAGGGAAGGTACCTGCACCACTAGAATACACATTAATAATAGCGCCATAGGGGCAGAAGAGAAGGTACCTGCACCACTAGAATACACATTAATAATAGCGCCATAGGGGCAGAAGGGAAGGTACCTGCACCCCTAGAATACACATTAATAATAGCGCCATACGGGCAGAAGAGAAGGTACCTGCACCACTAGAATACACATTAATAATAGCGCCATAGGGGCAGAAGGGAAGGTACCTGCACCACTAGAATACACATTAATGGTAATGGAAAACCAATCAAACATTTAGACACTCTATAAAAGCCTCAGCCCACCACGGAAGGGGCATTTGTACATGTAGCTCCCACACAGAAATAAACACACACGGCTCATGCTCTGTCCCCCAGGGATACAGCTTTCATGTGGTCACGCCACATTAGCCAGCGCTCGGGGAATGTCTCTAACGCAACCACTTCTATA
Organism: Xenopus tropicalis; assembly: GCF_000004195.4. Taxonomy (NCBI): domain Eukaryota; kingdom Metazoa; phylum Chordata; class Amphibia; order Anura; family Pipidae; genus Xenopus; species Xenopus tropicalis. Next base: position 48,296,439 of record NC_030686.2, read on the forward strand.
GGAGCTCTGTGGCTCTGTGTGACACTCACATGCTCCGTCCATGTGTTCCCAGCTCTATCCCAGGCTGTGGGGGCAACTAGCGATGTATAAATACCCCATATTGTATGTTTAGTAATGGAAATTAACACACTGAAGGCCCTAAAGCTTCATCAGTCTTTATGGAAAGGCGTCCCATTATATTAATAGAATGATAAGCTCTTAGTTAAAGGCTTTCCCACTATACTTATAGAATGCAAGCTCTTTGGAACGGGGGAAATGACAAAACTATTTGAATACAAGTATAAGACCCGTTATCCAAAATGTTTGGGACAAAGGGTATTCTGGATAAGGGGTCTTTCTGGAATTTGGATCTCCATACCTTAAGTCTACTAAAAAAAATAAAACATTAATTAAACCCAATAAGGCTGTTCTGCCCCCAATAAGGGGTAATTATATCTTAGTTGGGATCAAGTACAGGTACTGTTTTATTATTACAGAGAAAAGGGAATCATTTAACCATGAAATAAACCCAATAGGGCTGTTCTGCCCCAATAAGGGGTAATTATATCTTAGTTGGGATCAAGTACAGGTACTGTTTTATATTACAGAGAAAAGGGAATCATTTAACCATTAAATAAACCCAATAGGGCTGTTCTGCCCCAATAAGGGTAATTATATCTTAGTTGGGATCAAGTACAGGTACTGTTTTATTATTACAGAGAAAAGGGAATCATTTAACCATTAAATAAACCCAATAGGGACTGTTCTGCCCCAATAAGGGGTAATTATATCTTAGTTGGGATCAAGTACAGGTACTGTTTTATTATTACAGAGAAAAGGGAATCATTTAACCATTAAATAAACCCAATAGGGACTGTTCTGCCCCAATAAGGGGTAATTATATCTTAGTTGGGATCAAGTACAGGTACTGTTTTATTATTACAGAGAAAAGGGAATCATTTAACCATTAAATAAACCCAATAGGGCTGTTCTGCCCCAATAAGGGGTAATTATATCTTAGTTTGGGATCAAGTACAGGTACTGTTTTATTATTACAGAGAAAAGGGAATCATTTAACCATTAAATAAACCCAATAGGGCTGTTCTGCCCCCAATAAGGGGTAATTATATCTTAGTTGGGATCAAGTACAGGTACTGTTTTATTATTACAGAGAAAAGGGAATCATTTAACCATTAAATAAACCCAATAGGGACTGTTCTGCCCCAATAAGGGGTAATTATATCTTAGTTGGGATCAAGTACAGGTACTGTTTTATTATTACAGAGAAAAGGGAATCATTTAACGCATTAAATAAACCCAATAGGGCTGTTCTGCCCCAATAAGGGGTAATTATATCTTAGTTGGGATCAAGTACAGGTACTGTTTTATTATTACAGAGAAAAGGGAATCATTTAACCATTAAATAAACCCAATAGGGCTGTTCTGCCCCCAATAAGGGGTAATTATATCTTAGTTGGATCAAGTACAGGTACTGTTTTATTATTACAGAGAAAAGGGAATCATTTAACCATTAAATAAACCCAATAGGGCTGTTCTGCCCCAATAAGGGGTAATTATATCTTAGTTGGGATCAAGTACAGGTACTGTTTTATTATTAGAGAAAAGGGAATCAATTAACCATTAAATAAACCCAATAGGGCTGTTCTGCCCCAATAAGGGGTAATTATATCTTAGTTGGGATCAAGTACAGGTACTGTTTTATTATTACAGAGAAAAGGGAATCATTTAACCATGAAATAAACCCAATAGGGCTGTTCTGCCCCAATAAGGGGTAATTATATCTTAGTTGGGATCAAGTACAAGTACTGTTTTATTATTACAGAGAAAAGGGAATCATTTAACCATTAAATAAACCCAATAGGGCTGTTCTGCCCCAATAAGGGGTAATTATATCTTAGTTGGGATCAAGTACAGGTACTGTTTTATTATTACAGAGAAAAGGGAATCATTTAACCATTAAATAAACCCAATAGGGCTGTTCTGCCCCAATAAGGGGTAATTATATCTTAGTTGGGATCAAGTACAGGTACTGTTTTATTATTACAGAGAAAAGGGAATCATTTAACCATTAAATAAACCCAATAGGGCTGTTCTGCCCCAATAAGGGGTAATTATATCTTAGTTGGGATCAAGTACAGGTACTGTTTTATTATTACAGAGAAAAAGGAAATCCGTTTTAAAATTCTGAATTATTTGATTAAAATGGAGTCTATGGGAGACAGGCTTTCCGTAACTTGGAGCTTTCTGGATACCGGGTTTCCGGGTTAAGGGATCCTATACCTGTATAAGCTCTTTAAGGAAAGGTTTCCTGTTAAAGTAGACTGTAAGTCCTTATGGGAAGGGGTTTCTCATAATACACTGGTGCTTCCCAAACTATAATTAGAGTGCAAGCTCCTAGGGGTAGGGAACATAACAAACATGAGCTAACACTGAGGCTGACCACACCCTGCTTGTTTATGTACAGTGGATCCACATACTGGTTACTGGGCTCAGCAATCCTACGTTACGCGCTGCTGGAGAGCTCAGAGGCAGCCAAACTGCACAGAATGAATCATAAGTGACAGGAGAATGTAAAGATTCTCAAAAATGATGTAGAAATAGTGGAAATTACTGAAATAGCAAAAAGAGGAAACTGTACCGAGAAAAACAAGCGCTTGGCACAGAAACCACAAGATGAAGATTAATCACAGGCGCCACACAGGGGGCGTACCGCTCTCTTGTATCACTGGTACCACATGAATACAGCTGTACTTTGGCCTAGAATGGACCGACCCATAAACACCTCACTGCCATTAGTACAGTTTGGGCCTAGGGGGGACTGACCCATAAACACGTCGGTGCCATTAGTACAGTTTGGGCCTAGGGGGGACCGACCCATAAACACGTCACAGCCATTAGTACAGTTTGGGCCTAGGGGGACCGACCCATAAACACCTCACTGCCATTAGTACAGTTTGGGCCTAGGGGGGACTGACCCATAAACACGTCGGTGCCATTAGTACAGTTTGGGCCTAGGGGGGGACTGACCCATAAACACGTCACTGCCATTAGTACAATTTGGGCCTAGGGGGGACCGACCCATAAACACGTCGGTGCCATTAGTACAGTTTGGGCCTAGGGGGGACTGACCCATAAACACGTCGGTGCCATTAGTACAGTTTGGGCCTAGGGGGGACCGACCCATAAACACGTCGGTGCCATTAGTACAGTTTGGGCCTAGGGGGGACTGACCCATAAACACCTCACTGCCATTAGTACAGTTTGGGCCTAGGGGGGACCGACCCATAAACACCTCACTACCATTAGTACAGTTTGGGCCTAGGGGGGACTGACCCATAAACACGTTGGTGCCATTAGTACAGTTTGGGCCTAGGGGGGGCTGACCCATAAACACGTCGGTGCCATTAGTACAGTTTGGGCCTAGGGGGGGCTGACCCATAAACACGTCACTGCCATTAGTACAGTTTGGGCCTAGGGGGGACTGACCCATAAACACGTCGGTGCCATTAGTACAGTTTGGGCCTAGGGAGGACCGACCCATAAACACGTCACTGCCATTAGTACAGTTTGGGCCTAGGGGGGGACCGACCCATAAACACCTCACTGCCATTAGTACAGTTTGGGCCTAGGGGGGACCGACCAATAAACACCTCACTGCCATTAGTACAGTTTGGGCCTAGGGGGGACCGACCCATAAACACGTCGGTGCCATTAGTACAGTTTGGGCCTAGGGGGGACCGACCCATAAACACGTCGGTGCCATTAGTACAGTTTGTGCCTAGGGGGGACCGACCCATAAACACGTCACTGCCATTAGTACAGTTTGGGCCTAAGGGGGGACTGACCATAAACACGTCCGGTGCCATTAGTACAGTTTGGGCCTAGGGGGGACCGACCCATAAACACGTCGGTGCCATTAGTACAGTTTGGGCCTAGGGGGGACCGACCCATAAACACGTCGGTGCCATTAGTACAGTTTGGGCCTAGGGGGGACTGACCCATAAACACATCACTGCCATTAGTACAGTTTGGGCCTAGGGGGGACCGACCCATAAACATGTCACTGCCATTAGTACAGTTTGGGCCTAGGGGGACTGACCCATAAACACGTCGGTACCATTAGTACAGTTTGGGCCTAGGGGGGACTGACCCATAAACACGTCACTGCCATTAGTACAGTTTGGGCCTAGGGGGGACTGACCCATAAACACCGTCGGTGCCATTAGTATAGTTTGGGCCTAGGGGGGACCGACCCATAAACACATCACTGCCATTAGTACAGTTTGGGCCTAGGGGGGACTGACCCATAAACACGTCGGTGCCATTAGTACAGTTTGGGCCTAGGGAGGACCGACCCATAAACACGTCACTGCCATTAGTACAGTTTGGGCCTAGGGGGGACCGACCCATAAACACGTCACTGCCATTAGTACAGTTTGGGCCTAGGGGGGACTGACCCATAAACACGTCGGGTGCCATTAGTATAGTTTGGGCCTAGGGGGGACCGACCCATAAACACATCACTGCCATTAGTACAGTTTGGGCCTAGGGGGGACTGACCCATAAACACGTCGGTGCCATTAGTACAGTTTGGGCCTAGGGGGGACCGACCCATAAACACGTCGGTGCCATTAGTACAGTTTGGGCCTAGGGAGGACCGACCCATAAACACGTCACTGCCATTAGTACAGTTTGGGCCTAGGGAGGACCGACCCATAAACACGTCACTGCCATTAGTACAGTTTGGGCCTAGGGGGGACCGACCAATAAACACCTCACTGCCATTAGTACAGTTTGGGCCTAGGGGGGACCGACCAATAAACACCTCACTGCCATTAGTACAGTTTGGGCCTAGGGGGGACCGACCCATAAACACGTCGTGCCATTAGTACAGTTTGGGCTAGGGGGACCGACCCATAAACACATGCGGTGCCATTAGTAGTTTGGGCCTAGGGAGGACCGACCCCATAAACACGTCACTGCCATTAGTTACAGTTTGGGCCCTAGGGGGGACGGCGACCCATAAACAGCCTTCACCTGCCCCATTATAAGGTTGGGGGCGCTAGGGGGGACCGACCCCATAAATCACCCCACTGCCCTTAGTAGCAGTTTGGGCCTAGGGGGGACGCGACCCCATAACACGTCGGTGCCATTAGTACATGTTTGGGCCTAGGGGGGACCGACCCAAACACGTCCACTGTGCCATTAGTACAGTTTGGGCCTAGGGGGACTGACCCATAAACACGTCACTGCGGACTAGTACAGTTTGGGCCTAGGGGGGACTGACCCATAAACACAGTCGGTGCCATTAGTACAGTTTGGGCCTAGGGGGGACTGACCCATAAAACACGTCACTGCCATTAGTACAGTTTGGGCCTAGGGGGGACCGACCCCATAAACACGTCAACTGCCCATTAGTACAGTTTGGGCCTAGGGGGGACTGACCCATAAACACGTCGGTGCCATTAGTACAGTTTGGGCCTAGGGGGGACTGACCCATAAACACGTCACTGCATTAGTACAGTTTGGGCCTAGGGGGGAACTGACCCATAAACACGTGCACTTGCCGTATTAGTAGCGTTTGGGCCCTAGGGGGGACTGACAGCATAAACACGTCACGCCCATTAGTAAGCAGTTTGGGGCCTAGGGGGGACTGAGCGCTCATAAACGCGTCACTGCCATTGAGTACAGTTGGGCCTAGGGGGGGACTGACCCATAAACACGTCACTTGCCATTAGTACAGTTTGGGCCTTAGGGGGGACTGACCCATAACACGTCCTGCCATTAGTACAGTTGGGCCTAGGGGGACTGACCCATTAACACGTCGTGCCACCTTAGTACAGTTTGGGCCTAGGGTGGGACTGACCCATAAACATCACGTGCGGATGCCATTTAGTACAGTGTTGGGCCTAGGGGGGACTGACCCCGACCTAAACACGTCGTGCCATTAGTACAGTTTGGGCCTAGGGGGGACCGACCCATAAACACGTCGGTGCCATTAGTACAGTTTGGGCCTAGGGGGGACTGACCCATAAACACCTCACTGCCATTAGTACAGTTTGGGCCTAGGGGGACCGACCCATAAACACGTCGGTGCCATTAGTACAGTTTGGGCCTAGGGGGGACTGACCCATAAACACGTCACTGCCATTAGTACAGTTTGGGCCTAGGGGGGACTGACCCATAAACACGTCGGTGCCATTAGTACAGTTTGGGCCTAGGGGGGACCGACCCATAAACACATCACTGCCATTAGTACAGTTTGGGCCTAGGGGGGACCGACCCATAAACACGAGCTATGGGCCAGGATACGGTACTGAATCAGTACTTACTCCCTCACCAGTCGGCTTCCTGAAACCTGGTGCACCACAAACCTGACCTCTTTCCTTCCTGTTCCAACCAATCACACATCCGGTGCAAGTGGCTGGGGTTCTGTTACAAACCATGAATGTTTCTAGACACAGTGAAGGTTCCGCGCAGGGAGAGGGTCGAGCAGCTGGTTTCCAGCCATTATGGCCAATGTGGATGATGGAAATCCTGTGTAAACTGCTGTGTAAATATGTCCCCACTACAGAAATAATAGAATATACATTATAAAATCTTCCCTATGGAACATAGTGACTGGATGGAACCCCTCAAATGTCAAGCAAAACTGCTGCCCAGAATGGGTACCTGTTGGATTACTCACAGGAAGCCCCAGTCCGGTTCCATCCCAGCCATAACATCCCCCATTCATCCTGTCTGTCACCTGCTTTCACTTTCACAATGCTGGACCGGAACCAGATTCTCCACTGGCCTGGAAAGGTCACCCCACATCTGTACCTGGCGCCGGAACCTTGGCATCAATCCCTGATAAACAGGAGCACTGTGTGCCATTTCCCTGTGTGCTTATTGGCTAATCCTTTATTGGATTTCTAGCTGGGGATGTGCAAATATAGGGGGGCAGAGCTACACTGTTACCCCAATGTTTCTATATATCTGTAACCTTGTTATGGGCTAAGGGGGCCCAGCCTGAAGGCCAGTTAGGGGGGGATTTGGGGTGAGTGCTTATTTGTGCCCTGGGTACCCCTGGAACTATAGCGGGGTGACTGTTACCCCAATGTTTATACCTTTATTCATACTGCAATAGATATTGGGTTTGAATATTTCTGACCTGGTAAATTTGAATCCATATTTTACATTTCCCCAGTAATGCATATAAGTAAAATATATGATAATACTTTGCAGAAATCTCTCCCATATGTTACATTTCACCCGGGCTGCTATTAGATAAGAGAGCAATGAAAAACAAATGAATATGAATATATTAAATAGAGGGTTTGTCCCACACCCCTGGCATGAGTGCTTATACATACTGGGAGATAAAGGGCTGCTCTCTGGCTGTGCCTGCCGATAGGGGCGAGTCTGATAGGGGAGAGGAACTGCTTCAGAAAAGATCAGTATCAGGATAAGGTAACACTCTCATAGTAATAACTAAACATCTAAAAAACATCTGAAGGGTATCACTTGCCCTACTCTGCCCCTGTAACCCTTTCTTGGCAATGACACCTTATTCCAGCTGCTCTCCATGTAGAATATTGTTATACTGTGACCCACCTTCTCAGCTGGGCCCACTCATGGTAGTAAAGGAAGAGGCGTAAGAAAGCTGAACTGTAACTGACACCCCCTACGAGTGTGCTTTAATAGAAACTGTTATATCTTTGTCTCATTCCCCATAATAAAACCAATAGTATGGGCAGGAATTAATCACAACCACCCTGGGCCAATTGGAAAAAACTCTCACAGGGCATAGGAAATAGAACAGAAATGTAAAGCTGTAGGGGGAATGAATCCTTTGGATCAGCAACAATTGCTATCCCAAGTCATCAGCTAAACAGGGCTGTATGTTCAAGGACAAAGCTTGATCTCCAACCCTGAGCCCTGCCAGTAAGAGAAGCCCATGTAGCACTCTAGGGGCCTGTGCCTTTAACTAGGGACCTCCTAGGAATTATAATTTCTAGATGATTCTAAAATATGCACTATATACTCCTTTATAGATGGAAAGAGGGGTTTGGTGGGGGGGGGGGGGGGGGGAAGCTAAGTAATACTACATTGCTTGATGTGAGAGAATGGAATTTGTCCACAGGAACATTAGGTCGAGGGAAGGTGTCCAATGCCTGATTCATTAGGCCTTAATAGCCATTAGGAGCTGTCACCTGGTCACCTGATGAAACCTCTAGTCCCCCCCTCCCTCCAAACATTGGGCTGTCACTCAATTAACCATAGGCTCCTCCCCATATGTCTGCTTTCAACTGTATTTGTGTAACAGTCAACTCTTATGTGCGTGACAGTTACCTTTATATGTCTAACAGTCACAGCTAGATGCTTCAGAATCACTATTGTGTGTGTGACACTCAGATATATAGATTTATTTATAAGTCTAAACGGATTATATTGTAAACTGAATAGTTATTGTTTTATGAAATGCAGTATTCTATCTGGCTAGGGACCAGCAGCTGTTTGGCATTGTCAGTTCCCCCTGCCCCACGTTGTGGAATGGTACAGTCCGGCTGGCTTGGCGAGAGATAAGCAGCTGCTCAGCATTGTGACATCACAACTTTCCAGCTGTACCATTATGACATCACATGCACATTCTGAGACTCTCAGGCATTTGTGAGTTGGTTGTTGAAGGAGAGACATCTCCCAATACAAACAGCTTTTTTTTTATATATTTTTCTAATATGACTTTAAATAATTTTTTACTCAAATATACGATTGCATTTATTCTTGCATATCTACATGGCAGAAGGGACATGCCTGCCTTATACGCCGTTGCCTGCATTATTGCCCGGTGTTATTTGACCCGCGAGGAAGAGCGGATACCGGCACGGCACGGAGAGATTGCAGAAAACCGGAAATCCTTCCGTTTTCTTGCAATCGTGTTCCTGGGATATTTCTTAGGAAAAATTAATGCGCACATTGGATATATTGCGCTTGGGCTGCTGGTCTTCTGGTGGATCTATTGCGATGAAGACCCCCAGGAGGAAAGACCCCAGACTGAAGAAGAGAAGGAAGAAGAAGAAGAAGCGGTAAGTCTCCAAAATATTATTTTTCCCCAAAAAAATTCCTTCTATTTCAGAATTAGTTTGCTAACCAGGGGCAGGAGATGCCTATATTCATGGCTGATTATATTGGTACAGGTATGGGATCCATTATCCAGAAACCCCATATCCTGAATTACAAATAATTCCTCTTTTTCCCAATCAGAAGATGAACCCTAATCTCTCTCTCTGTTAATCTGCAGACTGCCCAAGAAGAAAAAGAAGAGGATGAGCCAGAAGAGGAGCTAAACGATCAAGTCGATCGTAAAAACAAGGTAAGTGGCCATTTCCGTAGGTACCAATGATTGTTATAACCTGCCCTGATTCCATGTTCCTTTATAAATACAATTTATTTCCATTCTCTTGCAGCTCCTCGCAGAAATCTGGCCGTATTTTAATCGGTATTTGAAAAATTTCCTCATTGAATGGCATCAGCCGCGAATCTGCGCGATGTCCATTTTCTTGCGGTTATTCCGCTTCTTGGAATTCGATTTGGGAGAAAAGGTAACGAATCAAACTCTTCCGCTAATTAATTGTGTCAGTAGTAGAGTGTCTGTGGTCTAGTTGCTATTAAACCAGATAGTCAATACATATGCCAAATCCATAATTGGCCCATACAGTTAATGATTATATATTGCATTCTGGATAATTTGGCCCCCAAGTATAACCAAAATACATATTCAGCTGCCTAAATGCAGTTTAGCCCCCATATCTCACAACAGCATTAATAACATTGCAGGGTACATTGTGTTGCTGAGAGATCTCATACCCAACTCACTAACCCATCCATGTTCTGTTTAGCCCCCACGGATAACCGCAGTGAGGTTCCACAGAAGGACGGAAAACAAACAGATTGTCCTGGATTTGGACATTAGGTGAGGATGTTATTTGCTTACAGAACTGATCCAATCCCAGAGGAACCCATTTATAGCTGGAATATTATCTCCAATCAATATAACTTGGTGTCTTTTTCTTGCAGCTTTGATGGACCAATAGAGGTTGAAGTGGCTCTTTTCAAGCGCTTCCTGAAGCTTGGAGCCAATCACGCTGAGGTAAGTGGGAGGCGCCATTTATGCACCGCCGTGTATGTTGCCCTTTCTCTCCTACATATCAGTAATGAGCCTCTCCTTTCTTTTAGTTACGTGGAACAGCACGGGTGATACTGGGACCGCTGTTGGACGAGATTCCACTGTTTGGAGCGGTGACCTGGTATCTGCCCGACCGACCGGTAAGTTAATAATAACCCCATTTAGAGATTATTGGGGCCTATAATGTAGTACAAATGTTAGATAGTAGGTTATTAATTAATTAAAAGGGAAAGTTTAGGGTTCTTTCTGTCCTGTTCCCATTTACTGAGCTGAGATGTATATTTTGCAGGCTACGAAAATAAAATGGACTGGAGCCGTAACGCGAATTCCAGGAGTAAAGTAAGTGCTTCTAACCAGCCGTTATTTTCCGTATTTCTTCTATAGAGATCACTTATTTTATTGATTTATTATGTTCCATCGCAGGAAATTACTGGATAAGGCAGCGAAAAAATTCGTCGACTATTTCTTTGTCGAGCCAGTCCACACATCAACCAAAATGTGGAAAGAAGTTGATGTGGATGTTTTGCACTTCAAAGTGCCCAAGGTACGTGCCAAGGGTCCCATTTTCATCTCTGTATGGGATCCCCTCTTCCCCATCCCTGAGGGTCTCCTGTAGGACTGACTGAGTTTATATGTTGTATATTTATATTTATGGTATATAATGTAATGTTACCATTGGCTGAAGCCCAAAGCAAGAGTAGGGGCGGGACTTTAATCAATGTGAATGGGCATTAAGTAGCAATTAGAACTAATAAATACAATTGTTTTTGTCTCTGCAGAATGTCATTCGTGTCCGCGTACTGGAGGCAGAAGATTTAGCCTCACGCGGATTTATAGCGAAGAGGTTCCGACCCTACGTGGTTGTAAGTGGGGCAGGCAAGAAAGGAAAGACCAAATTAGCCAAGAGAAGCCTGAACCCATCATGGAACCAAGCATATGAGGTACCAATTCTCTATACAGTTTCCTACACACAAATCTCTTTCTAACATTTCTATTTTATTAACATGGGTGAATCTGCCTTTCTATCCCGTTATACTGTAGGGGCATTTATTGCATTGGCCAGACCCCCGGCTCCTTCTCACAAATCTAACCTGCTTCCATGTTTCCTCCCCAGATGATATTTACGGATCTTCCCCTTCAGAAGGTCAAGTTTGACCTCTATTATCGCGAAGTGGGAAAATCGAAACTTTACGGCAGGTGAGTAAGTCTATTTATGTCTAAATTTCAGTGATCGCTGGGTCCTTCTGTCCTTCTGCTTCATGGACTTTGGAGGCCTGGAGGCTGTATGTCATTTTAATATATATACACTCGATTTCCTTGTTTTAATTGACTTTTTATAAATTTTCCTGTATACAGCTGCCAATTCAGTGTAGAGAAACTGATGGAACAGGACGTCGTCGATACGGTAAGAATTTATGTGCCCAGAGTTAATAATGACATTTTGCCCAGTGAGCTGGGCCAGAGCTTGGTACTGAGTTCTGCTTCTCTTCCCCCTACAGTGGCTGCCATTGGAGAATGCCGAATCAGGGAGGCTCCACGTCAGGATGGAAAGCATCAGCGCTGTGCCAGATGCCGCTATGCTTGATGAGGTATTACCCACAATCCCCTTCTCTGGCTGTTTGGGCAATGCTTGGCTCTTCTTTGGCATTTCTAACATTTTTGTGTTTTTTTCAGATCCTGATGGTGAATAAGATCACCCGGCCCATTCAGATTAAAGAATTTGCATCTACTATGCTCTTTGTACATGTCCAAAAGGGCAAGCAGCTCCGGGTAAGGCACCTCCCCATCCTAGTACCATCTTTATTATTGTATGTCGTATCCATAAGGGACACTGCCGGCCATAATCCCTCATGCATTTCAATCTGTTCTTTCCCAACAGCTGAACAATAGCGAGGAGAAACCAACAGCCAGAGTAGAGCTGAAGATCCGGGACGCCAAGCGGAAGACTAAGGTACTGACTCAGATACATATGTATATGGCCCTTCTGCTTGATTTTCTACCATTTGTGAACTACAATTCCCAGTATCCCCCATGCCTGATGCTGAGAGATGTAGTTCTCTTACTAATAAGTTGAGGGTTGGGTTGAGCGTTTGGCTGCAAACAACTCTATAGATTTTTATTTATTCTGTATTATGTGCTAATTTTTTGTTTTTTATCTTCCCAGTTCCGCGTAGATACCAGGTCCCCGGAGTGGAAGCAGAGATTCAGCTTCCCATTAAAGGACCCAAGGAATGAGGTGTTAGAGGTTCTGGTGAGTAGTAGAGTCCTGGTTTGTTCCCCTTGGGTCTGTAGATGTAGATTCACTGCTGTTTGTTTGTGGTTGCTGTGGGGTTTCCATTGGTGGTTTATGAGGGCACTAAGGCTTTATTTATTTTGCAGGTGAAAGACAAGGCAAATGGGCAGATGGGAACAATGGCCGTTCCCCTGTCCAACCTGATCACAGCACAGGGCCTAACCATGGAAGGCTGGCTTAAGCTGCATCCGACCGAGCCTTGTGGTGCCGTGTGGATAAAGCTGGAGTTAAGGGTAAGTGAGCGACATCCCCTAATCATTAAATGTCTGGGACAGGGATCTGCTTCATACAAACAATTACCTTATTTATTCATATGGAGTTAAATGAAGACAAATCCCTTATGTGCTGATCAGCTAATGACTTTATATTCTTTCTGTTCTGTAGATTCTTGTTCCTCCAAACTCTGGAGCAGAATTTGTCGACTCTTAAGCGCCACAAAAACAATTACTACAAAGAGTAGAGAAGCAGAGCATTGTGGGATGGAGGGAGAGGATGGCTTCTCTACAGAGCAGGGAGGCTGGAAGTCCCACACTGAACCTTCCAGCTCTTCCCTACTCAACTATCTACTTTGAAGAACTTCTGGAAGAGGCCAAGACCTACAAAGAGTAGAGAAGCAATACATTGTGGGAAGGAGGGAGAGGATGGCTTCTCTACAGAGCAGGGAGGCTGGAAGTCCCACACTGAACCTTCCAGCTCTTCCCTACTCAACTATCTACTTTGAAGAACTTCTGGAAGAGGCCAAGACCTACAAAGAGTAGAGAAGCAATACATTGTGGGAAGGAGGGAGAGGATGGCTTCTCTACAGAGCAGGGAGGCTGGAAGTCCCACACTGAACCTTCCAGCTCTTCCCTACTCAACTATCTACTTTGAAGAACTTCTGGAAGAGGCCAAGACCTATAAAGAGTAGAGAAGCAATACATTGTGGGATGGAGGGAGAGGATGGCTTCTCTACAGAGCAGGGAGGCTGGAAGTCCCACACTGAACCTTCCAGCTCTTCCCTACTCAACTATCTACTTTGAAGAACTTCTGGAAGAGGCCAAGACCTACAAAGAGTAGAGAAGCAATACATTGTGGGATGGAGGGAGAGGATGGCTTCTCTACAGAGCAGGGAGGCTGGAAGTCCCACACTGAACCTTCCAGCTCTTCCCTACTCAACTATCTACTTTGAAGAACTTCTGGATAGAGGCCAAGACCTTTATAGCCACCTAGTGGCCTATGTATAATAAAGTAATAATAATAAAATGTATTTTAACCGTTACATGTGGGGCCTGGAGTGCACGTCTGTACGAGGTCGATGTGTCTGGGGCGTTGTACCCGGACCACTGAAGCAGTTTGGCGAGTAGAGAATTTTCTATATGTGGAAAATGGGGCTAATATGGCCACATGGGACTAAGCACCTGGGCAATGTGTATTAAGCAGGGAGGGATAGTGTCAGTGATATGATTGGTTGGTTGTCTTGGTAAATAACTATCTTGTGAATGTTTCCATGTTTTGACATGCAGGACATGGTACCTAGTGTCCTTACAGAGTGTTAGGGCCAGTTATTCATAAGAATCATAGCTGCGCTCCTAATCCTACATCCCCCATCTCTCCCTACTATACCTGCTATCCCCCAGCCCCAGTCCCTTCCCAGAGGCCATTATCCCCCCACTGCTACTATAGGCACCATCTCTCCCTACTATACCTGCTATCCCCCAGCCCCAGTCCCTTCCCAGAGGCTATTATCCCCCACTGCTACTATAGGCACCATCTCTCCCTACTATACCTGCTATCCCACAGCCCCAGTCCCTTCCCAGAGGCTATTATCCCCCCACTGCTACTATAGGCACCATCTCTCCCTACCATACCTGCTATCCCACAGCCCCAGTCCCTTCCCAGAGGCTATTATCCCCCCACTGCTACTTATAGGCACCATCTCTCCTACTATACCTGCTATCCCACAGCCCCAGTCCCTTCCCAGAGGCTATTATCCCCCACTGCTACTATAGGCACCATCTCTCCCTACTATACCTACTATCCCCCAGTCCCTTCCCAGAGGCTATTATCCCCCACTGCTACTATAGGCACCATCTCTCCCTACTATAACCTGCTATCCCACAGCCCCAGTCCCTTCCCAGAGGCTATTATCCCCCACTGCTACTATAGGCACCATCTCTCCCTACTATACCTGCTAATCCCACAGCCCCAGTCCCTTCCCAGAGGCCTATTATCCCCCCACTGCTACTATAGGCACCATCTCTCCCTACTATACCTGCTTATCCCCCAGCCCCAGTCCCTTCCCAGAGGCTATTATCCCCCCACTGCTACATAGGCACCATCTCTCCCTACTATAACCTGCTATCCCACAGCCCCAGTCCCTTCCCAGAGGCTATTATCCCCCACTGCTACTATAGGCACCAATCTCTCCCTACTATACCTGCTATCTCACAGCCCCAGTCCCTTCCCAGAGGCTATTATCCCCCACTGCTACTATAGGCACCATCTCTCCCCTACTATACCTGCTATCCCACAGCCCCAGTCCCTTCCCAGAGGCTTATTATCCCCCACTGCTACTATAGGCACCAATCTCTCCTACTATACCTGCTATCCCACAGCCCCAGTCCCTTCCCAGAGGCTATTAATCCCCCACTGCTACTATAGGGCACCATCTCTCCCTACTATACCTGCTATCTCCACAGCCCCAGTCCCTTCTCAGAGCTATTATCCCCCCACTGCTACTATAGGCACCATCTCTCCTACTATACCTACTATCCACAGCCCACCTTCCCAGAGTCTATTTATCCCCCACTGCTACACCTGCTATCCCACAGCCCCAGTCCCTTCCCAGAGGCTTTATCCCCCCACTGCCCTACTATAGGCACCATCTCTCCCTACTATACCTACTATCCCAGTCCCTTCCCAGAGGCTATTATCCCCCACTGCTACTATAGGCACCATCTCTCCCTACTATAACCTGCTATCCCACAGCCCCAGTCCCTTCCCAGAGGCTATTATCCCCCCACTGCTACTATAGGCACCATCTCTCCTACTTATACCTGCTATCCCACCAGCCCCAGTCCCCTTCCCAGAGGGCTATTATCCCCCCACTGCTACTATAGGCAACCATCTCTCCCTACTATACCTGCTATCCACAGCCCCAGTCCTTCCAGAGGCTATTATCCCCCACTGCTACTATAGGCACCATCTCTCCCTACTATACCTGCTATCCCCCAGCCCCAGTCCCTTCCCAGAGGCTATTATCCCCCCACTGCTACTATAGGCACCATCTCTCCCTACTATACCTGCTATCCCACAGCCCCAGTCCCTTCCCAGAGGCTATTATCCTCCCACTGCTACTAAGGCACATCTCTCCCTACTATACCTGCTATCCCACAGCCTCAGTCCCTTCCCAGAGGTATTTATCTCCCACTGCTACTATAGGCACCATCTTCTCCCTACTCATACCTTGCTATCCTACAGCCCCAGTCCCTTCCCCAAGGCATTATCCCCCACTGCCTACTTAGGCACCATCTCTCCCTACTATACCCTGCTATCCCACAGCCCAGTCCCTTCCCAGAGGCTATTATCCCCCCACTGCTACTATAGGCCACCATCTCTCCTACTATACCTGCTATCTCACAGCCCCCAGTCCCTTCCAGAGGCTATTATCCCCCACTGCTACTATAGGCACCATCTCTCCCCTACTATAGCCTGCTATCCCACAGCCCCAGTCCCTTCCCAGAGGCTTATTATCCCCCCACTGCTACTATAGGCACCATCTCTCCCTACTATACCTGCTATCCACAGCCCCAGTCCCTTCCCAGAGGCTATTATCCCCCACTGCTACTATAGGCACCATCTCTCCCTACTATACCTGCTATCCCACAGCCCCAGTCCCTTCCCAGAGGCTATTATCCCCCCACTGCTACTATACGGTACCATCTCTCCCTACTATACCTGCTATCCCACAGCCCCAGTCCCTTCCCAGAGGCTATTATCCCCCCACTGCTACTATAGGCACCATCTCTCCCTACTATACCTGCTATCCACAGCCCCAGTCCCTTCCCAGAGGCTATTATCCCCCCACTGCTACTATAGGCACCATCTCTCCCTACAATACCTGCTATCCCACAGCCCCAGTCCCTTCCCAGAGGCTATTATCCCCCCACTGCTACTATAGGCACCATCTCTCCCTACTATACCTGCTATCCCACAGCCCCAGTCCCTTCCCAGAGGCTATTATCCCCCCACTGCTACTATAGGCACCATCTCTCCCTACTATACCTGCTATCCCACAGCCCCAGTCCCTTCCCAGAGACTACTAACCCCCTGGCAACCAGATAGCTGCTGAAACTCCAAACTGGAAAGCTAATGGAAAAAGTGAAATAACTAAAAAACTACAAATGAGAAAAAATGAAGACCAATTGCAAACAGGCTCAGAATATCACTCTCTACATCATACCAAAAGTTAATTGAAAGGTGAACAAACACTGTAAGACAGCTCTGCAGTAAAGCTTATAAAGCCATTTTTATCGTCCCTGTGAGTAAGGAGGTGGCACCGACAGGGTTAAAGTTCATAAGAATCCGGCTGCTTCTCGCTGTAGATCTAAATCGGGCGCGTATGAATTTAGTCATTATTCTCATTAAAGGAAATGGTTGGTTTATTTATAGATTGCGAGTAAATTCTCCTCCCTTAATCTAAAGAGAAAGGCACCTTCCTGCCAGCAGGGCCTCCTCACTCAGCGCAACCCTAACAGGCTGTCGGCCCCCCTTTATTTACTCGGGGTCACTGCTCTTTATCCCAGGATCATTTAATCGCTAAATCCCATGTAACTGCCAACAATCACATGGGCAGATATTAGAAATAAGTAAGCAACGAATGTGTTTAACCCCAGGGGGGCTGTTGCTAGGGGACATTAACCACTGCATTCTGCATGGAAACAAATGAAAGATGGGCACTGCCAGACCCTAATAGCCCTGCTCGTATGAGCGCTATGTGCCAGGGTAGGGGAAGCTCCACAGCACCGAGGCTGCTCCAAAGTATAGGACAAGGGGTAACCATGGAATGGGTGTGGTGGCAAGAACAGTAGCAAAGGAAAGCGAAAAGGGAGCCGGAAAGAGAGGGAGAGAGGGGCATATAATCTTAGATGGTGGGAGCAAAGGGGCACAGGTACGGGGAGGGAGAGTGACAGACGGGGCACAGGTATGGGGAGGGAGAGTGACAGACGGGGCACAGGTATGGGGAGGGAGAGTGACAGACGGGGCACAGGTATGGGGAGGGAGAGTGACAGACGGGGCACAGGTATGGGGAGGGAGAGTGACAGATGGGGCAATTAATATCTGCCCAATTTCAGGCCAGATGTGGTCGGGAAGGTGGCAAGAACAGTAGCAAAGGAAAGCGAAAAGGGAGCCGGAAAGAGAGGGAGAGAGGGGCATATAATCTTAGATGGTGGGAGCAAAGGGGCACAGGTACGGGGAGGGAGAGTGACAGAACGGGGCACAGGTATGGAGGGGGGAGTGACAGACGGGGCAGGTATGGGGAGGGAGAGTGGACAGACGGGCACAGGTATGGGAGGGAGAGTGACAGACGGGGGCACAGGTATGGGAGGGAGAGTGACAGACGGGGCACAGTATGGGGAGGGAGAGTGACAGACGGGGCACAGGTATGGGGAGGGAGAGTGACAGACGGGGCACAGGTATGGGGAGGGAGAGTGACCCAAGACGGGGGCACAGGTATGGGGAGGGAGAGTGACAGACGGGGCACAGTATGGGGAGGGAGAGTGACAGACGGGGCACAGGTAATGGGGAGGGAGAGTGACAGACGGGGCACAGGTATGGGGAGGGAGAGTGACAGACGGGGGCACAGGTATGGGGAGGGAGAGTGACAGACGGGGCACAGGTTGGGGAGGGAGAGTGACACGAGGGGGCACAGGTACGGGGAGGGAGAGTGACAGACGGGGCACAGGTAAGGGGAGGGAGAGTGACAGACGGGGGCACAGGTATGGGGAGGGAGAGTGACAGACGGGGCACAGGTATGGGGAGGGAGAGTGACAGACGGGGGCACAGGTATGGGGAGGGAGAGTGACAGACGGGGCACAGGTATGGGGAGGGAGAGTGACAGAGGGGCACAGGTATGGGAGGGAAGGTGACAGCCGGGGCAAGTATGGGAGGGAGAGTGACAGACGGGGCACAGGTATGGGGAGGGAGAGTGATCAGACGGGGCACAGGTATGGGGAGGGAGAGGTGACAGACGGGGCACAGGTATGGGACAGGGAGTGACAGACGGGGCACAGGTATGGGAGGGAGAGTGCAGACGGGGCACAGGTATGGGAGGGAGAGTGACAGACGGGGCACAGGTATGGGGAGGGAGAGTGAACAGACGGGGCACAGGTATGGGGAGGGAGAGTGACAGACGGGGCCACAGGTATGGGGAGGGAGAGTGACAGACGGGGCACAGGTTGGGGAGGGAGAGTGACAGACGGGGCACAGGTATGGGAGGGAGAGTGACAGGACGGGGGACGCACAGGTATGGGGAGGGAGAGTGACAGACGGGGCACAGGTATGGGGAGGGAGAGTGACAGACGGGGCACAGGTATGGGGAGGGAGAGTGACAGACGGGGCACAGGTATGGGGAGGGAGAGTGACAGACGGGGCACAGGTATGGGGAGGGAGAGTGACAGATGGGCAATTAATATCTGCCCAATTTCAGGCCAGATGTGGGTCGGGAAGGCCCATACACGGGCAGATAAGCTCCCAAATTGGTGTAAAGGACTGATGTCTGCCCGTGTATGGGGCATTGGGAGAGAAGGGATACACACGGGATCGGAGGGACAAATTTCACCCAAGTCTATAAAAGTCCCTACACAACTGCTGGGCGTATGCAGTCTGGGGCACATATTTATATATAGGGGGTTTATATATTTATATATAGTGTTTTTATATATTTGTATATTGGAGTTTTATACATTTTTATTCAAGGTCTATATATTTATATATAGGGTTTCTTTATTTATATAGGGTCTTTATATATTTGTATATAGGGTCTTTATATATTTGTATATAGGGTCTTTATATATTTGTATATAGGATTTCAACGCCCCCCTTTAAGTCACTACTGCGCAATATAAGGAGGGGGGCCCCAGGCTGGCATCCTATTGTACCCATAGTCTGGTTCTATTATCTGGATATACTGCTGGTTATATAGACTAGTAACATTATCTGGTTATACAGACTAGTAACATTATATGGTTACACAGACTAGTAACATTATATGGTTACACAGACTAGTAACATTATCTGGTTATACAGACTAGTAACATTATCTGGTTATATAGACTAGTAACATTATCTGGTTATACAGACTAGTAACATTATATGGTTATACAGACTAGTAACATTATCTGGTTACACAGACTAGTAACATTATCTGGTTATACAGACTAGTAACATTATCTGGTTATATAGACTAGTAACATTATCTGGTTATACAGACTAGTAACATTATCTGGTTATACAGACTAGTAACATTATCTGGTTACACAGACTAGTAACATTATCTGGTTATACAGACTAGTAACATTATATGGTTACACAGACTAGTAACATTATATGGTTACACAGACTAGTAACATTATCTGGTTATACAGACTAGTAACATTATCTGGTTATATAGACTAGTAACATTATCTGGTTATACAGACTAGTAACATTATATGGTTACACAGACTAGTAACATTATATGGTTACATAGACTAGTAAAATTATCTGGTTATATAGAATAGTAACATCTGGTTATACAGACTAGTAACATTATCTGGTTACACAGACTAGTAACATTATCTGGTTATACAGACTAGTAACATTATCTGGTTACACAGACTAGTAACATTATCTGGTTACACAGACTAGTAACATTATCTGGTTACACAGACTAGTAACATTATCTGGTTACACAGACTAGTAACATTATCTGGTTACATAGACTAGTAACATTATCTGGTTACACAGACTAGTAACATTATCTGGTTACATAGACTAGTAACATTATCTGGTTACACAGACTAGTAACATTATCTGGTTACACAGACTAGTAACATTATCTGGTTACATAGACTAGTAACATTATCTGGTTATACAGACTAGTAACATTATCTGGTTACACAGACTAGTAACATTATCTGGTTATATAGACTAGTAACATTATCTGGTTACACAGACTAGTAACATTATCTGGTTATACAGACTAGTAACATTATCTGGTTACACAGACTAGTAACATTATCTGGTTACACAGACTAGTAACATTATCTGGTTACACAGACTAGTAACATTATCTGGTTATATAGACTAGTAACATTATCTGGTTACACAGACTAGTAACATTATCTGGTTACACAGACTAGTAACATTATCTGGTTACACAGACTAGTAACATTATCTGGTTACACAGACTAGTAACATTATCTGGTTACACAGACTAGTAACATTATCTGGTTACACAGACTAGTAACATTATCTGGTTACACAGACTAGTAACATTATCTGGTTATACAGACTAGTAACATTATCTGGTTACACAGACTAGTAACATTATCTGGTTACACAGAACTAGTAACATTATCTGGTTACACAGACTAGTAACATTATCTGGTTACACAGACTAGTAACATTATCTGGTTATACAGACTAGTAAACATTATCTAGTTACACAGACTAGTAAACATTATCTGGTTACACAGACTAGTAACATTATCTGGTTACACAGACTAGTAAACATTATCTGGTTACACTAGACTAGTAACATTATCTGGTTACACAGACTAGTAACATTATCTGGTTATACAGACTAGTAACATTATCTGGTTACACAGACTAGTAACATTATCTGGTTATACAGACTAGTAACATTATCTGGTTACACAGACTAGTAACATTATCTGGTTATACAGACTAGTAACATTATCTGGTTATACAGACTAGTAACATTATCTGGTTACACAGACTAGTAACATTATCTGGTTATACAGACTAGTAACATTATCTGGTTATACAGACTAGTAACATTATCTGGTTACACAGACTAGTAACATTATCTGGTTATACAGACTAGTAACATTATCTGGTTACATAGACTAGTAACATTATCTGGTTATACAGACTAGTAACATTATCTGGTTATACAGACTAGTAACATTATCTGGTTATACAGACTAGTAACATTATCTGGTTATACAGACTAGTAACATTATCTGGTTATATAGACGACTATATGTCGGAGCACCCAGATGGGGTATGTGGGAGAGGACGAGATGAATGTGCGTTTGTGCCGGGGAGGGTGCATCACTAACTGGAAAGTTCTGTGCAAGAGCCATAAATCTGGCAGTGAAAGGGAATTTACAGGGGGGCAAATGGACTGCTCACTGCCTTCCATCTGAGCTGAAACAACCACAAAAACACAGAAATCCAACCTAGGAATGGTGGACTACAACTCCCAGCGTGTCCTGACAGCTCAAAGTACTGTTTCTTTGGTGACTTTACTAGATACCTATGCAGAAGCCGCAGTATGGCAGCTCCCACTACTACCAGTACAACTGGGTGCCATATTATATATATATACAGAGAAAAACAGAGCACACCCTAGGGCTGGGCGATATACCGTTTAATACCGAATACCGGTGTTTTTTTTGAAAACGATATTCATTTTTCAGATACCGCAATACCGGGGTGTCAGGGTACTCACCCGTGCAGCCCGGTCTCACGCGCCTCCTTGCGTGCGTGCGCGCGTCCCGTTGTCCGCGGGACGTTGCGCACGCGCGTCCAGGTGCACGTGCGTCAAAGTACATGTCAAAAGCGTGCACGTCCGCGACGCGCTGATGGCGCCGGTTCTGCGCATGTGTGGGGGGTATTTAAAGCTATCAAATGCCTCCTCCTGTGCTATGTTGTCTGCGGCCTTGCCTGGGAAACTAAGCCTGCCTGATTTACCTTACGACTTTCTGTTGCCGATCCTTCGCTTGCCTGACTCTGATTTTCAATACTGCAGTAATTATTCTCAAATTTATTAGGAAATGGGGTTAACACCTAATCATGCATGGAAAAAAAAAATACTGTCAAATACCGTGACACCGATATAATTTTTGAAAAATACCGTGATATAAATTTTTGGTCATACCGCCCAGCTCTAGCACACCCTAATAGTAATCAACTGCCCCGGGTGCTAGCAAAAAACATGTATATAGCAAGACAGTGAGCCGCACACACAGGGACTTAGATAGAAAACAAAAAAAAATTTTATTAATGAAAAAAATCCAACGTTTCGAGCACCAACTGTGCTCTTCCTCAGGTTTGTCCCTGAGGAAGAGCACAGTTGGTGCTCGAAACGTTGGATTTTTTTCATTAATAAAAATTTTTTTTGTTTTCTATCTAAGTCCCTGTGTGTGCGGCTCACTGTCTTGCTATATATATTTATATATATATATAGTATAAAAAAGACCAGCAACTCCGGGATTTCTTGTGAAAAGTCAAAACATGTATTCAAAGTAGCATAAACAGCCGACGTAACGTTTCGGTCCCCATTGGGACCTTTCTCAGGGCCCGAAACGTTACGTCGGCTGTTTATGCTACTTTGAATACATGTTTTGACTTTTCACAAGAAATCCCGGAGTTGCTGGTCTTTTTTATACTATTGGAACCCTTTACCGAGCACCCGAGGTATGTTATGTAGCGGTGTGCCATCCTTTGTGTATATATATATATATATATAACGGATCCCTTATAGGAACTGAAAGAGAAACCTATTATTAGAAAAGGCTTTATTTCCCCTTAAGAAGCACGCAAAGCAGGGATTGCAACATTAGATCTGGATGTAATCTCCCTACAGCCTCCTTGGGGCATTGTGCAACATCAGGGTGAGGTCCTCCCGCATCTCCCCCCCCCCCCCCCCACACACACACTGGCCCCTTGCTAAACTGCTCCCCTGGACTGGCGAAATATACTCAATTCCTGCAAAATGTCTGTATCTCGGTGTCACGCACTGCCACACCACTGTGTACAACCTATGAGCAAACTTGGGGGGCTGTTCCTGCTGAATTGTGCTTAGTACAGGGGAATCCCTATGTGCCATAGTTTTATGGTATCTCTCTGTACAGGCTATGGGCAAACTTAGGGGGCTGTTCCTGCTGAATTGTGCTTAGTACAGGGGAATCCCTATGTGCCATAGTTTTATGGTATCTCTCTGTACAGGCTATGAGCAAACTTAGGGGGCTGTTCCTGCTGAATTATGCTTAGTACAGGGGTATCCCTATGTGCCATAGTTTTATGGTATCTCTCTGTACAGGCTATGGGCAAACTTAGGGGGCTGTTCCTGCTGAATTATGCTTAGTACAGGGGTATCCCTATGTGCCATAGTTTTATGGTATCTCTCTGTACAGGCTATGGGCAAACTTAGG
This sequence comes from Xenopus tropicalis, assembly GCF_000004195.4. NCBI lineage: Eukaryota > Metazoa > Chordata > Amphibia > Anura > Pipidae > Xenopus > Xenopus tropicalis. The sequence goes on from NC_030686.2 coordinate 48,320,323, forward strand.
GGGCTGTTCCTGCTGAATTGTGCTTAGTACAGGGGAATCCCTATGTGCCATAGTTTTATGGTATCTCTCTGTACAGGCTATGAGCAAACTTAGGGGGCTGTTCCTGCTGAATTGTGCTTAGTACAGGGGTATCCCTATGTGCCATAGTTTTATGGTATCTCTCTGTACAGGCTATGAGCAAACTTAGGGGGCTGTTCCTGCTGAATTGTGCTTAGTACAGGGGAATCCCTATGTGCCATAGTTTTATGGTATCTCTCTGTACAGGCTATGAGCAAACTTAGGGGGCTGTTCCTGCTGAATTGTGCTTAGTACAGGCAATAGATATGTTGAACAGTACGCAGCCCAGGATATATTTACAGGCACGTGCAGAGCGCACTTCCTTCCCTTCTAATCTGGTGACCAGAGGAGGCCACCCAGCCCCTATCAGGGGGTACTTTCCATTTCCACATTTGCCCATTAAGAGACCGCAGTGGGTGCCTGGGCTTCCTCTTTTGTTGCAAACCAGCTGCGCAAACGCTTACCCATTGCCAAATGAGGAAATGTGGGGCAAGCCGCTGGCGTACGACGATGCTCCTGTGCCCCCGGTCACGTAGGAATGGTGTGTAAATAATACGTCCGAATGGTAATTGCCACATTGGGGTGGGGGCCCAAAACCCTCTGCCCAATAGGGATAATAGATCTAAAAAGCTTAATCCTTCAACAGGGCAACACATAAATCTTACTATAAACCTGCAGGGGCCCCAACATCACATGACTGCCCCTCTATATACAGTATGGTTTATTATTAAATGCTCAGTGATTCTGGTTACTCTGCTTTTCCCTTGCTGTACATAAGCCAAACGCATAGGATGATACAGAACCCTGAGATGTAGCTGGTACCAACCTAGTTGTGCCCCTTTACCCCTTCCCAGTTCTGCGGGCAAGGTAAGGAAGCATTGGCAGCACAGTTTCCCTGCTGTTCTCTCCCCTATGGGAAAAACAAACAGGATTTAAGGATCTGCCTGTTTCGGCAATTACTCAGGCACCTGTCCTGGGCGAGGGACACTGTTAAGCCCTTGTCTGTTAGCGGGGCCCTCGGCAGCAGCAATCATGGGAGCCATTAGTCAAGCGGTGATGCAGATTCCACGGCTGCCCGCGCTCTAGGTCCCACGGGGCCCAAGCCTCACCGTCTCTTGCCACCTGTTTGACTTCACACTCCCCAAAGGCACCGTAGAAAAAACCTACATTTCCTGTAAATGTAATGGATATAGCCACTTCCATACGGCTTCCCAATGGGCCCTCAGGCGAAATGCATTGAACCAAGAATGGATCGAACATGTGATAAGTGGGATATAAGGGAGTCAAGAAGGGGCAGAAGCTAGGATAACTGGGATATAAGGGAGTCAAGAAGGGATGGAAGCTAGGATAACTGGGATATAAGGGAGTCAAGAAGGGATGGAAGCTAGGATAACTGGGATATAAGGGAGTCAAGAAGGGGCGGAAGCTAGGATAACTGGGATATAAGGGAGTCAAGAAGGGGCGGAAGCTAGGGTAACTGGGATATAAGGGAGTCAAGAAGGGACGGAAGCTAGGATAACTGGGATATAAGGGAGTCAAGAAGGGGCGGAAGCTAGGATAACTGGGATATAAGGGAGTCAAGAAGGGGCGGAAGCTAGGATAACTGGGATATAAGGGAGTCAAGAAGGGGCGGAAGCTAGGATAACTGGGATATAAGGGAGTCAAGAAGGGACGGAAGCTAGGGTAACTGGGATATAAGGGAGTCAAGAAGGGGCGGAAGCTAGGATAACTGGGATATAAGGGAGTCAAGAAGGGGCGGAAGCTAGGATAACTGGGATATAAGGGAGTCAAGAAGGGGCGGAAGCTAGGATAACTGGGATATAAGGGAGTCAAGAAGGGATGGAAGCTAGGATAACTGGGATATAAGGGAGTCAAGAAGGGGCGGAAGCTAGGATAACTGGGATATAAGGGAGTCAAGAAGGGGCGGAAGCTAGGATAACTGGGATATAAGGGAGTCAAGAAGGGGCGGAAGCTAGGATAACTGGGATATAAGGGAGTCAAGAAGGGACGGAAGCAAGGATAACTGGGATATAAGGGAGTCAAGAAGGGATGGAAGCTAGGATAACTGGGATATAAGGGAGTCAAGAAGGGATGGAAGCTAGGATAACTGGGATATAAGGGAGTCAAGAAGGGACGGAAGCTAGGATAACTGGGATATAAGGGAGTCAAGAAGGGACGGAAGCTAGGGTAACTGGGATATAAGGGAGTCAAGAAGGGATGGAAGCTAGGATAACTGGGATATAAGGGAGTCAAGAAGGGATGGAAGCTAGGATAACTGGGATATAAGGGAGTCAAGAAGGGATGGAAGCTAGGATAACTGGGAAGCAGCCTGACTGTAGGGGGCACAGTACATGGGCATATCCTGCTTCCCACATTACCTGTCGATCATGCAATAAATCAGCCACAAATACAAACACTTCCTCTCACTTGGCTGTGACCACAAAGCCTCCTCCTTACCAATCCGGCACTTTCCTTTCTAAGAAACACGAAGCCGAAAGTGTCCCCTGCAGGTCAGCAGGACAGTGGCAATTAGTGGCCCCTAATTATACCCTCGGCTTTGGTCAACCCCCAGTGGAGGAGGCTGCGAACACTTAACCTCTGACTCGGCGCTTGACCCTAACACACTGCAGCTGGCCCACTCACACTCAGCTTTCCCTCTGCCAATTACTAGCGTTTCCGGAGAGGCCACCCAAACTCAACCGGGGCCGAGGGAATGGGAAGGTGTCCCAGTGGGTACTGACTGGCATACGGTCGGACAGGGCACAGGTACCAAGGAGACAGCTGGTTAAATCATAAAGTCTCAGGTAAGGATGAAAGGAGTTGTAGCTGTATTCATGTATTTGTTCATATATATAATGAATAATTGCCCCCCTATTGAAAAATATACGGATATTATAAGTCCCCGAGGAGTTCCTTATAATATATAGTGAATAAAGTGCCCCCTATTGTAACATATAGGGATAATATAAGCCCCCGAGGAGTTCCTTATAATATATAGTGAATAAAGTACCCCCTATTGTAACTTATAGGGATATTATAAGCCCCCGAGGAGTTCCTTATAATATATAGTGAATAAACTGCCCCTATTGTAACATATAGGGATATTATAAGCCCCCGAGGAGTTCCTTATAATATATAGTGAATAAAGTGCCCCCTATTGTAACATATAGGGATATTATAAGTCCCCGAGGAGTTCCTTATAATATATAGTGAATAAAGTACCCCCTATTGTAACATATAGGGATATTATAAGTCCCGAGGAGTTCCTTATAATATATAGTGATAAGTCCCCCTATTGTAACATATAGGGATATTATAAGCCCCGAGGAGTTCCTTATAATATATAGTGAATAAAGTGCCCCCTATTGTAACATATAGGGATATTATAAGTCCCAGAGGAGTTCCTTATAATATATAGTGAATAAAGTGCCCCCTATTGTAACATATAGGGATATTATAAGCCCCGAGGAGTTCCTTATAATATATAGTGAATAAAGTGCCCCCTATTGTAACATATAGGGATATTATAAGTCCCCGAGGGGTTCCTTATAATATATAGTGAATAAAGTGCCCCCTATTGTAACATATAGGGATATTATAAGCCCCCGAGGAGTTCCTTATAATATATAGTGAATAAAGTGCCCCCTATTGTAACATATAGGGATATTATAAGTCCCCAAGGAGTTCCTTATAATATATAGTGAATAAAGTGCCCCCTATTGTAACATATAGGGATATTATAAGTCCCAAGAGGAGTTCCTTATAATATATAGTGAATAAAGGACCCCCTATGTAACATATAGGGATATTATAAGCCCCCGAGGCGTTCCTTATAATATATAGTGAATAAAGTGCCCCCTACTTGTAACATATAGGGATATTATAAGTCCCCGAGGAGTTTCCTTATAATATATAGTGAATAAAGTGCCCCCTATTGTAACATATAGGGATAATTATAAGTCCCCGAAGGGGTTCCTTATAATATATAGTGAATAAGTGCCCCCTATTGTAACATATAGGGATATTATAAGCCCCGAGGAGTTCCTTATAATATATAGTGAATAAAGTGCCCCCTATTGTAACATATAGGGATATTATAAGTCCCCGAGGAGTTCCTTATAATATATAGTGAATAAAGTGCCCCCTATGTAACATATAGGGATATTATAAGTCCCCGAGGGTTCCTTATAATATATAGTGAATAAAGTGCCCCTATTGTAACATATAGGGATATTATAAGCCCCCGAGGAGTTCCTATAATATATAGTGAATAAAGTGCCCCCTATTGTAACATATAGGGATATTATAAGTCCCCGAGGAGTTCCTTATAATATATTTAGTGAATAAAGTGCCCCCTATTGTAACATATAGGGATATTATAAGTCCCGAGGGTTCCTTATAATATATAGTGAATAAGTGCCCCCCTATTGTAACATTATAGGGAATTATAAGCCCCCGAGGAGTTCCTTATAATATATAGTGAATAAAGTGCCCCCTATTGTAACATATAGGGATAGTATAAGCCCCCGAGGAGTTCCTTATAATAATAGTGAATAAAGTGCCCCCTATTGTAACATATAGGGATATTATAAGTCCCAGAGGAGTTCCTTATAATATATAGTGAATAAAGTGCCCCCTATTGTAAGCATATAGGGATATTATAGAGTCCCAGAGGAGTTCCTTATAATATATAGTGAATTAAAGTGCCCCCTATTGTAACATATAGGGATATTATAAGTCCCCGAGGAGTTCTTATAATATATAGTGAATAAAGTGCCCCCTATTGTAACATATAGGATATTATAAGTCCCGAGGGGTTCTTATAATATATAGTGAATAAAGTGCCCCCTATTGTAACATATAGGGATATTATAAGCCCCCGAGGAGTTCCTTATAATATATAGTGAATAAAGTGCCCCCTATTGTAACATATAGGGATATTATAAGTCCCAGAGGAGTTCCTTATAATATATAGTGAATAAAGTGCCCCCTATTGTAACATATAGGGATATTATAAGTCCCAGAGGAGTTCCTTATAATATATAGTGAATAAAGTGCCCCCTATTGTAACATATAGGGATATTATAAGTCCCAGAGGAGTTCCTTATAATATATAGTGAATAAAGTGCCCCCTATTGTAACATATAGGGATATTATAAGCTCCCGAGGAGTTCCATTACCAGATAAAGGGACGACGCCGATGGCCAAGTGCTGTTATACAGGTCGTGGAAGTCCGAGGTGACTTCTAAAATCCTCATATTTACAGGTTTAAGTAAGTCATGTGACTTACATCACTAAGCTCCAATAATAACCGATGACATCACTAAGCACCGTTTATAAGGCTATAATTTACAGTTTGGTCCCATAGGGAAATGACCCAACTGTATATTAAATATATATATATAGCCCATTAGTAAGTCAGATGTAATACTCAGGAAGAGCACACTAGCTAGGCTGGAGGATGGTATAAAACACCAATGGCCACAGAGTGGATCATGATCTACCAGAAGATGTTGAGCTGGTGGCCAGCCCAGCACTGTCCACAACGGGTCCCTTTAGATCACCCTTCTGGGTGGCTTTTATATAAGATGGCCTGGAAAGAAGATGTCTTTCAGAGTCAGACTGGATCTCCAAGTGCCCATCAGGGAACCTACCACCCTAGGCACGCTCTTAGATATAGCCAGTGACAAATGGTATAGGATTTAATATATAGTATCTAGTAGAATTAAGTCTAAAACAACTGGACTTTTCTGAGTTTGTCTTGAAAACGTTTCACCACTCATCCGAGTGGCTTCTTCAGTTCAAATGACTGATAGGGAATTCCCCGGTATTTAAACTCTTGATGGTAGTAGAGTCACAGACATCCAATCACAATGGTTCCATTGAACTTGTTCAGTTAGGTGTTAGCTGAAACTGACAGGTGTAAGAAGGTATGATCCAATCACAATGGTACCAAGATTCTCATTGATGAAGGTGTTAATCCTTCAAAGTACATGACTGGAAGTGTGAACTGTTGTGAAACTGCCGGGGTAAGGATGTCAACGCGCCATTGTATGTTGGTGACAAGCGGTGTCTCAGGCCCCCTCCTCTGTTCAGGGATGGTTTTTCCAGGTTGGCATAAATAGCCCAGCGGGTTCTCAACCTGTGGGTCAGGACCCCTTTGGGGGTCGAACGACCTTTTCACAGGGGTCTCCTAAGGGGTTCTCCAAGGCTTGGGCTTGCCTCTGGTAGGCCAGTCCAACCTTGGTTCTGACAGTGTGAGACCCTGATTTTAAGATAACAGCGAGGAACTTAAGGTGGTAGGACCCTGATAGGAAGAAGTCATTATAAGGAAACCCTACACGTGTGGCATGATGGCTCCATATTAGTGATGTGCAAGCCCAGGTTGGCAGGCTGGGGCTGCAGAAGGGGTGCAACATTATCCATTTGTGAGCTGCGGATAGGCTGCAGATAGGCTAGCCTCTTCATTGGTGGGATAGTATTTCTGGAGTCCGTCCCCTTGTGACATAATTACTGATGTCATCTAAGGGGGCAGGGTCGGGCTCAGGTCTTCAAGTCCCTTCTCCCAGGGCCCAATCTGGAACGGGTCAGGGTGGATGCAGGTCGGAACTGCACATTAATACTTTATATACGATTCCATGAAGTAGAGAAATTCCCTTTCGTACAAAGGCGGGCTTCGACCCATATTGGGCTATACCAGTGGTTCCCAACCATAAAATTATTCCTAAGACCATTGGAAATATGTGTTTTCCGATGGTCTTAGGAGACCCCTGTGAAAAGGTTGTTCGACCCCCAAAGGGGTCCTGACCCACAGGTTGAGAACCGCTGGGCTATACCCATAACACGTTGTATATAGGGACCCCCCCCATTAATATACAGTCGTATTCCACTATATGTGCAGCCAACAACCCCTGTAGTCACAACTTAGTAACAACTGCTTTATCCTAATGAAGTGACACAGAGACGATTACTGTGATTAGCCCCCCCCGGTTCTGAGAGCTTTAATGGACCCGAGGGGTTAATCTCTCTGCTTGTACGAGGAAGGGGGGGGTTAATATAAAAGGGACTGTTGCCTGTATGCGCTCCCTCCAACGGCACCCAGCCCTGCTGACAGGAAGCACTTACAGCCCTGAGCCTCATTCGGGCCACGTGCGGCAGAGCCTGCTGGCCGACCACAGAGGGGCCTCTGTTCCTTGCGTAATTGTCAACATCTGCTCCGCAGAGATCCGATGGACCCAGACTAAAGTAAATATACAGAGACCCCTGTCCTTGCCGCCTCAGAAGTCACCCCCACCAGTAACACCATTTTTAACAGCCCGGCCATGCCACATCCAGGGGTGCCAGGAACAAAGGCAAACGGACTGATTTTAGTTTTCGGTTTACTGCTGCAGGCTGCAATGCAAACAGAATGTGCTGCTTTTTTAGGTTTCTGCATTCAAACATTCATTTTATGGTATTTCTCTGTACAGGCTATGGGCAAACTTAGGGGGCTGTTCCTGCTGAATTGTGCTTAGTACAGGGGAATCCCTATGTGCCATAGTTTTATGGTATCTCTCTGTACAGGCTATGAGCAAAGTTAGGGGGCTGTTCCTGCTGAATTGTGCTTAGTACAGGGGAATCCCTATGTGCCATAGTTTTATGGTATCTCTCTGTACAGGCTATGGGCAAACTTAGGGGGCTGTTCCTGCTGAATTGTGCTTAGTACAGGGGAATCCCTATGTGCCATAGTTTTATGGTATCTCTCTGTACAGGCTATGGGCAAACTTATGGGGCTGTTCCTGCTGAATTGTGCTTAGTACAGGGGAATCCCTATGTGCCATAGTTTTATGGTATCTCTCTGTACAGGCTATGGGCAAACTTATGGGGCTGTTCCTGCTGAATTGTGCTTAGTACAGGGGAATCCCTATGTGCCATAGTTTTATGGTATCTCTCTGTACAGGCTATGAGCAAACTTAGGGGGCTGTTCCTGCTGAATTGTGCTTAGTACAGGGGAATCCCTATGTGCCATAGTTTTATGGTATCTCTCTGTACAGGCTATGGGCAAACTTAGGGGGCTGTTCTAGCTAAAGCTAGGCTGTACGTTTTCCATTACAGCTATATGGCTATATGAGAATGTAAGAAGGGTTTAGGCTGAACAGCCTGAAACAGAAGGGTTATGGGAGTTGCACTTACAGGTGCTTTAATAAGAAGAATGAAGGGCAGAGAAGCTGAGCCTCCCCACTGAGCCGTGAATAAAGCCGTTGCTGTTGTTACATTGCCTTTGCACGCTTACATTTCTTGCACGGCGCGGAAGTGATATTCACACTTATTTTCGCACCGCTCCTAATCGCAGAGAGAAATGATTCACACCTTCCGTGAGCGGCGTTGCACCAGCAGAACCCCCTACACACAATGCACTGATAATAGTTGACCTTTAATGAGCTCAAAAGATGAAAAAAGGACAAGTAATCTTCCGAGCAAAATACCTGCTTTCATGTGGTGGGGAGGAAGTGGCAGCAGTCACGCACGATGCACTTCCCTCCCATATTCCCCCATGGCGTGGGGCTCAGCCCCGACAAGCACCAAGTCTTTATATATCTTGCTTGGGCTGATAAAATCACCTTCAACAAGACAGAAAAGTTTCCAGTTCTGCTTTACGGGAACGTTGTGAATATGTTCAATGGAAAATGCTGGCAGCTCCCCATCGCATAACCGGGGGCCCCCCTACGACCAGGTGGGAGTAGAGGGGAGGCTGGTAACACCCCAATATACACAGTCATATGCGTCATTGCTAATAAAGGCAACATCAGGATGGCTGTTTCTATTCTCTGCACTGCTGATTCCGACTCCTGAAACAAAGAAGGCGGAGCTTGGAAGAGAATTGACTTCTGCTACATTGAGTCAAATGTCACAACCGGAGAATAAGCTCTCATTCTGAGCGAAGAGGAGCAATATGGCAGCTAATGAAGGCAGCATCAGGATGGCTGTTTCTATTCTCTGCACTGCTGATTCCGACTCCTGAAACAAAGAAGGCGGAGCTTGGAAGAGAATTGACTTCTGCTACATTGAGTCAAATGTCAGAACCGGAGAATAAGCTCTCATTCTGAGCGAAGAGGAGCAATATGGCAGCTCCCAGATGTACGTAGAACTATGACTATAGAGAAGAAACAAGGACACCGTGCTAAAAAAGGGGTCTGGTAAAGCCCCGCATTCCCCGGGATTAATCGTACACCTCTCGGCCGGTAGATAAGAAGGCAGGGAATTGTGATGCTGAGCAGGAGAGCTTTATGGGTTGACATTCTGACCTGCCATTATTCTCCAAAAGGGCCAATTAGCAGAACGGGCTTGGGTTCTTTATGCTGCAAATCAAACTAATCAGCCCCTATTATCTACCAGGAGCCACTATAATCCTGGATTAAAGGGGGGGGGGTGCAAAGTTATGCGCGTCCCAAAGAAAACACTTTAACAATCCAACAAAACACAAGGGCCCCAATTTGGCCTTGTAGTCACTACAAGCACTCAGAAGGATTACACCGGATGAATTGGGGGGGTTTACACTCTCCCATTAGGAATCAAAGCAGTTGTTTAGAATGGGACCCCCGACTGTAAAGGCATTAAACAAACACCAACTCTCTTATTGAGTGGGGGTGGGATAAACAGATATTTGTGGGTTTATTTGAGTTGGCCAGTACCCTGCTGCCCCATAGAAAGACGCTTGGTCACTGTTTGAAACTAACGTTAAATCAGCGATGTCACAAAGGAGGCAAATCAGTGATACAACAATGGAGGATACAGCCTGCAAATCATTGTAAGAGTAATGGCACATTTAGATGAAACATTAGCCGTTCTTTACTCTCCAATAAAGCAGAGATCCCGGTAGCCCAAGGCTGGCTTGTTTTAGTCCACTGCGCGAATGTCAGACCCACAAGGGCACACTGGTTGCCTGTTGCCCATCTGGGGGCTCTGTGTTATAGTGCCAGTGCAACTTACATATTAAAGCCGTCCATACAATTAAATATTTGCTCATTAGGCAAGGTTGCTTTGGCCCACTGGCCCAATAGATATAGGGCAGGCTGCTGGGGGGCCCACACATGGTCCAATCAGCTGCTAACTCTGAGGAGGCTTTTATTAGTCTGTGTATGGACAATTCAGCTTTCCTACGGCACACCCAATAGGGTATTATCAGTAGCCAATTAACATGCCTGTATGTGTTCGGATTGTGGGGAGTCTCAGGGGCATCCAATCTACAGATTCCTGTCCGGCATTAAGTTACAACTCCCAGCATCCCCAGCCGGAGGGTATACAGTTCCCTATATCTACCAGCAGCTCAGTCTGCTAATGGAGAAGAATAACAAGCTTCTCGCTACTGCTCTATGTCCCTATGCCAGGACCTTTATTTCCTGGCATAGGGACAGCTCAGGCCTTCTGCAAAGGGTAAATAAACCCTTCCTTGAGAGACCTATATATTTAACAATACTTGATCACTCAACAAGATCCAATATCTTATTCAGCAATGAGCGAGATCAGAAAGCTTGGGCTCAGGCAGAGCAAACAAAACCACTGGAATGTTGTGATGTATAAGGACAGAACCGTCCCACCACCCCTAGACTCCCTGTGGTCACCCCAAGGCTGAGAAACAGTTCAGCTTCCCTCCCCGAGAGCCGAGCAAGGCATCGGTAGAACACAGGTTAACTACAAAGCACGGAGCGGAGCTACACAAAGAGGCACTTGTTTTTGCCAAAGTCACTTCCAGTGGAGCACTGGCTGCTTGCCCTGGGCTGAAGCCTCCTCTCCAGGCCCAGCCTGCGCTCTCTTATTTCAGGGGAAGGAGGGAGGCTGCAATACAGAGATGGGTGTCTGGGCCCCATTATTGGGTCTGGCTGGGCGGCAAGGGAAAGTATATGGGAAACAGCAGGTGCAAAAGGCCAGCATAATGTGGCAGTTAGAGGAGGTACACGGTGTATGATTTTTGGTTTAAAGCTGCCCAGCAAACAATGGATAACTTAAATTGCTCTGATGCTTGAGCTGGGGGATAGTAGTGGTGGCTTGCGCTAATAGGGGGTTGGATGGTCGCTATCTCATGCGATGCGAGTGTCCTTCTTTAGGTATCTATTATGTACTTATGGACACGTTGCCGAAGGGCCTGGACCAATCGGGCCGACTGGAGATATTAGTTACCTGAGCCTCCAGAACGCATGTTTAAGTGCGCCGGTGTACGGCAAAGCAGTACTCCGTGCCAATAATTCGTCTCCTCTCCCATTTGCACGTTCCGATTCGCTTCTTGCGGCATAAGAGAGAAAAACAGTTCTGCCAGGAATGTTTGATAAGGAGGCTTCCCCGGCTTTTGGATGGGTTAATAGTGTATTGTATTTTAGCCACCTCTAAATTGTTGCCCCGCGCTTTATATTCCCCCGCCGATTAGCTCTGGTCTACACACTCTGGCACTGTTAACTCCGAAAAATAGTAATGTCGCTCGTCTGGATGTGCCGAGAGAGGGCCTCGTGGTTTCTGCTTCTTGTCAAATATTCATTCTGCGGGACTCTCCGTTGACTTCATAAGTGGAAAATTATGTCTTATTCACACACACCTGTCGTATAGTATGGCACAGTACCGACTCATATAGATGGACTTCCACACACACAGGTGAGCCTGTAGCACCTTCTAAGTGAGAGAGTTAACCAGCACCGAGCTCTTTCTATATTGCGTAACACAGGTGGGAGTTTGGATAGTGGTAAACCACAGAGCTTCAACTTGTGTGCTCATTTCCATAGTAAGGAATAATTTGTACCTATAAGGTATATGCCTATCCTCTACATCTGTAAGGGAATGAGTCACTGGGACAATCGCCAGATAAGAAATTAGACTCCTTAAATGAATACAACATTGTATTCTTTGACGGTCAAAGTTAAAACTTGAACTAATGAATATAATAAAATGATCCAGCAAAATGATGACACAAGTGTTAGACCAATCAGTTCGGTATACTACCAGTCTTTATCCACTTTTTCTGGTCTGGAACGTCTCATTCTTTCCCATGTCCTCGTCATACCACATGCCTATACTATATCAGTAGCTGTCTGCTATACTCAATCTATTAGCACATGATGTACTTTTCCCACCATTGGACTTGATTATAATTGGTGTGATGAGTTTGGAGAAGGGTTCCAGGACCAAAACACACAGTGAATCACCTAGTATGTTAAGCCATACTTCAGCAATTCCTCCGTTGTGAATAATCTCTTAGCCATTTCATCGCTACCATTTATTAAGGGTCTCGGCACCTAGTAACCGGGATGTTGTGTGTGTGAGGCAAACTTTGTCCAGTAACGGTTATTGTAGGTCCCAAACTGCTTCGTCCTCCGTCTGGGAACTTTACTTGCCCCAACGATTCGATGTGTTTAAGAATTTGCATAGTCAACTGACCTCTTAGCCGCAATAATTCTCCAATCTGGGGAAAGAATTTCCGCTGCTAGTGAGTTCCGGGGATACCCAGGGCACAAATAAGCACTCACCCCAAATCCCCGCCGTGAACTGGTTGTATTCAGCTGGCGCGCTTAGCCCATAACAAGCGTTACAGCATATATTCGATAAAAGCGATTGGATGATAACAGTCTATTCCCTACTAGGTACGGAAGAGGGGTAACGGCTTCTAGGGCAACAATAAAGCACTCACCCCTAAGAAATCCCCGCCCTAACTGGTTGCCTCATGGCTGGGCCCCCTTATCCCATAGACAATGGTTACAGATATATAGAAACATTGGCGTAATAGTAGCCAGGGGATGATATAAGCTTATTAAAGAGCACGGTAACTTAGTCACCATAACTCGCTTTTAATGAGTTCAAGCCAGGACCTTGTGATCCCAGGCGTCACAAATAATCACTTCACCCACCTTATATCCTCTCTCCCCCCTTAACTGGGGCCTTCGAGGCTGGCGCCCCCTTAGCCCATAACAAGGTTTACAGATATATAGAAAACATTGTCGGGTAACAGTCTACCCCGCCCTATTAATTTCCAGGGGTAGTACAGCCATGCCGGCACAAATACACACTCACCCCAATCCCACCCTAACTGGCCTATCAGGACACTTGGCGCCCCTCCTTATAGTTCGCGGATTTCTTAAAAGGAGAAAAGAGAAACACAGTTATCAAGAATTAGTGGGGGTATAGAAACATTGGGGTACAGTAAGACAAGCGATGCGGTAACAGTCACCCTTGCCAGTATAGTTTCCATGGACTAAACCGGCAGTATCCTGTAGGTACCCAGGCACAGATTAAGTAAGCACTTAGCAAACACACACAATCCCCTATAGCTCCGCGCTTTCAGGCGCGCCCCCTAAGTTCAGCCATAATCAGGAGGTTGACAGGAGGTATAGTAGTCATTAACTATTGTGTCTTTGGTGAATTGTTTTTTTCCTCTTGTGTAACATGTTTCTGAGCCCAAGGGGCACATCGGTATATTAGTATCACCATAGGCGGTACACCAGGCACATGACCCATTAAGCATCTCGCTCACCCCCTGACATCCCCCTCCAACGTATGCGCGCTGTTCAGCTAAGGAGCCCCTGAGATAGCCAAGCCCGATAAATACACGAGAGTGTACAGGATTTTCTTTATACTCAGAAACATGCCGAGGAGTACCTGGGCCTGGTGCCCAGAGTTATATACAGTCACCCTGCTATAGTGAGATTTCAACAAGGGAGCACCAGCAGGGTGGTTACTCGGAGGCAGCGAAAATAAGACATGCTCACCCAAAATTAAAATCGCCCCTGGCGGATAGATTGTGCCCTTCAGCCTCCCGCTTTGGGCCCCCTTAAGCCCATAACAAGGTTACAGATATATAGAAAACATTGGAGTGTCACCCCCCAGTGATTTTTAAACTTAGTTCTTCCTTTAAAACCAATACCGTTGCCTGACTGTTGGCTACTGTTTCCAGGGTTTGCCAATCCAACTGCCCAATCATTTGAAAGAATATATACTAGTTCAATATAACCAACCTGGTTTCCTTCATCACATTGTATTATTGTTAGGAGTTTGGTCAATCTCAAGTCAGATACTTCCCAGAATCGTCTATTTCTAGTTCCAAGTTGTAAATGATCTGGTCCTGTGTTTTTGTTAGATCGTTTTATGTCAAGGGCACAAATAGGCATAGATCAAAATAACAGATACATGAAAGACACCCTGGGGCTCTCTATGTATTGTTTCGTGTGCCCTGCTGCACTGTGAAACATGGAGGTACTAAATAGGAGTCAAATGTGAACTGCGTGCGGTTCTCCATATGAAGCAGCAAGTGCAGTTTTAAGTGGGTAGGGAGGCAGTGATGGAACAGGTTTAAATTTATTTTTTATAGAATGTATGCTAAACGATATAGGCAGACTACGCAGGCACATGTGCAGGTGGATAGCCGGCGAGCCATGCTCACCCATTTGCTATCTGCGATAGGGCTTCACGGATAACCACCTATAAAGAGGTGGTGAAGAAGACTCGATCATGAGCAAGGCTCAGAACTTCTAGAAAGGGCGTGATCGATGTGGGAGTTATCCTTTCTGGAACTTGCCTGTTTACTGTGCGGCGAACCATACCGTTAGACCATCTTAACCAGTAACGAGCAGAACCATATTCATAGGGGATTGGCAATAAAGCCATGGTAAAATCGGCCTTAAAAATCCAGCCGCCAGCTTCCAAAGGGTGTGTAATGCTGATGCGGCATCGCCACTAACACAGTCTGCACTAGACTGCGGTGACTTCACGCATCGTGTGAGCCATAATCGCTCTTGAAGAGGAGTTTAGTCGTTTTGGTGAGCTGAAGGAAGCATCTCTGGGGGTGTTACTGATAATATTATTTTTATGAGTGCAAGCTAAACAAAAGGCCATGTGGGGAGTGTTCACACGCTAATATACAAATTAAGCTCGTTAACCTTCACTAGAGAACGTAATCATCCGTACACTCTAATAAATATAAGAACACCAAGCATGACATTCCTGTATTATCCTTCTTAGAAGAATATTATTTATTATATATATCGGCTCCTGCTGAGCACCCCCGGTTCCATTAGTACCGAAACCATTTCGTGAAAATAAAACTCTCTTCTGTTCCCAAACTGAGGGAAATAGGCGCAGTTCAGTGGAATAGAGACCCAGTGACTTTTAAGGATGTAGCTGGACATGCATGTTTCGGTACTTGAAGGGTGTTCTGGCCAGTAAAGCAACGGAGGTGAACATAGTGATTACTTACTTATGCTAAAGGGTGGATACCAGCATCGCTCTAATTAAGATATAACCCATCAAGATTATGCAAGCCCTGAGGGATCAATACTGGTGATTCTCACCCTAATGCAGCCGTACCAATCCTCCTGTCAAAGTATTATCAACGACACTCGGGATAAATTCTTTTACTTTTGTGGCGTTCGCAACCCAATAACCCTAGAGATGACACCTCGCTGCACAAGAAGAATAATTCGAGTGCAGGGGACTTGGGCCATCTGTGTATCTATGAGAGATCAAAGACTCACATTAATGGTACTAGGGGAAAGTCATGCAATTCGAGCGGATAGATTCAGTCCTCGCCGTGAATGTCCCGTGCAGTTGCCCGATCTATAGTTCCTTAGAGAGAAAAACTTCCTGGTGGCTGGACTGAGTAGGGTGACCATCGATAGTGACTAGACGATATATGACCGATCCCAAACCGAGCAGATAAGTTTACAATTCTAAGATCTCCAGTAAGGATGGGAATTGCTTGGAGGAAATTGTTGGCATTACCACACGCGACTTACGATGAGGATATTGTTCTCCCGAGTTCTGCGACAAATGGCGCTCTATTGTAGGTTCATGCTGGTGAGCCCTAGGTACGACGCTGATGACCTACGGTATTTCTCTCCCTATACTGTATCCAGAGAGTAGGAGATATCATGGAATGAGGTGACGTAATGGAGGTATACAAGATATCGAGGAAATTTTGAGTATGATCGTCCTTGGAGGTTATATGGTCATGGTTGGGTAGAGAAGATGGAAGGGAGAGCAGTGCCATGTTATAGACCCAAAGATGGGACCTTCTCTGAGGAGAATCATTTTGCTTCTGAGTGGTTTTACAAGAAGCCAAACCTGTCGAGGAGCGTTATGTGATAATTCTATATTGGAGAAGCAAGGACAAAGCGGACTCGGGCCACTGTTTGGTGTTGACATCTACTGCAGGCAGCTTTATCCATCTCTGTATCCGGCATTTGGAAGGTGAAACTCACTAAAGCGCTAGCCGTAAGGAAGTGCACTTATCTCTCTCCGGATTCCAGGTATCATTAGAAGCTACACAGGACTTAACTTGGTTCTTGGTCTCAGGTTAATAAGCATGGCCATAATAATTAATTGTTTTACTTTTGAGCTGACTTATGGAGACTGTAAGAGCGCACTCATGCATAACTTACTCATTGCATCATTAGTCCGTATCTGATTGTGAATGAATAAAGTCTCCTCACCTGTTTTAAACGTGCGTATATTACAGGTGTTGACTTTTTGAAGATCTGAGGGTTGTCGTGACGTTATGTTTGCTCTATGGCCTCTAGAAACCTCGATGCTAATAAGTTAATTCGATAGTTTCCCAAAGCATTACTTTCATGCTGCATAATGTAAGTGTTCAAGTGAGAATATTGGATCTTCATTTTATCGTAGGGCTGTAGCCAGACTAGGTTTATAGCACTATGCGGTCATTTCTGTGTTCAAGTAACATTGACTGAAAAAGACCCTCTCCTATAATCGTGACTTCTTAAGCTATTCCTTACCTCGCTAGTTAATCGTCCAGAATAGGGAGTGAAACGTGTATATTCTATTTCCCTTATAATACAATGAGTGATATAAACTCCATGAATGTATCCCTGTATAACTCATGCCTGCATCGGTCTTCCGTGCCTTTATTATGGGCACAGAACCCCTCAGTGACTTGCTAATATCCTTATCATTTTACAGTAGAAGCTGGGCTATTCATCTTATCCCTTATAATTAGCCTAAATTGAGGATTTGACTTACCAGAGTTCCCTGATATAGTAACGTGCACGCCTTGCAGCCTTGTAATTTAAGTCCTTATATATGGGTGCAACAGAGAGATCACCACTAATCAAGAGGACTGGCTAAAACTAACCTATTCATTTACAGTAAGGGTAGAATGTGGTGGTGGGTACATTATCCGTCTCTTTCTGCATAATCGAGTGACGTGAATACCCTCAGAGTGTTCCTTTGGTGTATAACTTCAAGTCGTCTAGTGTCCAGTGCATTCTGCCTGGCCGTTTTAATAATTCAGGCTATAACTCAGATAAACCCATATCAGTGCCCTCGCACTAATTAATCCATATGATCATTTACAAATAGGGGCAAGGGTATCCTATACCACATATGGTCATGTATAATACATGTATATGATGAGCTGAGAAGATATAACCCTGATATAACTCAGCCTGCAGAACCTATTATGTGACTTTTATGTTACTGGGTGGCATCTTCTAGTAACCCTCAGGTCGTAGACTTGCTAATATCCTTCTTAAATCATATACATGTATTTGTGGGGTACATTATCCCTTATAATACTTATGAGTGATTACTCAGAGTTCCCTGTATAATGTAACAAAACAAAGACCCAGGCAAGCCTTTGTGCACTTTATTGTTACTTTGGTGCGGCATTCAGACCCCCTTAACAAGTGCCTTGAATGAATTTAAATGATCCTTATCATTATTATTAGTAGGAGGCTACAGTACCCTTGAGTGTGAATACCAATGAGAGTTGCTTTGGTGATACTCAGGATTTATTATCCCTGTTTAAAGTAATAGACTCAGCCTGCAGCCTTGTGCTTTATGTATGTGGGGGGTTATCAGAACCCAGTAGCCTAACCACAAATACAAGAAAGATCCCTTACTGCAGCCATTCCAACCATAATATTAATTTGGGTCTAAATAATAATAATACACTGGTGTGAAATCTTGCTCCCTTAAAATATAATATCCATTAATTATACGACCTTAAATATAACAGTAGGGGGATTTAACATAATACCTAGTGCGCGCTAATACTTAATACAATATGAAAGTGATACTCAGAGTTCCCTGTAATAATATACTTATAAGAAGCTAAAGCCATTGAAGCAAAGCCTTTAAATGTTCTTTCCTTTTATATGTGGAACCCACAGAACCCCTCCTCATCCCGTGTAAATGCCTAAAACTCTCGCATTCCTTTAATATTCCCATTTACTCTGAAGTAGCCGAGGCGCTGTTTGTTCTATCTGTACATTATCCCTCTCATATATGCCATTCTGTGAGCTTGGATACTCTCAGACGTTCTGTATCAAGCTCCAGCCCTGCGAGCCTTCTGTGGCGTTTATCACGGGTCGAGCTATTCAATCCCTCACGTGACTGCTAACCTCTCTCCTTGTATCCATTTACGAGTAGGGTGGTATTCATAATGGAGTCCGCGTGGGAAATTTTTTATTTAATACATGTGGGGAGTGAATACTCAGATATAACGTTTCCCAATGGTATAGAGAGGAAGCTCAGGAAGCCATGCAGTTCCTTAATGTGCCTTTAGGTGAGTGGGGGCGCACCAGAAGGCCCCTCAGTGACTGCTAATTATCCTTATCATTACGAGGTAGACTGGGTACATTATCCCTTATAATACATGAGGTGTGGATTAGCTGGCAGAGTTCCCTGTATAGAACTCAAGCGCTAGCAGCCTTTGCTCCTTTTATATGGGGGCACAGAAGCCCCTCAGTGGACTGCTAATTTCCTGGTAATATTCATTGATAACAACGCTGTTCATTGTGACTAAGTATCCCTTACCTTTGAATACATGAAAGTTGATACGTTCGAGAGTTCTCCTGTAAACTCCAGCCTGCAGCCTTGTCCTCCTGTGATAACTGGGCACAGAACCCAACATAAGCAGCCGGATACTTGTGCAAGTAAGATCTCTAGTCTCTATTCATTTACAGGTTCGTGGCTGGGTGACTTACTCATCTGTAACTAACCTCTTCTAATTAATAGCCATGAGAGTCCTTTTTTACCATACCTAACTTGCATGGTATTAGCGATGGTCACTCCTTGTGATCCACCGGACGCTCGGCACCTGGGTAGTGTCTTTTTGGATAATCGGTGTATCCTTTGCTGTAATTGTTGGATTTCAACATTACTTTATAAGTCTGCTAAAAAATCATTTAAACATGAATAAACCCAATAGGGGTCTGTTCTGCCCCAATTTAAGGTTGGTAATGGTATATCATAGTTGGGTTATCAAGTACAGGTACTGTTTTATTATTACAGAGAAAAAGGGAATCTTTAAACATTAAATAAAACCCAATTAGGGCTGTTCTGCGTACGCCGAAGTAAGGAGAAGAGATTTGGTATTTATTAATGTATGATCTTAGTTGGGATCAAGTACAGGGTACTGGTTTGTGATTGATTACAGAGAAAAGGAGATCATTTAAACATTAAATTAAACCCAATAGCTGTTCTGCGCCACCAGAAAAAGGAGGTTAGCCGAATACATTTCCCTTTAGCTGCTTCGTGGGTACGTAACTGGCGTTATCTTAAGATTACAGTGTTAGCATAGAATTTGAAATTACTATATATAGCATAATAAGAAGAAAGATATATTTTTAAAAAATTAGAATTATTTACTTATTAATGGAGTCTATGGTCGCGGTGGAGCCATGGTATCCATATTTGAAATTCGAAGTAGACTTTGGTCTGATAACAGGTTTTCTCGCTGATTTATTTATATAAAAGGTGTTGGAGGGATTACAACCCCAACCAAATACCAATGTTAACTAATATTATTAAATGACTATACAGACTATTGATTTTTTTTTACCTGTGTGCACCGCAGAAACGGTTTCTTGAGAATACATGGCTGTATAGACTATCCTTTTGTGTGTGTTATTTTTTTGCTCTGTTGCCCCCCTCAGGGACCCTCTTGTATCCTGACTGAGTCCAATAAAATCTTGTTAATTATAAGAAGGCATAAGGTGGTTATATCTTCGCTTGTAACGTGGGTTTGAGGACTAATGTGGTAGCACCATTAAGGCGCAACTAACTCAGATTGAAAGGCTTGTTAAGTGCAGAGATTGAAGTAGTGTAATCAGTGCAACGTGTAGGCTGGGCCTATGGGCCACTGAATTAGTTAAGGTCCCCATACACGGGGCCGGATCTTAGCTGCCAGATATCGGTTCCTTAGACCAATTGGCAGCAATCGGCCCGTGTATGGGCAACTACTGATGGGCCTTGCTACTGACCGATATCTGGCCCTGAAATCGCGCCAGATCTTCGATTGCGGCCAGTTAGAGAAAATCTAGTTGGATCAGGGGACCGCATCGGCTTGTTGAGGCGGTCCCGCGACTGAGGCTGTTTGCGTCTATGCGCCAATCCACACGATCGATACGAGAGCGAGTCCTCCAGAGAAACATAATACCACAAATGGAAATAGCCTGCCGATTAACATGCGTGTACCAAAACTTCCATAGTTTCCTCTAACTCTAGACTCATGTCGAGGTGGAATAATCTCCTCAAACTAACTCACTCACAATAATGGGTGGCCGAAATCTAATAAACACAGGCTTAGATCTGCGGGGCCAAACTTTTTTTTAGATTGTTATTACTTAAGCGTTAACTCCGAATGAGTGTCTTTCTTTTATCCAGGGTATATTTATCACATATGTGTATAAAGTGGAGTAAGACATTATACCGGTTTGTGTTGCTTATGCGAGTTTTGAGCAGCCAATAGTATTGCTTTGCTTACTAAGCTTTGAAAAATCTGGAATATAAGGCGTGATTGGGGATGCCGAATTGAGGCAACATTACCGTAATGCTTCAACTCGAGCATTTAACAAGGGCTAGGCACGGAGTTTGAAAATATAGCCCCCTCAATTCTTGTTACTATGTGAGGAAAATGGAAATTTGATCACTGGATCATGGTCAGGGACTCACTCACCAGGGGCCCCATTAAAACAGGTTTAGGTGGGCCGGATTGGCCCTGTCCCTGGGACTTTGTGTTTGAAAACACCTTTTTTTATTTCAATATGATCATATGTAAGGTTTCAGGGACAATGTTCACCCCACTATATACTGTGTAAAATATCCTTGTGTATCTGCAAGGACTGATAGTCTTATAATATAGAGGGCCACCCAGAAGTGCCCTCAACTGGTCTGACAATAAGCGACATAATGATCGCATTTGTGGCTCATCATTGCTAGACCTGAGTCATTGGATAACAAATATAATATCTTGTTTAACGTCCGCTTATATACCGAAGAGAGCTACAATACACTGTTAATAGTAGGTTACGGATTCATCTCTAAGCCGACCGGCCAAGAAATTTAACATGCCTATCTCGATTTAGAAGTCTGA
The DNA here is from genome assembly GCF_000004195.4 of Xenopus tropicalis. Lineage (NCBI taxonomy): Eukaryota > Metazoa > Chordata > Amphibia > Anura > Pipidae > Xenopus > Xenopus tropicalis. The sequence continues at coordinate 48,341,729 of NC_030686.2, forward strand.
TTGGCGGTAAATTCACTTCAAACTGCCACAGGAGAAGAAAAACAGGGAACACCCAAAGCTGGATGTTAGTAAAGCGCAGACGAATTAGTACTTGGTTACGAGTAGTTGGTCTGTGTTGCGTGTTGTCCTTCCTAAGGTATTTTTCCTGTGCGGATTTGCTCAGTGCCCCCCTCAATCTACGAATCAATGATGTGGATACATATTCTGCTGACCCCCCCCATCTGTTAATCAACTCATAGAACACCTCCCAATATTATATTGATCACCTATTAATAGGAAGGCAACACTCACCTTACAATTAACTTGCAATGATCCAGCCCAATCATATTTTCTGCCCATTAGTGTTGATATGGTGTTTTGTGGATTTTTAATTGTGGTCTTACCATTACGAAGATTATGCTATGCCATCAATTCAGTGCCATGTACCCAACGTGCAGCCAACTGTGCCCCCATCCTTGATTAAGTGATAATCCACCCCCCTCCACATTCTGGGCGACATTAAGTTCTATATTCCACATAAATGGCTTGAATAATCTCCCAGAACTGATCTCCTGGCAGAACCACAATATACTAGAGCAAGACTGTGACTTCCATATCAATAAGGCTATACATACCGACACACACTGACTCTACCGTTTCTCCCCTTCATCTGTATCACTCTGGGGCGGAAACATCCAGAGACAGACAATAAACATTAATCATATTACTTCTTAACCTGTCAGTTTCGCGATAACAACAGCGCTAGAACTTGTATACCGCCATAATTGCAGGGAGACACCTCAACAGGATTTACACAACTTGATTTAGAAGCAGAGGATAAGTTACCATAGAGGATTTAGTTGGGGAGCTGGTCCCGAAGTATCAGATTGGTTAACTAGCTCTCGCTAATAAAGCACCTCATCATGATCCTCATTCAGTGTGGACACGTTTGGGCCTAGGGGGACTGGACCCATAAAACATTGTGAAAGTGGCGTGCAATTAGTACAGTTTTAGGCCTGAGCGGGGGATCCGACCCATAAACACGTCACTGCCATTTAGTACAGTTTGGGCTCAGGGGGGACCGACCCATAAACACCTCACTGCCATAGTTTACAGTTTGGGCCTAGAGTGCAAGTATTACTGCTTGCCTCTCTTCCTTTGGATCTTACCACAAGCCTTTATACTGGCATCTACAGTACCGTTAACTGACTACTGGTGCCCTATAGTCAATTTATGTAATTTCCAGGGATATGGATGGTGTATCTTTTTAAATGAGGAAGGAAGGCTAATAAGAGTAATCTCAAGTTGGCAGGCAATTACTTCAGCATACCTCCCATGTCCCGCTTTACCGCAGGAACAGCCTGATTTTCAAACCCTGTCCCGCCCAGTCCGGATTGTCCTTCAGTCAGCTCTGGGGTCCAGTCCTCTTCTTCTACGGGGGAGTCTGACGCTCCATAAATCTACGCCTCTCGACTGGGCGCGGATTAGTAGGCGAAGTGTTGTGGGCCTAGGGGGACTGGACCCATTAAACACGTCGGTGCCCATTAGTACAGTTTGGGCCTAGGGGGGACTGAGAGATCCAAAACTATCAGGTCAGGCTGCGGCGATATAGTAGCGTTGTGTGGGGCCTAGGGGGTGGACTGACCCATAAACACGGTCAACTGCCATTAGTACAGTTTGGGGATTTCGCTAGGGAGGGGGAGAGCGAACGCATGAGAAACAACTGTATGGCTCACGTGCCGGATTAGATGTACTCAGTTGGGCCTAGGGCGCGGACTGACCCATAACCACCTCACTGCCATTAGTACAGTGCGGGACGCGTAGGGGGGATGCGTGAACCTCCATAAATGGAGCACGGTGGTCACTGCCAGTAGTACAGTTTGCGGCCTAGGGCGGACTACCCATAATACATCGGTCGGGATGGTATGGTTGCGGGGCTCTCTGGATGTGAGGGTAGCCAGTTTTGGGTGGCCTAGGGGGAGGCTGACCCAATAAAACACGGTCCTCGGGTAGCCTGATTAGTACACCGTGGTGTGGCTAGGGAGGAGCTGGACCATAGACTAGCACGAAGGTCGCTGCCATTTACTAGAGTGAGAAGCAGGATGGTGGCGTGCCTAGGGCGGGACTGACCCATAAACACGAGCTCACTGCCCAGAATTTAGTAACTCTAGAATGTTGGGGGGCCTTAGGGGAGCTGGAGCGACCGCAAGATAAACACCATCACTGCCATTGAGATTACTCAGTGGTGTGGGCCGTCCCATGGGGGACGCGAAGGAGTGGGGGCTCGCCATAGAACGAGCACGGGTCTGCTCTTGCCAATGGTGTAGTACAGTTGTGGGCGGTAGCGTGGGGAGGGACCGACCCATAAACACGTCACTGCCATTATACAGTTTAGGGCCTGAGAGAGATGTAGGCTGAGCGCCATAGAGAAACACCTGGTGTCACTGCCATTAGTACAGTTTGGGCGCGCGTGAGATGGGTGGGGGGACCGAGGCCCTGATAAACATTCACTGGCCATAGTACCAGGTTTGGGCCTAGGGGAGGGGAGCACTGAGTCCCAATAGGTGTAAACACTCGAACTGGCTCATGTAGGTAAGACGAGATTATGGGTAACCGGTGGAGGGGGGAAGCTCGGAGCCGAGGGTAAACACAGTCGACTGCTCATTAAGTAGGCGTTTGGGCCTAGGGGGGACTGACCCATAAAACACGTCACTGCCATTTTGTATTGTTGATACTCGTGTTGGCAGGCCTAGGGGGGTGAGAGCCGGACCCATAAAACACTTTCACTTGACCATTAGTTACAGTTTGGGCCTAGGGGCGGAAGGCCGACCATAAGACAGCTTCACTGACCATTAGTGGAGCAGTTTTGGCACTGGAGGGGGGGACCGACGGGATAAACACCCTTCACTGCCATTAGTAACAGTTTGGCGCCTAGGGGGGGAGGCCGGAGCCCCATCAAACAGCGTGGCACTCGCTATGTGAGTACAGTTGTGGGCCAATGTAGGGAGAGGGGACATGACCTCCCATAGAACCGAGCGTCGACTGGCAGATGTAGTACAGTTTGGCTAGGGGGGACTGACCCAATAAACCTTCACTAGTGTGCGCATTAGAATACATGTTGTGTGAGAGAGGCGCTAAGGCGTGGGTCGGGAACGTGACCACAGCTAATAAAACACGGGTGCACTGGCACATTAGGGGTGAGCAGGGGTTTGCCGGTTGGCCTAGGGGGGACCGACCCATAAAATCACGTCAGTGCCATTAGTACAGTTTGGTCCTAGCTGGGACTGACCCATAAACACGTCACTGCCATTAGTACAGTTGGGCCTAGGGGGGGGAGTGACCCATAAACACGTCAGTTGCCATTAGTTACAGTTTTGGGCCTAGGGGGGACTGACCCAAAACACGTCACTGCCATTAGTACAGTTTGGGCTAAGGGGGGACTGACCCTGAGATTTACACAAAGTCACTGCCATTAAGTAGCAGTTTGGGCCTAGGGGGAGGCGTGGACCCGATAAACACTTTCACTGCCATTAGCTAGCAGTGTGTGGGCCTAGGGGGGACTGACGCGCAATGCTGAGAGACACGTCGGAGGGAAATGCTTTGGAGTGCCAGTGGGATAGTACAGTTTGGGCCTAGGGGTGGGACTGACCCATAAACACCTCACTGCCATTAGTTACAGTTTGGGCCTAGGGGGACGACCCATAAACACGTCAACTGCCATTAATACGTTTGGGCCAGGCGGACTGACCATAAATACACGTCACTTGGCCATTTGTACAGTTTGGGCCTAGGTGGACCGACCCATAAACCACGTTCGGGTGCCATTAGTACAGTTGGGCCTAGGGGGACTGACACCGGATAAAACACGTCACTGCATTGTACGTTTGGGCCTAGGGGGGAACCGACCATAAAACACGTCACTGCCATAGTACAGTTTGGGCCTAGGGCGGGACTGACCCATAAACACGTCGAGGCCGCTGGAGGGACTGGAGGAAGTGAGTGGGGAAGAGATTGTTATTTGGGGAACATGGGGTATGCCCATTTGGAGTACGAGTTTGGGCCTAATGTGGGATAGGCCACCCATAAACACTTCACTGCACATGGTCAGTCATCGAGGTAGTTGGCCTCGCTGAGGGGGACTGGATCCCATAAACACGTACGGTGGCCATTAGTACAGTTTGGGCTAGGGAGGGACTGACCCATTTAAAACACGTCGCTTAGATGTTTTTCAAGGGGTTGCCATTAGTACAGTTTGGGCCTAGGGGGGACTGACCCATAAACACGGCACTGCCATTAGTACAGTTTGGGGCTCTCCTAGGCGCGGACACTTGACCCATAAACACCTCTAGCTTCCAGGGTGCACTAGTTACAGTTGTGAAGCACATTCGAGTGGAGGGAATCGTGTTTGGGCCCATGACCTACACATATCGTGTTCTGAGGTGGTGGTGCCATTGAGTACAGTTTGGGGCCTAGGGTTAGTGGGTGACGACATAAGATATTACACTCTAACTGCCATTAGCTTACCAGGTTTGGGATCCGTGGAGGGGGCGGCACCCGACCCATAAACACTTCACTGCCATAGTTACTGTTGGGCCTGGGGGGACTTGACCATAAACACGTCGGTTGCCATTAGTACAGTTTGGGCCAGGGGGGAAACTGACCATAAACACGTCGGTTGCCATTAGTAACAGTTTGGGCCTAGGGGGGACTGAACCCATAAACACGTTCGGTGCCCATTAGTACAGTTTGGGCCTAGGGGGGACTGACCCATACATAAACACGGCACTGCCATTGTACAGTTTGGGCCTAGGGGGACTGACCCATAAACACCTCAACCTGCCATTGTTACAGTTGGGCCTAGGGGAGACTGACCCATAAACCACGTCGGTGCCATTTAGTACAGTTTGGGCCTAGGGGGACTTGACCATAAACACGCCACTGCCATTAGTACAGTTTGGGCCTTAGGGGGACTGACCCATAAAAACACTTCAACTGCCATTTGGGCTGTACGTATTGTGGGCGGCTTATATGGTTTGTGGGACTGATACCTCTACTGAAACACGATTAGCGTGGCCGGGGATTCAGTACAGTTTGCGGCCCTAGGGGGGACTGATCCCATAATATCACCTCAAACTTTAACAGCCTATTCAGTTACGGATGGTATAATGGGCTAGTGGGACTGGTGTATCCATGATGTATTAACACGTCTTTCTGGTTGCCATTTAGTACAGTGTTTTATGTTTGCCTTGGGGGTGAAGAGAACATGACCCATAAACACTCACTGCCATTATGTACATTTCGGGCCTAGGGGGACTGACCCATAAACACGTCGGTTTTGCCATTAGTACAGTTTGGGCCTAGGGGCGGAGATTGGGCTGACCCATAAACACGGTGAACTACTGCCATAGTTATACAGTAATAAGAGAGACCGAATAGGTGGGCTAGCGTGACCCATAAAACAAGTCAGGTGCCATTAGTACAGTTTCGGGCCTAGGGGGGGACTAAGAACGCGCATAATAGCAATCACTTTCAACTTTGCCATTAGTACAGTTGGGTCCTAGGGGGGACCGGACCCATTGATATTAGGAGCACGTCAAACGTGGGCCATTAGTACAGTTTTGCCTAGGGGGGACTGTTTTGTGCCATACAACACGTCTACTGACCACTGAGTAGCAGTCTGTGGTGTCATTAGGTGAGACTCATGACCCTAAAGATACACGTCAACTGTGCCACATGTTGTAGTACCCGTTTGGGCCTAGGGGGGACTGACCCATAAACACCTCACTCGCCCATTAGTAACGAGTTGGGCCTAGGGGACCGACCCATACAGACACTAAGTCTTACGATGCCATCTAGTACAGTTTGGGACCTAGGTTTAGGAGACCGACCCAAATAAACACGTCTCTGCATATGATTGGGCGGTTGGGTCCATTAGTACAGTTGTGTGCCTTCTAGGTGGGGACCCTGACCCATTTTTATACACGTCTGACTGCCATTTAGTACAGTTTGGGTCCTACCTTAGGGGGGATTCGAGGTCTCCAATTAAACATTCGTTTCCACGGGTTGCCATTAGTACAGTTTGGGCCTAGGGGGGGGATCTGAGGCCCATAAACACAGTCACTGCCATTAGTTTACAGTTTTGGCCTAGGGGGGACTGACCCATAAACACGTCACTGCCATTAGTACAGTTTGGCCTAGGGCGGGGACTGACCCATAAACACGCACTGCCATTAGTCCCAGTTGGGCCTAGGGGGTACTGACCCATAAACAAGTCGGTGCCATTAGTACAGTTTTGGCTGGGGGGGGACTGGAATCCTTAAACATACCTCACTGCCATAGTACAGGTTCGGCTAGGGGTCGTGGTATTCGCGACGCATAACACACGGTCACTGCCATTAGTACAGTTTGGGCCTAGGGGGACTGACATAAACACGTCACTGCCATTAGTACAGTTTGGGCCTAGGGGGGGGTCACTGCCATTTAGTACAGCCTTTGGGCCTAGGGTGGCACTGACGCATAACACGGTCACTGCCATTAGTACAGTTTGGGCCTACGGGGGCGGACTGACCCAATGAACACACGTTCTCTGCCATTAGTACAGTTTTGGGGACTTGAGGCGTCGGACCGACCCATAAACACGTCCAGTCGGGACTGCCATTAGTACAGTTTGGGCCTTAGGGGGGACTGACCCATAAACACGTCACTGCCATTATGGTACAGTTTGGGCCTAGGGGGGACGACCCATAAACACGGTCACTGCCATTAGTACAGTTTGGGCCTAGGGGGACTGACCCATAAACACTGTGGTGCCATTAGTTACAGTTTGGCCTAGGGGGACTGACCCATAAACACGTCACTGCCTTTACGTACAGTAGGGTTCCAGGGGGGACTGACCCATAAACACGTCACTGCCATTAGTACAGTTTGGGCCCAGAGGTGAGTACACATGCTTGTTGGACCCAGTACCAATGCACAATTACAGACACTGTGCAGATCTGTACAAAGAAACTCATTAGACCCATATCCTGCACCCTGAATGCGGCGCCACATACACGGCCAGAGCGGAGCTGTGCCGGAGCGGAACATTTCAGGAGCGGCTCTGCTGAATATAAAAGTGGATGTAATTAGGGCGGCACAATGTGCCCGGCTCTATGAGAGTGCAATTAAGGGCGATTCGGTCCTGATTAGCAGTTTGACGCTGTCAGTTCTGAATAGAAGGAGAATGCCCCTAGCGCTGCAGTCGGGTTGAACAGACCCATGGATGGGCGCCAGCCTCTGCCCTCTGCCAAGTACAATCAGCTGTCGGCTCCGCCAAGCACCCTGTGCCAGAGTATAGGCAGTGCTGGGTTTACTTAGAAGGGTTGAACTTGATGGACTCTGGTCTTTTTTCAGCCCTATGTAACTATGTAATGCAGTGCCACCGGTCTAACGGCCCAATAGCCTGAGGCTGAACAGAACCAGCACAGTGGGACAGTTCTATTGGACAGAGCCCAGATATAAATGCACTGTGGGTTTTGGGGTTCTTAGTTTCTCTCTTCATCTCAGGAAATTTGCAGTTTGTCGCTTATTTCCTGTTATCAAATCCACAGTCGCGCTTACAAACATTGCAGAAAATTAAAGTGCGGCGCCAGCGGAACATTCCGCCACGTGCAGCCCTTAGGTATGTATAGAAATACACAGGACAGAACTCTGCATATACCCAAACCTGCTGCAGTTCCCTACTAGGCAGCCGGGGGCAGCAATCTTGTCCTTAGCCGGCAAGTGGTTTCCAGAGTCGTGGACTTTGGCAACCAGAAATCACATTCATTTAGATTCTAGAAATGTTATATTCAGAATGACAATGATAATGAACCTTTTCTATTCTTCCAACCCCGGCCAGGTTGCTAGGGTAAATGGGACCCTAGCGACCAGAATCAATATATGAAGACAACTTACAATTGGTTGTAATTTAAGGTGCCCATGGCCTTTATCCCTTATCTTTCCTATTCAGATACTCTAAAGCTGCCCATACACGGGCAGATCTTCACCCGATATCCCTCACCTACGGGTGGCAGATATCGGGGAACCTGTAGGCGAATGCCAAACGATCTAATTCTAACGGCGGCAATGGGGCAGTCAGTTCGGTCCCGACTGAATTTTGACCCTGGTCACTAGGGTCGTGGACTTTGGCAACTAGAAATCACATTCATTTAGATGCTAGAAATGTTATATTCAGAATGACATAGATACAGAACCTTTTCTATTCTTCCAACCCCGGCCAGGTTGCTAGGGTAAATGGGACCCTAGCGACCAGAATCCATATATGAAGACAAGTTACAATTGGTTGTAATTTAAGGTCCCCATGGCCATTATCACTTACCTTTCCTATTCAGATACTCTAATGATCTGCCCGCACACTGCTATTTAGCATGGTTGCTAGAGCCAGGACTCCATAGCAACCAATTTACAATTAAACCATTTAAATCAGTGGAGTTAATATACACTGACATGACATTCTGACCCAGTAGAATGGGTGGAAAGACGTGAGAATGTGAAATAAAGGGGAAGTAAACAGGGGAGGTGCTGATCCTACAGCGAGGGGAGATCAAACCCTCAGAGGGGGGCAAACAGCCTACCTGACATATTGATTCCCCCAATCCGCTCTCCAACCAATGGGTCACTTAGAAGCCGGACAGAACCAGTTCAGAAATGTGTGCTCCCTAACCTGGGGCATTAACCCTTTGCCTAAAGAATTAACTCCTTCCTTTCCTGCCTGGAATGCTATAGCCATCTCTCATTCGTACATCTAGTACAGCAGGAATGGCCAGAGCTGCCGAACTACACTACCCAGCATCCTCCAGCAGCCTTAGACTGTATTTCATTCAATAGAAACACTGATGTGGCTATTAGACCCCCTTTATTAGTTGCAAGGTACCAATGTATTGGCCTATGTAAGGAAAACATCCCAGCTATGCCCGTGGCTTGCTGCTCTGTCAATACACGGCAAGAGGAATTTGGAGAACACGTTCCACATACAGACCTGCGGGTACCTGACTCTGACACCTACATAACCACCCGTCAGTCACACGTTCTGTACATGTAGCACCGTGTCAAGGTCGTTCCCTCTCAGTCCCCAGGGCCTGGTAAGAAGTTCATAGTGACAGCTAAGCATGATGGGAATTGCAGTCCAATAGGGGTCTCTTTCCAGATATCAGCACAGCTGTCCCCGTGTATATATAGAGATTAATTACAGGACCAAGAATTTATTTTGGGATGATTTTCCCCAATACGTGCACCCAGTGGCACCCTTACAGTGCCAGGGCAGTGGAGCCCCAGGGGAGGGGATTGGGGTGCTTCTCTTCGGAGCGCAGAAAGTTCTTTACAGTGGGAACGCTGAGGCTCAGAGACGGCCGGAGGTTTCACGCATGAATGGAAGTTTCAGCATGTTCTCATTTTTATTGTCATTAGAATTCTAATTGGGTCATTGCTTCTTTCTCCGTGTATTATTTATATGGCAAGAAAGAAGGAACCAAGAGTTAAAGGGACAATTAAATATATAGTTTATATAGTAATGTCTTGTAGTCCTGCCCTGCTTTATGGCTGAGATTCTAGCTATCTGTATAACAGAGCATTCTGTCACAGTGGCACAGATCCTATCTGATCCCCCCATTGTAAGCAGCAGTCCTGCCCTGCTTTATGGCTGAGATTCTAGCTATCTGTATAACAGAGCATTCTGTCACAGTGGCACAGATCCTATCTGATCCCCCCATTGTAAGCAGCAGTCCTGCCCTGCTTTATGGCTGAGATTCTAGCTATCTGTATAACAGAGCATTCTGTCACAGTGGCACAGATCCTATCTGATCCCCCCCATTGTAAGCAGCAGTCCTGCCCTGCTTTATGGCTGAGATTCTAGCTATCTGTATAACAGAGCATTCTGTCACAGTGGCACAGATCCTATCTGATCCCCCCCCATTGTAAGCAGCAGTCCTGCCCTGCTTTATGGCTGAGATTCTAGCTATCTGTATAACAGAGCATTCTGTCACAGTGGCACAGACCCTATCTGATTCCCCCCCATATGAAATATACCTTTCACTATCAGACCAGTGCTTGCAGAGAAGCCGCTCAGCCCTTACACAGGGATACACAAACAGTGGCGTTGGCCCATTCCCCGTGCCAGTATCAGGCTGGCAGAGCCTTGTGAAAATAAATAAATGTACAAACCGTCCATTGTTGGCACAAGACTTTCACAAGCCGGTTCACTGTCCCATAATAACACAAATTAAGGGCAAGTAAAACAACGCTATGATGAAGTGTTAGACTTGCCAGTTGCTAGCAAAAACATATAAAGCAAGACAGTGAGCTGCACACACCAGGACTTGGCAAAAAAATTATAGTTGCATTAGGGTTGCAACAGGTTTTTTTTTCCCTGAGGAAGAGCCCAGTCAGTGCTCGAAACGTTGGATTTCTTTGCTTAAATAAACTTATCATTTTTTTTGCCAAGTCCTGGTGTGTGCAGCTCACTGTCTTGCTATATATATATATATATATATTCTGTATGTGTCCTGATCAGCAGCTGAAGCCGTAACTGCTTTTACCCAACTGCGGACCCTAATGCAAGCTGTCATGGGAACCGGTGGAAAACCTGAGTGCCTTTCCCAAGCAATAAGTCTCGATCCAAACATGCCTGAGCACCGTGGCACGACCCACCGAGTACAGTTTATTGAAGTCTATAATTTGTATAACATCCCCTTGAGGGTATTGGGATTAGTGCTGTATTGTAAGAGGCAACGACATGCAAACCCTGCAGTTCATGGAATGCGCTCTCCTCATACCAAGCATGCCGTCTGTCACTTATCTTCTAATTACTAAAATGCCTTTTGTTGCACGCTTTATGAGTGTGTGTGTGTGTGTGTGTGAGTGTATGTGGAAAGGAGAGGATGGGTGCCCTGTACAATGGCCCCTAACAATTGTGACATCAGTCAGACAGCAGCCATATCATTGTTACATCTATTTTCTGTAAGATAAGCTCTCAGCACTCTAGATCAGTTGTGAGGAAGGGAGGAAAAGATCCTATTGGGATACAGCAAGATCCTTACTCATCTAACCCCGCCATATGGTGGGCCCAAACAGATTGATTCCAACTTAGGCCAACAATTAAGTCACATTGGGAGACTACAGGCCACATACACTACATACATATTTTAAAAAAGATTTCCCTTTTCTCTGTAATAATAAAACAGTACCTGTACTTGATCCCAACTAAGATATAATTACCCCTTATTGGGGCAGAACAGCCCTATTGGGTTTATTTCATGGTTAAATGATTCCCTTTTCTCTGTAATAATAAAACAGTACCTGTACTTGATCCCAACTAAGATATAATTACCCCTTATTGGGGCAGAAACAGCCTATTGGGTTTATTTAATGGTTAAATGATTCCCTTTTCTCTGTAATAATAAAACAGTACCTGTACTTGATCCCAACTAAGATATAATTACCCCTTATTGGGGGCAGAACAGCCCTATTGGGTTTATTTAATGGTTAAATGATTCCCTTTTCTCTGTAATAATAAAACAGTACCTGTACTTGATCCCAACTAAGATATAATTACCCCTTATTGGGGGCAGAACAGCCCTATTGGGTTTATTTAATGGTTAAATGATTCCCTTTTCTCTGTAATAATAAAACAGTACCTGTACTTGATCCCAACTAAAGATATAATTACCCCTTATTGGGGGCAGAACAGCCCTATTTGGGTTTATTTCATGGTTAAATGATTCCCTTTTCTCTGTAATAATAAAACAGTACCTGTACTTGATCCCAACTAAGATATAATTACCCCTTATTGGGGGCAGAACAGCCCTATTGGGTTTATTTAATGGTTAAATGATTCCCTTTTCTCTGTAATAATAAAACAGTACCTGTACTTGATCCCAACTAAGATATAATTACCCCTTATTGGGGGCAGAACAGCCCTATTGGGTTTATTCAATATTTAAATGATTTTTAGCAGATTTATGGTATGGAGATCCAAATTACAGAAATATCCCTTATCCGGGAAAACCCCAGGTCCCGAGCATTCTGGATAACAGCTCCTATAACTGTATGACTAACTGTATTTGGTCAACAAATCAGGACTAAGGGTGAAGACACACTGAGCTACTAGTAGCAGCGAGGTTTTCACTGCTACTTCAGAAAATCCCCTGCCATAGACAATACTGAGAATTGCCTCTGCTAAAACACATGTAGAGACAATTATCAGTAAATGATCTGCATTGTCCATTTTAGTAGCCACGACAAGTAGCTGCAACTAGTAGCTCCATGTGTCTTCACCCTAAATGACTGGTCACAACCCCATCCACTGCACTGAGCCCTCTACTAGGTGCAGCCCCATGATAAACAATGATATATTCAGTAAATGGAATGGCTTCCTAAATAATTAGTAGCTACGTGCAACACACGTACAAACAGCTTCATTGTTGCCTCAGCCCTAACGCAATGTTCCAAAAAAATGTTTTTCTGGGTTTTTTTTAGGTTTATCTAAAATAATCACTTCCACATACAGCACTTCCCTGGTAACCCATCCTCAGCATTGAACATACACATACACAGAAAAGGGGGAAGTATTGTTTCTAAGAAAAAACAAAAGTTGGTAAATTGTTCTCTGTATATAATATTTATGTTAAGTAAGATGTACTTTCCTTAATCAGGCACCATTATAGCTTATTGTGTGCCCAGAACATTCCTTCTCTGTATATTTGTATTTATACATATGGGTAGGGGGTGCCATAGTGTTTCCCTTAGACAGTACAGTATGGGGGTACAGCTTATTGTGTGCCCAGAACATTCCTTCTCTGTATATTTGTATTTATACATATGGGTAGGGGGTGCCATAGTGTTTCCCTTAGACAGTACAGTATGGGGGTACAGCTTATTGTGTGCCCAGAACATTCCTTCTCTGTATATTTGTATTTATACATATGGGTAGGAGGTGCCATAGTGTTTCCCTTAGACAGTACAGTATGGGGGTACAGCTTATTGTGTGCCCAGAACATTCCTTCTCTGTATATTTGTATTTATACATATAGGTAGGAGGTGCCATAGTGTTTCCCTTAGACAGTACAGTATGGGGGTACAGCTTATTGTGTGCCCAGAACATTCCTTCTCTGTATATTTGTATTTATACATATGGGTAGGGGGTGCCATAGTGTTTTCCCTTAGACAGTACAGTATGGGGGTACAGCTTATTGTGTGCCCAGAACATTCCCTCTCTGTATATTTGTATTTATACATATGGGTAGGGGGTGCCATAGTGTTTCCCTTAGACAGTACAGTATGGGGGGTACAGCTTATTGTGTGCCCAGAACATTCCTTCTCTGTATATTTGTATTTATACATATGGGTAGGGGGTGCCATAGTGTTTCCCTTAGACAGTACAGTATGGGGGTACAGCTTATTGTGTGCCCAGAACATTCCTTCTCTGTATATTTGTATTTATACATATGGGTAGGGGGTGCCATAGTGTTTCCCTTAGACAGTACAGTATGGGGGTACAGCTTATTGTGTGCCCAGAACATTCCTTCTCTGTATATTTGTATTTATACATATGGGTAGGGGGTGCCATAGTGTTTCCCTTACACAGGAGATATTAAGCTTGTGTGATAAGATGAAATTCTTGGCAGGGGGCATCGCCAGGCCAATCTCTGTGAGGGGAACATATGAGGCCCCGTGTGTTATTAGCTGCCTGACCCTCTTAAGTGGATTCCACTGGTACAGTGAGTACAGAAATAACCCACATTTATCAGCCTTTTCTGTCTAACCAGCTCTGCTTATCACGGCCCCCGGGAGGAATGTATGTGAGGTGTTGTATCCCTTGTGCACTAGCAGCCAATCAGATTCCACCTACATGGCCCTAGTGTAAAGGAATGCTGAGAAGCCTGGAGGAATTTAATGCAAGTTCCCTGCCAATCAGTTTATAGAGGGCACGGCTCCGCCAGGCTGATCATCGAGCCAAAGATAAGGGGCTCCTGCTACGCCTCCTACTCCCTCATAAAATCACATACAGTCTTCAGTTTGGGCTTTAACATCCAGTCAAGGGAAAGCTAACCCGGCCAAACTGTATGAATTTACTGAGCTGAATGGTTACATAATCTGCTCTTCCATAGATTTAACACATTCCAATCTGCTGTTAGCATTGAGATCCAGGGCACAACAGGCATAGTAGGGTTCTCTTGCTCTTACCGAACACCCCATGCCAAGCCTTACTGCTGGTGGGAGTTACAGTTCCTCAATAACTGAAGTGGTATGGGTTGTTCAGCGCAAAAATAAAGTCTTACTGTTACCATCTTTCCTTAATTAAACTATATTACCTATCGACCACCAGTCTCATCTTGTCCCACTGTCTCCATCTTGGCCTTCTGTAATCCCTCTTGCCCTGCGGTCTCCACCGCGCACTATGGTCTCCACTTTGCCCTATGGTTTTAATCGTGCCCTACGACCTTCATCTCACCATAATAGCACCCTACAGTGTCCATTGTGCCCTACGACCTTCATCTCACCATAATAGCACCCTATGGTGTCCATTGTGCCCTACGGCCTTCATCTCACCACCATAGTATCCTACGGTCTCCATTGTGCCCTACGGCCTTCATCTCACCACCATAGCACCCTACGGTGTCCATTGTGCCCTATGGCCTTCATCTCACCATAATAGCACCCTATGGTCTCCATCGTGCCCTACGGCCTTCATCTCACCATAATAGCACCCTACAGTATCTATTGTGCCCTATGGCCTTCATCTCACCACCATAGTATCCTACAGTTTCCATCATGCCCTACGGCCTTCATCACCATAGTACCCTATGGTTTCCATTGTGCCCTACAGCCTTCATCTCAGCACCATAGTACCCTACGGTCTCCATCGTGCCATGTCTCCATCATCTTACAATCCCCCAAACATTCCTATCTACAACTGTTGCTCCTCAGGACCCCAGCAGCTGCCCCTATTTGAACCCCCCTGAAAGACAGCTCTGAATAGAATGTATTGGGCATAACCAATAGAGGCGGCAGACCCAGTGGCTGCTCAGGTGCCCCAGGGGCCCAGTATTAGTATAAGTGTGCGAAACAGATCTTCTTCCCTATGGTTTGATGGCTAGCAGGACCCTTATAAGGGTTTTCTTTTTGGGGTCAGTAAATCTATTAAGACCATTGCGGATACTGAATTTACTTACAGACTGAGGTCTCTGCAGGGCAGCTTCATATTGCATCCTGATCCTTTGTGGCATCATAACGTCGTCCTGCATTGAGAAACAAGAGTTTAATAGAGGGGTATGTAACTTTACAGATACCGGGGGCAAACCCTGGCCAATATACTGGACAATTCATATACGACAGGAGCAGTGTTTATAGGCAGCGTTAGTTCTTTAAGTTACTAATAGGCATTAAAGTAATGTATTCTCATTATTAAGGGTGTCAGTGTTCCTGCCAGGCTGTAACGGGCCTCAGAACTTTCAGCCAAAGTCAGTATCAGGAATCCCCTAGCAGTTAGGCAGGTTTTTATATACACATAAAAGGTTGAACTTGAGAGACGTGTGTCTTTTTTCAACCTGACTTGCTATGTTGCTATGTTAATACGTAATACGACCCTCAATTAAATGCAATTGCTATTAAAAGCAATATTTTTTCATCCCTTTTCTGACTCTTGAAACAATCTAACATTAGGTCTGCTACCTTGTTTCAGGAGTCAGAACCAGCGATGAAGAGAATGTAAACAGCTATGTATAAGGAATCAGCCAATGGCCTGCTTAGTAGCTGGGCATGAAGGCTAACCCCCCCCCCCCCCCCCCCCATTTGTGGCAAGTATTATAGATACCCCCACATATTGGCTGTACCGCCGTGCATAAAGGTGGCCATACACGCACCGATATTATCGTACGAAACCTCGTTTCGTACGATAATCGGTGCGTGTATGGCATGTCAGCGAGCCGACCGATATCGCAGGAAGCTGCTGAAATCGGTCGGCTCGCCGATCGGCCAAGTTAGAAAATTTTGATCGGGCGCCATAGAAGGCGCCTGACCAAAATTCTCCCTTCAGAGCTGAATCGGCAGAAGGAGGTAGAAATCCTATTGTTTCTACCTCCTTACCTGCCGATTCAGCCCTGAATGGTGTGTGGCGGATCTGACGATGTTTCGTGCGACCGACGGTCGTACGAAACATCGTGAGATCGCCACGTGTATGGCCAGCTTAAGGGAGGCAGCTGCTGCCACATCACTGCTTGCAACGCAGATCAGTTAATGAGATAAATATGATTCCCCTCTCTGAGCCGGGGGGCCGGGGGCTGTTTGTTTGCAGCCTGGAGTAACAAGGGCCTCGGGGAACCATGCCACAAAAGTTATAGATAATGAAAAATACTCCAAATTATTGCATCAATATTAACAGGTTTCACGTTCTACCTCCCCCAGTATGTTGCAACCGTAACTTAGGGGCTGTGCAGTACATGAATCTGACAGGGGATTGGCCAATCGGGCAGATTTGGACCAGTATTCAGCTTTAATAGGCCCTGGTGGGTCAGTGTAAATCACGAGACTGGCTGTAAGTATGACACAGCAATAACAAACATCTTTTTATTGTGGACACAGATGTTCTTACCCTTTTAAAGGAGAAGTAAAACACAACAAACAGGATAGAAATGCTACAGTTTAGGTTCTGGGCTCCTGTTCTGGCCCAAGGCACCCCCAGCCCTGTAGCAGGAAAGATCTGTGCCCCTGAAGATACCCCCAGGAGCTCCCCATCCTCACTTTCTGGCTCCTCGGGGCATGAGCAGGCCAAGCTGACTATAACCCAGAGCGGTGGTAGGTTGTAGTGTAACAGTGAAGGGAGAATGGAGGAGACACACAGAGGGCCCGCGGTGGGTGGGGCGGTATGTACAATGCTCCTGGGAGCACCAGCCCAAAACAAAAGGTTAAGTGGCTCGTCAGACTGCCCTTAAATCACCCGGTCACATGACATTTTTGTGATGACACATTTGTGACATTTGTGCGCTTGTTTTCTTACCCAAAGCTGCAGTGCTTATGGCCCGACTCCCTGCCTATACTTTGCTTTCCACGGAAAAGGACAGCAGCCTTGCCATAAATTCTGCATTTATTCCATTTGTATTTAGCCAATGAATCCTCTGCTCTGAATATTAACCCCATAGTGCCTTCTTGTTATGCTCATTTTCTTATTTTGTGATATTTTACGGCAGCGCTGTACATGGGGGGGCCAAATATTTTCCATTCCATGTGTTCCAGGGCCGGATTATATTAAAGGGATGACTACATACTAAGAAGTCTATGGAGTTCTTGAGCAGACCGGAGGCTATAATAATCACTATATGGGCCGTAGAACCACTTTTATGGCAAAGGTCTAGACACGACTTTCTTTAGCTGGAACCATGATAAGGAATAGGGCAAGAGCGGTATAAATCTGATATATGAGAGCAGGTACCAAACAAATGAAAGTCAAGAGCTCAAGCTCTGAACCAACTGGATGAGTTTTAGTCTATTTTCCTCCTGTTGGGATCTGCTATCCAGAAACCCATTTGCCAGAAAGCTATTTTGTGACATCATTGCAGGGCGGGTCGGCCGCAGGTCTATAAGTAGAGGGGAGAAGAAGGGCAGGGTAGGGTTCGGGGTGGGAGAGGGTGGGTTAGGGTCGGCCACAGGTCTATAAGTAGAGGGGAGAAGCCGGGCCGGGCTTGGGTTGGGAGTGGGTGGGTTAGGGTCGGCCGCAGGTCTATAAGTAGAGGGGAGAAGCAGGGCCGGGTAGGGTTCGGGGTGGGAGCGGGTGGGTTAGGGTCGGCCGCAGGTCTATAAGTAGAGGGGAGAAGCCGGACCGGGCTTGGGTTGGGAGTGGGTGGGTTAGGGTCGGCCGCAGGTCTATAAGTAGAGGGGAGACGCCGGGTTGGGTAGGGTTCGGGGTGGGAGCGGGTGGGTTAGGGTCGGCCGCAGGTCTATAAGTAGAGGGGAGAAGCCAGGTTGGGTAGGGTTAGGAGCGGGTGGGTTAGGGTCGGCCGCAGGTCTATAAGTAGAGGGGAGAAGCCGGGTTGGGTAGGGTTGGGAGCGGGTGGGTTAGGGTCGGGCGCGGGTCTATAAGTAGAGGGGAGACGCCGGGTTGGGTAGGGTTCGGGGTGGGAGCGGGTGGGTTAGGGTCGGGCGCGAGTCTATAAGTAGAGGGGAGACGCCGGGTTGGGTAGGGTTCGGGGTGGGTTAGGGTCGGGCGTGGGTCTATAAGTAGAGGGGAGAAGCCGGGCCAGGTAGGGTTCAAGTTGGGAGCGGGTGGGTTAGGGTCGGGTTGAGTATTTCACGACCCGCACATCACTAAATCCTATCAGTAGAACAAATCATTACCCATACATTCCCCACCTTTCTACCCAACAGCACCTAGAAAACCTAGAGATTGGTTTTCCAAGGACAGGAATCAAGCAGCCAAACATGGATCTTTCTGATGGGCCAGGCCTGAACTAGGATTCAAAATAGGCCCTGGTATTTAAAGTACAGAGGCCCAAAAAGCCTCTACTACGCCAATAAATAGTGACTGCCTCTGGCACCTTACCACAGCCCCTCTGGCATTAGCCAGTACCCACAGATTGCCAGTCCGGGCCTGTTCTGGGGAGCCAAAGGCCACATTTCCATACTTACTTCTCTCCTTACACAACAAACAGCAAGCTGTGAGCACCATGGCTGCCCCACCTCCGTATGAAGCAAGATGGAGATATTGGAAGGCCCCCACCCCATGGGAAATTAGGATAGGAAACGTTCAGCCAATGGTGAGTCACGGCTCCGGGCAGCCTGCGGTGGGATGGTGGGATGGAATGGGAATGCCAAGCCCTGACATTGCTTCTCTATATCAAATCTGCAGATGTCAGAAAAATATCTGACTCATAAAATGGATTCTCTATGGACATTAAATGGAAAACACTGGAAAATACACGAGGAGGAGAACAAATTGTATTTGCGCAAGGAATGTTGGAACACTTGGGCTGCCAGTTACACGGTGCAGCATTGCTCTTTCCTGCCGTACCTGGCACTCATACCGGCGATACTGCTCCTCTATAGGCACTGCTCTCAGGTATTCCTGTATTTAATAGACCCCCACAGCACTACAGCAAGGATATAGAGCCAGACCAGTAATGTGCCATGGAGCTGCCCAGATACTATCTGATCCCCCCCCCCCCCCCCATTGTAAGCAGCAGTCCTGCCCTGCTTTATGGCTGAGATCTAGCTATCTGTATAACAGAGCATTCTGTCACAGTGGCACAGATCCTATCTGATCCCCCATTGTAAGCAGCAGTCCCTGCCCTCCTTTATGGCTGAGATTCTAGCTATCTGTATAACAGAGCATTCTGTCACAGTGGCACAGATCCTATCTGATCCCCCCCATTGTAAGCAGCAGTCAGTCTGCCCTGTTATGGCTGAGATTCTAGCTATCTGTATAACAGAGCATTCTGTCACAGTGGCACAGATCCTATCTGATCCCCCCCATTGTAAGCAGCAGTCCTGCCCTGCTTTATGGCTGAGATTCTAGCTATCTGTATAACAGAGCATTCTGTCACAGTGGCACAGATCCCTATCTGATCCCCCCCATTGTAAGCAGCAGTCCTGCCCTGCTTTATGGCTGAGATTCTAGCTATCTGTATAACAGAGCATTCTGTCACAGTGGCACAGATCCTATCTGATCCCCCCCATTGTAAGCAGCAGTCCTGCCCTGCTTTATGGCTGAGATTCTAGCTATCTGTATAACAGAGCATTCTGTCACAGTGGCACAGATCCTATCTGATCCCCCCATTGTAAGCAGCAGTCCTGCCCTGCTTTATGGCTGAGATTCTATCTATCTAAATAATAAAAGGATAAGCAGAAATCTGGCAATAAAAGAGCATTATATAAGTGAGCTTGCCACGTGACCAGTGATTTTCCATAGTGTATTTGGATATGAGGAGGCTGAGCAGCGGTGACAGATATCATTGTGCCGAAGAATAAAAATTCCAGGCGTGTTTAGGGAGATTAAGTAGAAATCCAGCAGAGTCGCACTCAGTCAGAACACTCAGCACTTAAATTGTGACAAGCGTAAAAAAAACTGGAGGGAATTTCTGGACTGTGATGGCTGAACTGTAACACCCTTGCACTGCCAGACGCTGGTACCTCCCTGTCCAGGGAAAGAGCAGTTAATCAGACGTGGGTCGGTCCCTGCATGAATGACTGATACCATTAATGATGGAGGAACATCCTGTCTGGCAGAGCTTCCTGCGGAACGCACCTGTCACACCGGCTCTGCACACCGGATTCCTGCTGAGCTCTGCAGGCTGCGGCCAAAGGACTTGACTTAATAAACAGAAAACTGTCCGGTCACATCACATCTTTGTCTGCAACCCCCCCCCCCTCCCCAAGTGGGGCGGCTCATGGATTTTTTCGTTTTTTTAACAATAAACCAGAATAAAATTACAAAATAAATACAATTACGAAATCAAATTTCAAGGTTGAAGATATATAATTATATTAGTTTATAAATAAATCTATTGTGGCTGCACTACTAATATTCATGCCCACCAAATGTGCCAGGGGGCTAAGGGCACAGTCTGGGGGGGCAAGAGCAGCTCAAAGGGACCTTACTATCCATATGAGATGCACTGGCAGGCACACAGGGCAGAGGGGAGCCGGTCTAGGGGAAAGTCTGGGTAACTGCCCGAGGTTAGCGATAACGGCACTCCTTACTGTTGGGCACAATAGTTCTACTATTCCTTAGAACTATCAGTACCCAGAGGCACAAACAGCCCCCCCCCCAGCCCAATAAATAGTGACTGTCTGTGGCACCTTACAGCCCCCCTGGCATTCCCAGTACCCAGAGGCACAAACAGCCCCCCCCCCCCCAGCCCAATAAATAGTGACTGTCTGTGGCACCTTACAGCCCCCCTGGCATTCCCAGTACCCAGAGGCACAAACAGCCCCCCCAGCCCAATAAATAGTGACTGTCTGTGGCACCTTACAGCCCCCCTGGCATTCCCAGTACCCAGAGGCACAAACAGCCCCCCCCAGCCCAATAAATAGTGACTGTCTGTGGCACCTTACAGCCCCCCTGGCATTCTCAGTACCCTCTAGCCCCTGTGACACACTGCTTTGGGGCCCCTATGCCAGCTTACCATGGCATATTTGCCACATAGGCGCTCTGTGCAGGTCCAATAGGATGCTTTACATTCAGTGGTACTGGAAGGGGCTGAGTGATGACAGTCAGACAGGGATGTTTTGGTCATCACTTGGTCCTACAACCAGCCCCATACTGGCAATCTGTGGGTTCTGGCAAATGCCAGAAGGGCTGCTGTAAGGTGCCGCAGACACCTCAGAAAGTCAGTCACTTTTTAGGACGAAGACACATGGGGCGATCAGTTGCCGCAATTTTTAATTAAGCCAGTTGTGGCGACTTTTCTCCCATAGAGTATAATGGACGTTACTGCGACTAATCGCTCGTGCATTTTCGCTGCACAGATTAGTTGCGCCCGACTAATCGCCCCGTGTGTCTTCGCCCTTATTGGGCTGGTGGGGGTTGTTTGAAATGCCAGGGCCTACTCTGAATGCCAGTCTGGGCCTGTGTTACAATAACAACTAATTAAATCAGAAAATGACAAACTGTGGGGCTAGCTGCCATTAGGGACCCCAAAGTAGTGGTTACAGGGCCAGTTAGGGTGAGTTATGTATAAATATTTATTTGTTCTCATAGATATTCCTTGCTGGCCAGCCTGAAGGCCCATCTGGCCTGGAATAATGGTTCTGCAATGTTTCTGTATCCACATATTTGTTAATTCAGCACAGAGGGAAGGCCAAGAATCTTTCCATTGGTTAAACAGATATTTCTAGAACAGCAGGGCCAACCCAAGGCCAGACTGAATGGGGAGCTTGCTGGTGGAGTTGGAGGGGCACGGGGGGCTCGCACAGCTCCATGCCACAGGAGAGAGTAAAACAGAAGCCAAACACCGTGAGTCGGACGCAGAGGAACTCGCTAATTGCTAACACTCTTCCTGACGGACACGCACTCTGCTGAAAGATGTCTGAATAAAATTGGCCTTTATTTGGGTTGGATTCCCCTGGGGGGGGGTCTCTATAAACAGAGCCAGATGTGCGGCGCGCGGTGAGGGCAGTGATCTCATTCACCTATTGGAAAGCCAGGCACCGGGCCGGCACGCGGTGGGTATCGGGGGGGGGGGGGAGAGCGGATGGGGGGGCACTGAGGACAAGGTGCGCATTGTTGGCAGTTAATATATTTAAACGTCAGCAGAATGGGATTAATGCTGAAACTGAAGGAGACTCGGCCTCACCTGGTGTTAAAGGGACGTTACACCCCATACACACTGCATAGAGCTTTACCCTGGCTACCCTTTCCCTGACAAAATGGCCACTGGCGACTATTGCTTTATACTTACTGGCTCGTATTTCATTTAACCTCTGTCCCATCTTATTCCCAAACCAAGGGGGCTAAAGGGGTGGTTCACCTTTCAGAAAACTTTTAGTGTAATAAAATGGCCAATTCTAAGCAACTTTTCAATAGGTCTTCATTATTTATTTGTAATAGTTTTTGAATTATTTGCCTTCTACTTCCAACTCTTTGCAGTTATTAAATGGCTCCAGTTTTATTGTTATTGTTACTTTTTGTAACTGCCTTTTCTATTTAGTCCCTCCCCTATTCATACATAGGTCTCTCTTCCAAACCACTCCCTGGTTGCTAAGGTAACCTGGACCCTAGCAACCAGATAGCTGCTGAAACTCCAAAATGGAAATGATATAACTAAAAAATCACAAATAATAAAAAATAAAGACCAATTGCAAATTGTCTCAAAATAGCATCTGCATCATACTAAAATCTAACTCAAAGGTGAACAACCCCTTTAATATGAAATAACCCCTCCTTTGGCTGCTATAACTGCCACTATTCCCCTGGGAAGGTTCCCACTAGATGCTGGGAGTTGCTGCCATTGACCCAAAAGAGCATTAGTGAGGTTGGGGAACAGGCCTGGCTCACCATTTGGGCTCCAATCAATCCCACAGGGGTTCAAGCTGTTAAGCTTAGGTTCATCCCCCATAGCAACCTATTCTGTAGGGACCTGGCTCTGTACATGGGGGCATTATTGTGCCGAAACAGGAAAGGGACCCCCCAAACTGTTCCACAAAGAAGAGAAGAACATCACTGTACCCTGTAGCCTTAATACTTTCAGTGGCACCAGGGGCCCAAACCCACAATTCCTTGGGCATTATACATTCAGGCAGTATTCTCCTGGAATCTGCCCAAACCTGGACTGTTCTATCAGACTGGTGAAATGCCATTTATCCCTAGGGGCAGTCCATTTACCCCACCCCTGCCACCGCCTGGCATTGCTCATGGTAATTGCCTCGGTTTCCCCATAAAAACCCCATACTCCCCAGTTCTTGTAGCAACATTAATGAGAGTTTGGAGCTAGTGTTCCTGCTAAGGACAGGGCATTCTGGATGGCACGCCTGGGTACATCTGGGCATACAGTAGGTATTAATCTGACTCCCTGTGTATGGAAATCCCCCCATTAGCGTAACGAGTTTATGAGCCGTATGAGCACAATTCCCCAATGCACAAAGGGTCAATAATGAGATTGTTCTTGGCTGAAGGATCTGTACTTTGGCTCCCATCCTCTCTCTGCTCATTTACAGAAATAAGAGGATTGGGGAGGGCGCTGATGTTACAAAGGCAGGAGGGTGCCCCCGGGGGAATCAGACTCTCATTGCAGAGGGAAAGCCAACTCTAAAGGCAATCGAAGGCCAACGTCAACACGGTGCAAATGTTTTAATAAAGGCGAAAAGAGTGTCAAAAGGCTTCTGTCCTGGGACACAAACAGGCACCTGTGTACGGGCTCCCGACAGTAGCACCACAAGCCCCGCGGCATGGCTGGGGGCAATGGGAGTCTCTCCCGGTAGCGAATGGCTTTTTATTAACCATTATTAAGGAAAATATAGTGCAATTGAAGCAGCGCGGCCGTGCCAAACCAAACAGCAGCCGGCTCATCCCCAGTCTGCCATCCTGTTGGCTGGGGAGAGCCTGTGTTTAACTTGGAAAAGAAAATGGCAATGGCCGGTCCCTGTTTGGTACAAAAATAACTTTGTATTAAAAATGCACAGAGTTTGGCTGCAAGGAGATTAATGGCTTAGTTTATGGCAAATATGTGGATAGTGTATAAGAGTGCCACTAAAGTTCTGTATAAACTTGCCACAATGAGTAGGGAATCCCTATGTGCCATAGTTTTATGGGATCTCTCTGTACAGGCTATGGGCAAACTTAGGGGGCTGTTCCTGCTGAATTGTGCTTAGTACAGGGGAATCCCTATGTGCCATAGTTTTATGGGATCTCTCTGTACAGGCTATGAGCAAACTTAGGGGGCTGTTCCTGCTGAATTGTGCTTAGTACAGGGGAATCCCTATGTGCCATAGTTTTATGGTATCTCTCTGTACAGGCTATGAGCAAACTTAGGGGGCTGTTCCTGCTGGATTGTGCTTAGTACAGGGGAATCCCTATGTGCCATAGTTTTATGCTATCTCTCAGAGTGTAAGTCACACACAGTTACCTAAAGCACCGAGCGCTGCTGCACAATCTGACCACTCTCTGAGCGTGACCTTCGCACAATCGGACATGCATTCCACTCCTTTAATTCCATCTCAGCCTGGGGGATTAGGAGTTTTATTGGGACGGGCCCTGCATCTTGCGGGGGCACAGACTGCCTCTTTCAGGACAACTAAGAGCCGAGGTGAGTGCAGCCTGTACTTGCGCACACATGCTCGTTCATGCCCATACTGTGCCTAATGGCAGAAATAAAGGTGGCCATACTCTGGCCAGTCCCATATGGGATAGGACCAACTGGTCCAATGAAAGAACCAGGTAAAGTGGTGGAGTTTTCGGACAGGCTTCTCTTTACCTGCACCTAACTCCATCCCCCAAGCTCACTTTCCCACCCCACTCCATGCTCTGCACAACATTGCAATACAGTGCCAGAGTTAAGGTCCCCATACACATTGAGATTTGCTCGCTTGGCGAGATTGCCAAGCGAGTGGATCTTCACCTAATATCCCCACCTGGGGCCAAACAATCTAATTATATTGGCGGCAATGGGGCAGTCGGTTCGGGGACCGCATCAACGAGCCGATGCGGTCCTCGATCCGACTGAATTTTCTAACCTAGCCGATCGATATCTGGCCAATTTCAGTAGGGCAGGCCCCTCGTTTCTGCCCCTACACGGCCCGATTAGCTGCTGAATCGGTCCAAGGGACCAATATCGGCAGCTACAATCGGCCCGTGTACGGGCACCTTTAGGGAAGGCAGCAGAGGGATGAGTCTAGGGCCCTTGAGTAGAGTGGTACAGAGTAGAGTCGTTATCCCCACTCTGGGCGACATTTACAGTCACCCAGGAACAGCGCTCACCAACACGGATCAGTGCAACCCTCTCCAGTACCTTAAAGGTCAGCTCAATGGTTAACTAGCCAGCCCAAGTCTATCCAAGGAGAAAGTGTCCCCTCCGAGGCTATAACTAACATTCCCAGTTGGTGAGTTCTATAAACACGAGGGGGGCCTGGGGGAGAGGAGATTAAAATGCAAAGTCAGGATTATTTGGGAAAGTCTGGTTTGCACCTGCCAGGCTGGAGCGGGCCGCTAGCTCCCTGGCCGATATCTCACACATTCAAACACGGGGAAGAGAACAGCCAAAGTTTTGGGAAGGGAGGTGGGACGTAATGGGGGCGACACACAAATAAATAACAGGCGTGCAAGCTGCGGCAGATTAGCCGCTCTATATAAGCACTTGGCTGCGCTCCAGATGAGAGGAGGCAGGATCTGATCTACAGGAGGGAAGGAGCTGATTTAGGATCCGACGGCAGAAACCAATCCAACGCCTCCTATGAAACAATGGCAGATTTTCTATCCCAAGCACAATGTCCCTACAACTAGGGCCAAAAGGATAATTTACAAAACTGGGGTTATTTTTCTCTGGGAATTCTACCCCATAGCCATAAGCAGAGGCATAGCTATCATGGGAGCACAGGGCAAGAGGGGGTGGTTAGTGGAACAGGTGTGCGGGGGGTCCCTGAGAGGATGGAGGGTAAAGCTGGCCATACACTGTAAAATCTTCTCCAGATATGCCCACCTACAGGGCCCCCCTATGGCCAAACAATCAAACTAAAATGGTGGACATAAGCACAGTTGGTTTCGGAACCACGTTAATGAGTCGATGTGGGCCCCGATACAATGTAAAAATGAAACCTGTCCAATCGAGATCTGGACGATTTTAGGCCAGATGTGGGTCAGGGAGGTCCATATTTGGTGCCCATACACGGGCAGATAAGCTGCTGAATCAGTCTAAAAGGACCAATATTGGCAGCTAAACTCAGTCCGTGTATGGCCAGCTTTAGTGGTATGTGGAAGTCATGAGCTTTACCCCACAGTGGGTCCAAATTTATTCTTCCGGGCGTCGCTGGCAATCGACCAGTTATTAACTCTGTCCAGACAAATGCAATAAGAAAGTGACATTGTGATTGGCTGCTATGTGTTACTACTCTACAGCAAGTTGACCCCAGTTTTTATAATAATGAATGCAAGTTTTAGGTAAATATAGCCCAAAAGGTACAGTCAGCACCATAAACCCACCCACCTTGGCACCCATTCCCATTAACAGTTATAGAAAGAGACCCACAGCTCCACCAGCAGAGATATTAGCGGAAAGGAAGAAGTAAGAATATGCTCCGTTGGGTTCATGGCACACATGGGGTCATCTCTGCTGGCATTTCCTCTGGTAGTAGCCCCCAGAATCCATTGGGTGGTGATTTTGGTTCAAAAATGCTCAATGATAAGTGTCCATCATAGCCAATGACAGACATTTGGGTTTGGGGTCCTTCTCTGCTGCTGGAGATTCCTCCACCTGTGCCATGAGCATTAGCCCGCCAGGAGAAAGTGCCAGAACTTATTAGAAATCAATATAAACCCTATTTTCCTCCAGTACAAATCTTACTAAGGAAACGTTACAGCCTATAGTGCTGGAGCTGCACAGGCGATTGGTCCATTCCTGTGGCAGTCGGACCCTGTTATCCCCCCCAGCAGGGAAAGTGCCTATTTACAGATGGCTGTATCTTCCCTGTATAACGGCGCGTTTCCCTGCCATAAGCAGCGTCCTCCCCATCCGTATTTAATTTGCTCACACCCAGACGCTGACCCCTGTCCAACTCGCTCGCAGTCACTCGAGAGTTTGTTTACAGAACCAGACAAGGCACTTCATCACGCGGGCAATCTGCCATCAAGTCCAACTGCAACACACAGGATGTTTGCTTACCCTTAAACAGGGAGCTGAAATCTGTGGCTCCCCGGATGCTCCTGAGATACAAATGTAACGCTATGTGGAGTCAGGAATCTCGTACATAAAGAGCCCATGCCAATATTCACACTATTTTATGTATTTACATAACTTATATGGGGGGGCAATAAACAAAACACCCCCCACCACTCTTTTACTCATGGCAGGTGTGAGAATGAGATTGATCGAGCAGAAGGGGCTGCAGAGGGGTAACCATACAGCAGACCCCAAATCCACCCCAGACCCTCCCGTCATGGGGTATGCTCTATGGGAGTTAACACACTGGGTGGCCAACTGATTTGATTCATTTTTGATAGATTATTGTATTATTAGATTATCAGCCCCATAGAGTTCAATGGCAGAAAAGCACCAGTTGCCCCATTAAGTCAGCCCATGAAATACCCAATGCTGGGGGTCATTTATAAAGTTCGCGCAGTGCATATTTTCTTTTGCAAACGGTTGTTTGTCTATGTTTTCCCCTATGTGCTTACATTTGGCAATACTGTGCCCATCTTTCCTTTTTTTTTTTGTGAATCGCAGTGAAATGCGACTGCGATTTGCATGACCCCTGTGTGTGTTTATTATACGTGACTATATCAGTGTGTAATAAATTCACAATTTGCAAAATCAGTTTAGCGAATATTTCGGACGCAGAGTGTGAGCATATTAAAAATAATAAAAATGTAGCAATTCTGTTTGCACATTAAATGCACCAGTCTTGCCCAGCTTTATAAATATAAACACGAGCAGGGCAAATATGTTCACTATGCGAAGATTTAGGCACTGCGCAAATTTTATAAATGACCCCCACTGTGTTTAATTGGTTTCTATCCATTCCATGTGTGTTTGGATTTTTGAGTCTTAGTTCCCACCACATTGGCAGGAAGTCTTTCCTTATATTCCCTTTCCAATATCTCCCATGGACCTTATAGTGTGGCCCCATGTCCCACTACTGGGAACCCCTGTATGTAACACTGGGCATTTACTGTGCCCAAGGTAAGTATCTGATGGGCCATGTAACCAAAATGTAAAGGTGGCCATACATGTGGCGATTCTCGATCTTTCGTGCGACCATCAGTCGAACGAAAGATCGTTCAATCCACCACTAACGTTCAGGGCTGAAACGGCAGATAAGGAGGTAGAAACAATAGGATTTCCACCTCCTTCTGCCGATTCAGCCCTGAAGGTAGATTTTGCTCAGGTGCCTTTTATGGCGCCCAATCAAAATCTTTTAACCCGCCCGATTGGCCTTCTGCGATATCAGTCGACTCGCCAACTTGCCATACACGCACCAAATATCGTACAAAACGAGGTTTCGTACAATATTATCGGTGCGTGTATGGCCAGCTTAAGGCCTGTACAGTTCAAGGCACCCTTCCTACCCCCAGCAGCCCTTTTCCTTAATGCAAAGCCAAAATAATTTGTTTTACCCCACTCTTAAGTAGAGAGTAAGGTAGCTGGTACTGGGTACGGGGGGGGTGGGTCGGTATTTCAGAGTGAATGGACTTCTGTTGGGCAGAGGAAGCTGTCTAAACACAGGGATGCGAGTGTGCAAACAGCAGCGCCGACTGTCAAACTGAGATCAAACTGTCAAATGTAAAGGAACCGTGAGATATTTAACAACCTCTCTCCAAAACATCAAATTTCCCACGGGGAGACCCTGGGGGGGTGAGAGAGTTACTCTGCAGGGTCTCGATGCCGGAAGGAATGTTACTATGGAATCTCATAGGCTGGGAATGCTACTCCTGCCCAAGCTTACCTTCTCCAGATGGGCAAATACACAATCAGCCCTCGCCTTCCCACACCTATTATACCCCAAGGTCCTTTTATAGAGTTGAAACCACCAGGATCATTCAACTATAGCAGCCAACTAGATACAGGATTGTGCTATTAGTACTATAATAGGGCTGTTTCTCACAACCAGTAGCTATAGGCCGCCACTCCACAGCCCCTCCCCTGGTATAGGCCTTTTCTACCCCCCCTGTGTAGGGAAGAACAAGCACTGCACCCGAGAACCTTGAACCCCAACTTTAGAAAAATACTTGCCTATACTATTACACTAATAAAATAAACCCCTAATTACATACAGCTTTACTTACCCTTAATACAGGTATAGGACCCGTTATCCAGAATGCTCGGGACCAAGGGTATTCTGGATAAGGGGTCTTTCTGTAATTTGGATCTCCGTACCTTAAGTCTACTAGAAAATCAAAAAAACATTAATTAAACCCAATAGGATTGTTTTGCATCCAATAAGGATTATTTATATCTTAGTTAGGATCAAGTACAGGTACTGTTTTATTATTACAGAGAAAAGGGAATCATTTAACCATGAAATAAACCCAATAGGGCTGTTCTGCCCCCAATAAGGGGTAATTATATCTTAGTTGGGATCAAGTACAGGTACTGTTTTATTATTACAGAGAAAAGGGAATCATTTAACCATTAAATAAACCCAATAGGGCTGTTCTGCCCCAATAAGGGGTAATTATATCTTAGTTGGGATCAAGTACAGGTACTGTTTTATTATTACAGAGAAAAGGGAATCATTTAACCATTAAATAAACCCAATAGGGCTGTTCTGCCCCCAATAAGGGGTAATTATATCTTAGTTGGGA
The DNA here is from genome assembly GCF_000004195.4 of Xenopus tropicalis. NCBI lineage: Eukaryota > Metazoa > Chordata > Amphibia > Anura > Pipidae > Xenopus > Xenopus tropicalis. The sequence continues at coordinate 48,371,685 of NC_030686.2, forward strand.
TCAAGTACAGGTACTGTTTTATTATTACAGAGAAAAGGGAATCATTTAACCATTAAATAAACCCAATAGGGCTGTTCTGCCCCAATAAGGGGTAATTATATCTTAGTTGGGATCAAGTACAGGTACTGTTTTATTATTACAGAGAAAAGGGAATCATTTAACCATTAAATAAACCCAATAGGGCTGTTCTGCCCCCAATAAGGGGTAATTATATCTTAGTTGGGATCAAGTACAGGTACTGTTTTATTATTACAGAGAAAAGGGAATCATTTAACCATTAAATAAACCCAATAGGGCTGTTCTGCCCCCAATAAGGGGTAATTATATCTTAGTTGGGATCAAGTACAGGTACTGTTTTATTATTACAGAGAAAAGGGAATCATTTAACCATTAAATAAACCCAATAGGGCTGTTCTGCCCCAATAAGGGGTAATTATATCTTAGTTGGGATCAAGTACAGGTACTGTTTTATTATTACAGAGAAAAAGGAAATCAGTCAAATTCTGAATTATTTGATTAAAATGGAGTCTATAGGAGACAGGCTTTCCATAATTCAGAGCTTTCTGGATAATGGGTTTCCGGATAAGGGATCCCATACCTGTACAGGGAGCACTAGGCCTTTTGCCTGTTAAGTTTTTAACCTCAAGTCCCAGTAGCTGGACACCTCTGCCTGCTCTCTTATGCCATTGTACGTGCAAGAGCATTGTTAAAGGGAATGTAAACCCAAACACAAAATGTTGCCTAATAAAAGAAAAGGTAAATCTAAGCAACTTCTCAATATACATTCTAACTGGTTTATAGCTATACGTACATGTCATTGCTATTGAAAGCAGAGTCTGTCCTGCCATTGTTGTTCCCTGGTTCTGTTGCTAGATACAATATAACAAGCGAGCCTTGCGTGCCTCTTCACAGGCCTGTCAATCAGCTCGATTCTGTAACATTGTAGCAAGAGTCAGGCCTAGAACAAAGCAATGGCAGACAGACACGGCTTTCGACAGAAACCACATTCATGCATAACTATGAAACTGGTGAGAATGTGTAATGAATGTGTATTGGAAAAATGTTTAAAATTATAATTTCTTTCATTGGGTACAAATTTATTTTTGGGTTTACGTAGCTTTTAACCTGGGTACATATCCTTTTATGGAGGTGAGACTTAAGCTGCCCATACACGGGCAGATCCGCTCACTTGGCGATGTCGCCAAGCGAGCGGATCTTTACCCGATAACCCCACCTATGTGGTCCCCGATCCGACTGAATTTTCTAACCTGCCCGATCGATATCTAGGCGATTTCAGGCCAGATATCGATCGGCCAGGCCCCTCGTTTCTGCCCCTACACGGGCCGATAAGCTGCCGAATCTGTCCAAGGGACCCATATCGGCAGCTACAATTGGCCTGTGTATGGGGACCTTTATTCTGAGGATCTTTTTATAAAATTGAATGGACACTGGTTGGTCGAAACCTTTCTGATTGAATTATATGGAAAGTGTCCAAAGTGGGAGTGTCTCAGCCTACTCTCAACCCACTGACACTTTCCCATCATATTCTTCCTCCGCCCCCTAAGCTCTGACTCTCCAAACAATCAGAATAAAATCCCAAGTTTCACTCTATTTAATAACAAACCTTCAGCCTTCAATTCATCAGCCCGTTTCCCACCCCACGTACTGTATACTTCATTTACCCCAGCCAATAAGGCGAAGGATTACTGGCGAGCATCTACCAAAAGCGGAGTTTGTTTATGCAACCTCCCCATTTGACAAGTCCACATAAACACTCGCTGAGTTTATTTTCTACGTTCATTTAGTAACAAACAAGGGGAAAGCAATGGACTTACCGAATCCAGGAAACACAAGTAGCGGCCGGAGCTCTGCAGAATGGCGCGGTTCTTTGCGTAGCCAACTGGGTGAGAGAAAATAAACAAATAACATTTGTTAAATTTAAGCAGAGACAGAAAACTCGGAAAACTGACGGTTTTATTGGCCAAATCCTTATCAGCTCTTGTGAGAGGTTTATTTCATCGCTGATGCTGATTAGAGGGGCCTATTGGCTGGGGAGAGCGAGGAACTGACAGATTATGACTATCCCACAGCAGTTGTAAATATGTCAGTTAATTAGTGTGCCCTTTCCCAGGACTCAGTACATCCCAATCTGCATGTGCTACACATTAGAGCCGAGTCCCCCTTCAAACCCCCTGCAATCTCTGCTTTGTATTTAGATGCAGAGAATCAATGCCGATATCAATGCCCCCTAAAAAATTCATACTCAGGTACATTGGCTCTTAGGGCTCCCTCCGTCAAGGGGTTTCTGATGGCAGAATCCTTCTTTAATCCCAATGGCAACCCTGGGTATGAACTTCTACTTATGCAACTATACCCAGACGCAACACATATGGAGAGTTTGGGATTTCAGCAGCTATCTGGTTGCTAGGGTCCAACCTAGCAACCAGTCAGTGGTTTGAGACAGGAATATGGAATAGAGGAGGGCCTAAATAGAAAGTTTAGTAATAAAAAGTAACAATAACAATTAAACTGGAGCCTCACAGAGCAATAGGTTTTGGCTGCCGGGGTCAGTGACCCCCATTTGGAAGCTGGAAAAAGTCACAAAAGAAAGGCAAATAATTCCAAAACTATATATAAAAATAGACAATAGGCAAGAATAGACAATCCTATCACATACTAAAAGTTAACCTGAAGGTGAACTGCCCTTTTAAGACTTTAATTTCATCTTTTGGGCCCCTCCTATTCTTCTTCTTCTTCTTTTAGGCTCTCATTCACACCACTGCCTAGTTTCTAGGGTAAATCGGACCATAGCAACCAGACTGGCAAAATCCCAAACTTAAGAGCTGCTGAAACAAAGATCTAAATAACTCAAAAACACAAAAACTAATGAAGACCAACTGCAAAACATCTCAAAATATTACTGCCTGCATCATTCTAATACTAAGCTGAAAGGGAAACTATTCCCCAAGCGGGAGTATAGAGCTTTTTTATTAAACCAAAAGTATTTTATCCCCAGTTAATTTTACATAACTGAGATAGGATTGTGAGATAATGAACTCTGCGCTGTATTGCTGGGAGCTACTTCAATGAATAATTGTTTTGGTTTTTTTTTTTTATTCCACCCTGAAAAAATATGATGGAAAGGAAATGTTTAAAAAATTACGTTTGAAAAATGCAACATAAAGCTCTTTGCCGTTAACATAAGATTTGGCAGCGGCCCTGCGTTACTGTGCGAGTCTGCGCTCATGACATCACGACATCTGGAATCCATTGTCGCACAGGCAGCATCCGTGAGAGTTCATTAATAGGAGGATATTTTTAGCCCCACGGCCTGTAAAATCACCTGGGGGGCAAACACTTTCCCAGGGATGAGAGTGAATGGGAAACAGGATGCCCCCGGTTCCCCCAGCATCAGGGATCACTAGCAGATAAAACTCACATAGATCTCCCCCCGATTAACAGTGAGACTCCGAAATTCTCTCACTCCCACAAATATATACAGTTTGTTTCCCATGAACCCGTTCCCCACAACTTCCCCGCCCCCTGTTTCCTCCTACCCGAAAATAAAATAAATACAGGTATTTGGACTTGTTCATGAAAGAAATTCTAAGCCAAAAATGAAAAAACAAAAAACAGAAATGGAAGGAATTTTACAAATTAAATGTGTGTGTGTAACTAGAACAGGAAAAGGGAAATGGTTAAGTTACATTAACTCTATGGGAAATATAACATATGGGAAGGGACTGGGGCTGTGGGATAGCAGGTATAGTAGGGAGAGATGGTGCCTATAGTAGCAGTGGGGGGATAATAGCCCCTGGGAAGGGACTGGGGCTGTGGGATAGCAGGTATAGTAGGGAGAGATGGTGCCTATAGTAGCAGTGGGGGATAATAGCCTCTGGGAAGGGACTGGGGCTGTGGGATAGCAGGTATAGTAGGGAGAGATGGTGCCTATAGTAGCAGTGGGATAATAGCCTCTGGGAAGGGACTGGGGCTGTGGGATAGCAGGTATAGTAGGGAGAGATGGTGCCTATAGTAGCAGTGGGGGGATAATAGCTTCTGGGAAGGGACTGGGGCTGTGGGATAGCAGGTATAGTAGGGAGAGATGGTGCCTATAGTAGCAGTGGGGGGATAATAGCCTCTGGGAAGGGACTGGGGCTGTGGGATAGCAGGTATAGTAGGGAGAGATGGTGCTATAGTAGCAGTGGGATAATAGCCTCTGGGAAGGGGACTGGGGCTGTGGGATAGCAGGTATAGTAGGGAGAGATGGTGCCTATAGTAGCAGTGGGGGGATAATAGCTTCTGGGAAGGGACTGGGGCTGTGGGATAGCAGGTATAGTAGGGAGAGATGGTGCCTATAGTAGCAGTGGGGGGATAATAGCCTCAGGGAAGGGACTGGGGCTGTGGGATAGCAGGTATAGTAGGGAGAGATGGTGCCTATAGTAGCAGTGGGGGGATAATAGCCTCTGGGAAGGGACTGGGGCTGTGGGATAGCAGGTATAGTAGGGAGAGATGGTGCCTATAGTAGCAGTGGGGGGATAATAGCCTCTGGGAAGGGACTGGGGCTGTGGGATAGCAGGTATAGTAGGGAGAGATGGTGCCTATAGTAGCAGTGGGGGGATAATAGCCTCTGGGAAGGGACTGGGGCTGGGGTATAGTGGGTATAGTAGGGAGAGATGGTGCCTATATTAAGACCCACTGACAGAATATTTTAAATGGAACTAACACAATGCTTATTAATGGAATGTCGATATGTATCCCACCGATCTCAGCCAATGTCTCCATTTTGATACAGGGAACGTTCCAGAATTGCTTAATATTTCCTCTGCACAAGCCAACCTAGGCCCCTTACCCTTTGCCTGACCTGCCCCAGCTTCCAAGAAAAAGCACACAGCTTCAATATATGTAGCTTAAGGAAAACGGGGAAAAGCCAATATTCACCATTTTCCCCCCAGTCTGGCCATTTTCAGACAATAACCTTCAAGAATTCCTTATAAAACAGCGCGAGTGGCCTGAGCTCATGAGATTTACAGCCTCTGGCACTTGGAGAATGTCTCCGGCTGCACGGCCAAAAATTATTCTTTTATTATCTGCTCCTTGGAAGGCATCCCAGGCAGCAGCGGATTAGAGCGCAAGGTAATATTTAATGGACATCGGTCATGTGGTTTTGCAATCACCTTTTGGGTAAAGTTACCCTCCCTGCCCCCCATTCCTAAACCAAGGGGGTTAATGTGAAGTTGCCCCTCCTGTTGCTGCTATAACTACCCCTACCCCCCTGGAAAGGTTCCTACTAGATGCTGGAACATTGTTGCTGGGAGTTGCTCCCATTCAGCCACTGATGTTGGGGCTCAGGCCTTGCTTATAGCTGGGGTTCCGATTCATCCCACAGGGGTTTCGTTGGGTTTAGCCCATTCGCGTGCTTTCATGTCTGTCACTTTTTGTTTCCTTTTCGGCAGATGAGGGCAAATCATTTTATTGTATTGCACTCACAAAAGAGACAGTAATGTCTAATTGTCACAACAATCCTGAGTCGGTTCAATTACGCCTGTATTGTTCCGCCACGCCGCTCTATTCTCTAAGTGACAGCGCAAGAAAAACAGGGAGTAAAAAGAGAGGAATTTGTTATTGTAGAGCCCAAGGCTGTGAGGCCGGGGCTGACACACATGTGCTTTGCTATGAATGGCGGTTACGCAACGCTCACAAATATTTATTTAAAACCTTTTCTTTCCTTTACAGAGGTTCTGCGAATACAAAGTCACAAGGCGAAACAAGGAGAAATCTGGTCGGGGCGCAGTTCAAGAAAGGAGACTGGAGCGATCCAGCCCCAATACTGTTCCACTGGGGTTATGTAAGGCACGAGGATCAGCCAATCGCTAGCCAGGCATCAGGTATTTGACCGGACAAGTGAAGGAGCAAATTTGCTTGGTGAGATCAGTGTAGAACTTTGCTCCATCAGAGATACTGGTCACAACCGAGGGTCGGGAGGTACCGAACAAAAACTCCACCCATGGCTGCCAATCGCCACTGATTCCTTAAGCACAGTATTTTAAATGGGGGGTGTCCCTTCCAGCCATGAATATATCGGCCATATAAATATATTGGCCAATGAGCTAAAGTGATGGATCAATTAGCCAAACACATTCATGGACACCTTTTGTCATTTGTTTGAGCTGTGGCTCATCTTCCGCTTCTTTATCTGCCAATGTGCCCTGCTCTGCCACTGGCTGACTTTCTAACCTGTCCAATCATAAGTCATCCTTCTGGACGGCAGCAAGATGTGTCTAGATGGCCATTAGTTCGCATACATGCCCAGATGGTGTAGTCCAGGGGTGGCCAATATGTTGATTGTGGGCCACCAGTCGATCCCGCGTGGATTTCTGGTGGACCGCGACGAAGCCGGGGATGCGGAAGTGCTGCGTGAATGCGTACGGTCATCAGTCTATCGCCGATGAGAAAGGTTTTGCCACCCCTGGTATAGTCAGAGCTGATCAAACCTGGGCATGCATGGCCAGCTTAAAGGGCATATTCATTTGGGCACCAATGTGTTAGGCCCCCAAAGGGAATACAGTCACTAGCCTCAGACCTCAGGCCTGGGGTACCTTCTATGGGAGATAATATACCCCCAATCTATCCCACGGTGCATACGTGCCCAGAACAATGGCTTCCCTTACATGTGTTTTGTTGGTCAGGGACCAGGGCATGAGCAGTACAGTAAAACGATTCCGCGCTACTGTTTGTGCCCCAGTCCTGGATCTCCACGAGAAACCCCTGGGAAGATGGTGTTACAGGGGCTCACATAGAAGGTATCTCAAGCAGTGCATTTATTAGTGAAGAGGAACACCTTCCAGGGTCTGAAGTTATATTGACGGGAGGGTGTCGAACAAAATGGCACCCGCGCCCAGTGACTATGACTTTCCTTGCCCTTTAAGTGTCAGGGTAAGTGCAGTCACGGCCAACAAACTCCTTGCTCCTTGAAGATGACCACCCTGGAGCCGAGATATGTTTGGACTTACTTCTGGAGTAACATAGCATTAAGATCCAGGTTACACAGCCCATACAATCTCTAAGTTAACTTTTAGTATGTTATAGAATGGCCAATTCTAAGCAACTTTTTATTGGTCTTCGTTATTTATTTTTTATATTTTTTTTTATAATTTGTCATCTTCTTCCAACTCCCTGCTGCCTTCAAATGGGGGTCACTGACCCCGGCAGCCAGAAAACTATTTTTGCGTGAGACTGCAGTTTTATTGTTACTTTTCATAACATATTTTTGTATTCAGTCCCTCTCCTATTCATATACCAGTCTTTCATTCAAACCACTCCCTGGTTGCTAAGGTAATTTGGACCCTAGCTACCAGACAGCTGCTGAAACTCCAAACTGGAGAGCTGCTAGGCAAAAATTGAAATAATTAAAAAACTACAAATAATAAAAAATGAAGACCAATTGCAAACTGTCTCAGAACATTACTCTTAAGTTAACTTAAAGGTGAACATCCCCTTTAAATACGGCATGTGGGAGTGACCCCTGCAGTCACCAACACCCTAAGATCCCCACGCCCGTCGGGCTGGCGAACGTTCCAGTTTGTGCATGGGAAAAGTAGAAATTCTCTAACGTTCCCCCCGCCAAGCGCAGAGACCCACACGGGACTCGGGTTTCACAGATACCATCACTGCAATAATATTTGTATTTGCAACAAACTAATTAAACTTGCAGCACATCTGGTGCGGCTCTGGCTAACATGCCCCGAGCAGCTGGGCCTGACAGCTCCCATCTCACTAATGGATCTCGCCCCACGGTAACGGCTGGGGTAAAACTCGCTGCCGCCTCGGATGGGGGAAATAACTTCATATCAGCGGGGCCACCGCCTTTTGTTTGATATTGGTTTGAGGTAGAAATAAATTCCTACGCTTGAGCCAAAAGCTGCGGTTTCTGTCAGGATTTGTAACGTATGTAAAGCAAAAACAAAAAAATCCCGTTACTATGGCGGCAGCCCGGAAAATGTCATTTCCAGCACAATATTAACATTCCTCACTTTGGAACGAGGGAGAGTGATCCCATATTTTAGCAAAAACCCTGTTTAAACATTTTTCCCCCAAATAAACACAAATCCTATTTAGTAGCCGGAGATACAGCGAAGGAATGCGGCCGTCTGGCTCGTAGCTACCTCATTCGTGCCCGGGAGCACCGCACACACACAGCACTGGGGCTGCACAACAAATCTTTTTGGTGCACAGTTTTTAAAAAGGGGTCCAAAAAAGCATTAACACTGCCACACTGGCCTGGATTTTCATGGGAAAAGGCGAGACTTTTTGCTTTTAAACAGAGCATTTATGGCAATATGCCTTATTTATGATAAAAAAAGTACAAACTTCAGGACCAAATATTGATGTTTTTTTCCCCAGAATTCCAGCACAACTGCAGCTGCATGTTATGTTAAGTCCACAGCAACTTGCTCAGGTTGCACCAATAAGGGTCCAAACTGGCAACTAATTAGGTAAATGGCACAAGTAGTCAGTTGCGGCTAAGGGAGCTGTGCAATTAGGGGTGGTACAGTTGTCCCAGGCACGGTGAAATCCTCTTCCATAAGGGGGCCCGGCCGTATCACAAATATTACGCAAATCATGTATAAAGTTACGGCAAAACTTATGCAATTTAGGGCTGTGACAGACGGGGAGATTAGTTGCCGCGCAACAAATCTCCCTTGTCGCAGGCAACTAATCTCTCCGAAATGCCATCCCACCAGCTAGAATGTAAATCGCGGTGGGATGGCATATGCGGCGCCACGATTTGCCGAAATCTTCTCCGACTTCGAGAAATTGCAGTGCCGTGTATTCCATCCCACTGGCGACTTACATTCTAGCTGGTGGGATGGTATTTCGGAGAGATTAGTCGCCCGCGACAAGGGAGATCTGTCGCATGGCGACTAAACTCTGTCTGTCACAGCCCTTACGTAACTTCCACAAAACTGACGTAATTTTCTTATCAAGCAAAAGAGAGAAGCAGAGAAGCTTTGCAGGGCAAACCCCACTGACCCCCAATGAAGTAAAAACTGAAAATCCCACTGCCCCCAAATAACTGACTGACTTATTAGCTCAATAATTATTCATTGTAACTATTTATATGAACTGTTTATTATAGAGTCACATTAGGGGTGTTGTCAAAATGTTGGTACTGTGCGCTTGTGTTCATGGGGGGTCCTATATCAATTACTTGTACGGAGCCCCAAAGTTTCTGATGGCGGCCCTGGTCACCAAACAAATGGATCTTTGCCCAGGTGTGCCTGAGTGTCCAGGTTTAGGGGCCCACCGAGCTGCCGCCTTTTGGTGCCCCCACTATAGTTGCAAGATTCTGCACCCCTCCCCAGCGCACCACACCCCCTCTGCCATTGGCTGGGAGCACCGCACACCTCGGTCCAGGTGGGGGAAGCACGAGCTCATGGGGGAGCGGGCTGGGTCGGCGGAGCCCACCAGGTTTTTCCCAGTGTCCCTGCTGGCCCAGTCCGACCCTGGGCTGATCCGATTCCTTTGTTGCCAAGTTGGCAATGTTTATATGCCTGGGTATTGCCATCTTTGCTCATCGAATGGTTTGTGGCAGTTCTCAACTAAAAAACCTCAGCAAAAAAAAAATGTAAATAAAGAAAAAAAAAAAAAAGTGGTTTCCCTTTTTAAGCCAAAATTAACTTTTTCTATTTTTTTTTGTTTTTTTTCCAATTTTGACAAATTGAAAAAAATTGCCCTTACCCAGCGCAAACGACATGTGGGAATGTTTAATAAGCGAATGGGTGCAGAGAGGAAGAGGGTGGTGTCTGTCAGTCATCAAATTCGGCTCTCACGCGTTTAAATACATAATGTATATACAGAGTTTATGTTCTGCTGGGGAAAGGATCTCAGCTCCCTGATTAATAGCCGGGGGGAGAAATTCTGCAAAAAGGAAATTTACATTGGAATAAAGCTCCTTGTCACACAGAGTTCATCATTAGAGTGGAAATGGCTTCTCCTTTCGCTAATACAAGTCCGAGAAGGGCTCTGCGCTCCGCTAATAGTGGCTCAAAGGGAAAGTTGTGCCTCTAGTATCATTTTTCCCTTACCTGTAGGAGGAGGTAGGCAGCGGTAAGAACATTTGCAGTTGGTCCTTATTTTTTATAGCCTTAAAGTGTCCCCATGTGTTAATAGATAAGACATAATAATACCAAATGATGAATTAGTGAACATTAATACAGATTTATACTACTGGAGTGTAACTCCACTGTAAATTACCATCAGAGTTACCAACTTCTTGCCCCTCCCTCTGTAAGCAGCCATCAGAGTTGTGACATAACAAACTGTAAAACTTGGATGAAACCAAGAGATATTTCTGTTTATGCTGAAATGTACCCCCTGCCCCCCTCCTACCTGTTGTAGCAGATGCATTGTGTAGGTTAATCTCATCTAGGTGTGTATTGTGTGTAGCCAGCCGGCTCTGTCTGGCCCTCCCCATGTAATTGCCCCTATTGTGAGGGCACACAGAGCCAGACCCCATAATGACACAATACACATAGTTACCCCTTGTGAGAGCAATGCTCTGTCTAGTAAATGCAAAAGACTGAACTGGGCATGCTCACTAGGTGGCTTCCCATAGGCCCAGTGGGATTAGCTATGATTGGCCCCTCTGGAAGCTGCCTTTGGGTTGGCAGAAGGAGTCAAATCCTGTTTTGGTTTTACGACAGGGGCTGCTCCCTTTCTGGCTACAAAGGTGGCTGCCAAGAGTTCCAAGGAGCCTTTTGTCTGGGGTGTAACCTTAGCTACGGCAGGACCCCCTCCCCTGTGTTCCCTGGAATCTACCTTAGCTGCGGCAAGAAGATTCCCCCCAACTGTGTGTATTTCCCTATTCCCTAAGGAACAAGAGTGCAGGCTGGCTACCACCTACTGGCTTATGGGAACCTGCTGATGGCTACTTGCCATTTCTCCAATAAACGCCTCATCCTGTGATACCAACTGTTTGCTCTTTGGGTCCTGCCCTATGTCTGGGAACTCACGGCCCTGAGGTTGTGACAAGAGTGTTCTAGTCTCACCCACTGCCTTTGGTGCCCACTCATTTATTGTGCCAGCTGCCATCATAATGTACCATTAAAGTACTCGTTTTAACACTCAGTTACCTACCTCCCTTTGGCTGGGGAGAATTATGGCTTCCAACAATGACAGTGATGCCTTGTCCTTCAAGCCTGGCTCTCCAATCTTCTATTTTCTGAGCAGTGCCATCCTGTGGTAAGGGCATAAATATGGTGTATGCATCAGTTACTGCCAGGAATGAGCTGCTGTACATGACTGCAAGGTTACTATATCACACAGAGAGCTTTGGAAGGGGTTACATTGAGCAGTAGCTAACCAGTTGCCTGCATCTTGCTTACCACCCAATCTATCATGGCTACGAATAAACCCAAAGCAGGTTCAAGTCCTAAAGGTGCAAAATGTACTGCCAAAGAGAGGTTCCTACAGGTTGGCAGTCCACATGGGTCTGAGGGGTCCTTAGTCTGTATGGGAAAAAACGTTAGGTCTGACATCAGGCCCCTGGTACCCTCATATATTAGGAACTTGGGGAGCAGCATTGTAACTTGGTTGCGCCATGCCACCCTGCAGAAAAATCTTTTGAGTGGACCGCACCGTTATATTTAAGGTAGGAGAGGGGCCAGGGAGGTGGGACTAAGGTACAGCAGACCCCATGGTCCGGTCCGTTACGCCACTGTTGGGAGGGGGGGGGTTGGTCTAATGGAGGACAAACATAATTATTTCAGAAGGCCCAACATGCAACCCAAAATTTATAGACGAGGAAAACACAGACTGAGAAAGAGGGTGGGAATAAGAAGCTGAGGTTGACTTCACAAGTGTTTTGAAAGGAAGGGCCCAAACTTTGGGCTGGGGACCTTGGGACAGTCAATGTCAACCTTAGGGGGTTCATAAGAAAGCTCAAACAAAATTGTTGGCCTGAATCTACCTAAAGGCGGCAAGGTTGCCAAACGATCTAATCAAGCCAATGGGCACAGGCACTGTCAGACTGAGGATCTGAGGATCGCATCAATGAGCAAACGCAGTCCCTGACGAATAATCAAACCTGCTCAATCGAGATCTACCCAATTTTAGGCCAGATCTCAGTTGGGTAGGCCCGTTGGGGGTGCCTTTACACAGGCATATAAGATGCCCAATCGGTCTAAAGGTCCCCATACACGGGCCGATAGTAGCTGCCGATATCGGTCCCTTGGACCTAAAATTGGGCAGATGTCGATCGGCCAGGTTCGAAAATTCAGTCGGATCGGGGACTGCATCGGCTCATTGATGCGGTCCCCGAACCGACTGCCCCATTGACGCCAATATAATTCGCCAAACTATCAAATTTTTTTTTTTTCACCTACACGCTCCCCGATATCGCCCACCCGTATGGGGCCTTAAAAGACCTAAATCGGCAAGTAAAATCTGCCCGTGCATGGCCACCTTAGGGTAAGCACCCATGGAGCAACTTACTCGTCCGTGATAGATCACTGCTATCGCAGGTGAGTAACCGAATCCGAAAAGGGTTTCCACCAGCAACAATAGAAGTCGCCGGTTGAAACCTCATCACACAGCCATGATGTGCTCTCAGGGAGATAAAGTCAATATGATAAGAGCCCCCACCACAGGCTGCGGCCAGGGATATGTTTGTTTTCCCAGAGACGTCCCACAAGATAAATATATTTGGACAAAAGAAACCCCATATTTGGATAGGAACAAGTCATGAATAGGAAAAGCGTTGTCTCTCAGTACAAAACCAAGTATCTCTGCAACGGATGGAGCGCTAACTACCTTACTGGCATCGTTGTAGATGGAGACCTCCAAACAGCCATCAAAATCTTGCTGTGCGACAGACTCCAAGCACTCATCGAGCCAGGCCTCGGCATTATACGCAGGGAGAATGATAGACTGCAACGGAACAATTACACATCCTGGTTAGTGACCTTTCATGGAAAGAAGCATTAGAAACACACCTATTGGTGACCCGAGGAAACCACTGCACACAGCAGTTTTCAGCAGTTCAATGTCCCTTTAATTTCATTTTTTTTTTATTTTTGCAGAAATGTGGGTTCTGTACTAACACAGCGCCGTTCCAGCAGGATGTTGAGACAATGTGCATCCTTCACAGGTCGAGGAATCCATCACATGCTACAAGCCCAACCATTGGCTTGGGCTGGACAATATCAACTGCAGCGAGCAGACAGGAGCCGGAGACTGCCGTTAAAGCCAAGAATTCCACTTAGAATATCCCCAGTTCAGCTTATAGTAACCTTTAGTGGATGCAGCATAGGTTTGAGCTCAGCTATGTGGAAGGGATGTACAAAGTCAGAGGAAAGATATAGATAGATCTAAAGAGTTGTTCATTTGGCAAGGTCACCAAGCGAGTGTGCAAACCTGATTTAAGGTGGCCACACATGTGGCGATTTGCGATCTTTTTTGAAAGATCGTTCAATTCACCACTAACGTTCAGGGCTGAAACGGCAGATACGGAGGTAGAAACAATACAATTTCTACCTCCTTTTGCCGATTCAGCCCTGAAGGCAGATTTTGCTCAGGCGCCTTCTATGGCGTCCAATTAACCCGCGCAATCGTCAAGTCGACCGATATCAGCAGCCTCCTGCGATATCGGTCGACTCGCCGACTTGCCATACACGCACCGAGTATCGCATGAAACGAGGTTTCGTACGATATTATCGGTGCGTGTATGGCTAGCTTAAGGCCAGTATGTGGGTGGCCAAATTAGGCTTATCCAACTTGGTCACTAATCGAAGCATACTGTAGGCCAGGGATCCCCAACCTTTCTTACTCGTGAGCCACAGTCAAATGCAAAAAGACTTGGGGAGCAACACAAGCACCATAAAAGTTCATGGAGGTGCCAAATAAGGGCCGTGATTGGCTATTAGGGGCCTCTATGCACCCTATCAGCTTACAGGGGGCTTTATTTGGTAGGAAATCTTGTTTTTATTCAACCAAAACTTGCCCCCAAGTCAGGAATTCAAAAATAACTCCCTGGTTTGGGGCACTGAGAGCAACATCCAAGGGTTGGGGAGCAACATGTTGCCCCTGAGCCACTGGTTGGGGATCACTGCTGTAGGCCTACTTACTCACTGCAGCCCTGTAGCCCTACCCCAGTAGAACTGTACTCACTGCAGCCCTGTAGCCACACCCCCAGTGGAACTGTACTCACTGCAGCCCTGTAGCCACACCCCCAGTGGAACAGGACTCACTGCAGCCCTGTAGCCACACCCCCAGTAGAACTGCCTCACTGCAGCCCTGTAGCCACACCCCCAGTGGAACTGTACTCACTGCCCCCTCCCCTACGTACAACACGGAGCATTAGTAGGAACTGACAGTCAGTAACCCCCCCGGCCCCACACACACACACACACACCTGCCTCAGCGGCACCGGCACTGGCACTGGCAGCGTGGGCTCCGAGGCATCACTACACCGTATCCGTGAGAATGAGGCCCCTGATTGGCCGTAATATCCCACACGGAGCCCTGTGATTGGCTCCTGGCGCTGCCTGTTTCCTACAGCCTATGACATAACTGCCTCAAACCATAAGGGCGGGAGAGATTGTTCTCAGGCTGAATGGCGGGGGAATCTGTGAGGGACAGTGTCCGTGTATAACGGAGCAGCCCCCCCATAATCTGGGGCGTTGGGGTTCCTTCCATTTGGTTCCTCCTGAGCTTTTTTTTACCTACTAAAGCCTTGCCCCCCCCCCTCGCATTAGCTTCCCCCCTGTATGAAATACAAAGGGCGCAGAGACAGGAATGGGGGGAACGGAGTGGGGCCCCCCCTTACAGTCACTTGAATTGGTATCGCCTGCCAGTGGGCGTGTCCGCGTCTATATTCCTCTCAGGGCCTGGTTCTGCCTATGACTGGTCCCAGTGTGTCCATTAGATTGTCAGCTCTGCAGGGGCTGATGGGAATGACCTATAACCTCTGCACAATCAGTACTATATAAATAAAGGATAATGAATTCTTTGTTCTGTTCTGATCCTCTCTCCCTCCTGTTAATGGGGAATATTCCTGATTGTTTTACACTGAATGTAATATCATTTGTTTGTTTATTCATTTAACGTGTGACAATGGCCCAATGATTAACTGCCCAAATAACTACCCCCGACCCCCGGAGATTTCTACTACTGACACCAACAGGGGTTCCTCTCATCTGCCCCTTTCCATACAATAGAGCCCCCGGCCCTGAGTGTCACATGAAACTGCCCCCCCTGCTCTGATACACTGGCTATTGTGTGTCCCTGTCACCCCCTGTGTCCCACCCCAACCCTGTCCCTCTCATTGGCACATCAGTGTCACCCCTTCCTGAGTAACCCCCATCTACTCACATACAGGATTCTGCCAACCCCGTCATGTAACCCTTATGGTCCCAAAGTGTCGGCAGTGACGTGTTTATGGGTCGGTCCCCCTAGGCCCAAACTGTACTAATGGCACCGACGTGTTTATGGGTCGGTCCCCCCTAGGCCCAAACTGTACTAATGGCAGTGACGTGTTTATGGGTCGGTCCCCCCTAGGCCCAAACTGTACTAATGGCACCGACGTGTTTATGGGTCAGTCCCCCCTAGCCCAACTGTACTAATGGCACCGACGTGTTTATGGGTCGGTCCCCCCTAGGCCCAAACTGTACTAATGGCACCGACGTGTTTATGGGTCGGTCCCCCCTAGCCCAAACTGTACTAATGGCACCGACGTGTTTATGGGTCGGTCCCCCCTAGGCCCAAACTGTACTAATGGCAGTGACGTGTTTATGGGTCGGTCCCCCCTAGGCCAAACTGTACTAATGGCACCGACGTGTTTATGGGTCGGTCCCCCCTAGGCCCAAACTGTACTAATGGCACCGACGTGTTTATGGGTCGGTCCCCCCTAGGCCAAACTGTACTAATGGCAGTGACGTGTTTATGGGTCGGTCCCCCCTAGGCCCAAACTGTACTAATGGCACGACGTGTTTATGGGTCGGTCCCCCCTAGGCCAAACTGTACTAATGGCACGCGACGTGTTTATGGGTCGGTCCCCCTAGGCCCAAACTGTACTGAATGGCACCGACGTGTAGGTCCCCCCCGGCCAAACTTTGATGGCACCGACGTGTATGGGCGGTCCCCCCTAGGCCCAAACTGTACTAATGGCAAGGGACGTGTTTATGGGCGGTCCCCCCTAGGCCCAAACTGTACTAATGGCAGTGACGTGTTTATGGGTCGGTCCCCCCTAGGCCCAAACTGTACTAATGGCAGCGACGTGTTTATGGGTCGGTCCCCCCTAGGCCCAAACTGTACTAATGGCACCGACGTGTTTATGGGTCGGTCCCCCCTAGGCCCAAACTGTTACTAATGGCAGTGACGTGTTTATGGGTCAGTCCCCCCTAGGCCCAAACTGTACTAATGGCACCGACGTGTTTATGGGTCGGCCCCCCTAGGCCCAAACTGTACTAATGGCAGTGACGTGTTTATGGGTCAGTCCCCCCTAGGCCCAAACTGTACAATGGCAGTGACGTGTTTATGGGTCAGTCCCCCCTAGGCCCAAACTGTACTAATGGCAGTGACGTTGTTATGGGTCAGTCCCCCCTAGGCCCAAACTGTACTAATGGCAGTGAGGTGTTTATGGGTCAGTCCCCCCTAGGCCCCAAACTGTACTAATGGCAGTGACGTGTTTATGGGTCAGTCCCCCTAGGCCCAAACTGTACTAATGGTACCGACGTGTTTATGGGTCAGTCCCCCCTAGGCCCAAACTGTACTAATGACACCGACGTGTTTATGGGTCAGTCCCCCTAGGACCCAAACTGTACTAACGGCAGTGACGTGTTTATGGGTCAGTCCCCCTAGGCCCAAACTGTACTAAATGGCAGTGACTATGTTTATGGGTCAGTCCCCCCTAGGCCCAAACTGTACTAATGGCAGTGACGTGTTTATGGGTCAGTCCCCCCTAGGCCCAAACTGTACTAATGGCACCGACGTGTTTATGGGTCGGTCCCCCCTAGGCCCAAACTGTACTAATGGCACCGACGTGTTTATGGGTCAGTCCCCCTAGGCCCAAACTGTACTAATGGCAGTGACGTGTTTATGGGTCGGTCCCCCCTAGGCCCAAACTGTACTAATGGCAGTGACGTGTTTATGGGTCGGTCCCCCCTAGGCCCAAACTGTACTAATGGCAGTGACGTGTTTATGGGTCGGTCCCCCCTAGGCCCAAACTGTACTAATGGCACCGACGTGTTTATGGGTCAGTCCCCCCTAGGCCCAAACTGTACTAATGGCACCGACGTGTTTATGGGTCAGTCCCCCCCTAGGCCCAAACTGTACTAATGGCAGTGACATGTTTATGGGTCACTCCCCCCTAGGCCCAAACTGTACTAATGGCACCGACGTGTTTATGGGTCAGTCCCCCCTAGGCCCAAACTGTACTAATGGCACCGACGTGTTTATGGGTCAGTCCCCCCTAGGCCCAAACTGTACTAACGGCAGTGACGTGTTTATGGGTCAGTCCCCCCTAGGCCCAAACTGTACTAATGGCAGTGACATGTTTATGGGTCAGTCCCCCCTAGGCCCAAAGTGTATATAATTGGGTTTATCTGTGCATGACATATTGGGGGGCCCCAGTAGTATCTAGCAGGGGGGAGTAAGGGGAAATCAAATTAATATGCAGAGGCAGATTTGCTGATTCAGCGCATGGCTCCATGGGCTGTAAAGTGATACCAGGGCTCCCTGCTGGGGCCAAACAGTACGAAAAAGAAGCCAAAAAATAATAATAACAAGCATGACAAGTGGCTATTCATAGAGATAAAAAGGCTCTATCTGTTCCATCACTGGCGTTACTGGCATCGCACAAAGCCGGAAATTAATCCCCCCCTCGGTCAGGCACAGACCCTGTTTCAAACTGAGAATCAAATAACAGAAAATCTTTCTATTCCAGCAAATGGATTTAGAGTTCTATTACTTTCTTGGCTGCGGGGCGCAGGGAGGAGGGGCTGGAGAGCTGGGGTGACCTCGGTCAATGTTAATTAGATTGTCAGCTCTGTGGCCAGGGGCTTGAAGGAAAGATACGCTAACGATTTGTGAGTTTAGTGAAGCAAGGAAGAGATCTGGCAGGTTAATGACATATGTGTTAAGTGCATGGTTCTGGTTGCTATGTTCACTGTCCTTAGAAATCAGCCATTGGTTAGAGTTTCAGAATATGGTAGACTAGTAGGCCAGTTAGGGGGGGATTTGGGGTGAGTGCTTATTTGTGCCCTGGGTACCCCTGGAACTATAGCAGGGTGACTGTTACCCCAATGTTTCTATATATCTGTAACCTTGTTATGGGCTAAGGGGGCCCAGCCTGAAGGCCAGTTAGGGGGGATTTGGGGTGAGTGCTTATTTGTGCCCTGGGTACCCCTGGAACTATAGCGGGGTGACTGTTACCCCAATGTTTCTATATATCTGTAACCTTGTTATGGGCTAAGGGGGCCCAGCCTGAAGGCCAGTTAGGGGGGGATTTGGGGTGAGTGCTTATTTGTGCCCTGGGTACCCCTGGAACTATAGCGGGGTGACTGTTACCCCAATGTTTCTATATATCTGTAACCTTGTTATGGGCTAAGGGGGCCCAGCCTGAAGGCCAGTTAGGGGGGATTTGGGGTGAGTGCTTATTTGTGCCCTGGGTACCCCTGGAACTATAGCGGGGTGACTGTTACCCCAATGTTTCTATATATCTGTAACCTTGTTATGGCTAAGGGGGCCCAGCCTGAAGGCCAGTTAGGGGGGATTTGGGGTGAGTGCTTATTTGTGCCCTGGGTACCCCTGGAACTATAGCGGGGTGACTGTTACCCCAATGTTTCTATATATCTGTAACCTTGTTATGGGCTAAGGGGGCCCAGCCTGAAGGCCAGTTAGGGGGGGATTTGGGGTGAGTGCTTATTTGTGCCCTGGGTACCCTGGAACTATAGCGGGGTGACTGTTACCCCAATGTTTCTATATATCTGTAACCTTGTTATGGGCTAAGGGGGCCCAGCCTGAAGGCCAGTTTAGGGGGGGATTTGGGGTGAGTGCTTATTTGTGCCCTGGGTACCCTGGAACTATAGCGGGGTGACTGTTACCCCAATGTTTCTATATATCCTGTAACCTTGTTATGGGCTAAGGGGGCCCAGCCTGAAGGCCAGTTTAGGGGGGATTTGGGGTGAGTGCTTATTTGTGCCCTGGGTACCCCTGGAACTATAGCGGGGTGACTGTTACCCCAATGTTTCTATATATCTGTAACCTTGTTATGGGCTAAGGGGGCCCAGCCTGAAGGCCAGTTAGGGGGGGATTTGGGGTGAGTGCTTATTTGTGCCCTGGGTACCCCTGGAACTATAGCGGGGTGACTGTTACCCCAATGTTTCTATATATCTGTAACCTTGTTATGGGCTAAGGGGGCCCAGCCTGAAGGCCAGTTAGGGGGGGATTTGGGGTGAGTGCTTATTTGTGCCCTGGGTACCCCTGGAACTATAGCGGGGTGACTGTTACCCCAATGTTTCTATATATATCTGTAACCTTGCCATGAGCTAAGGGGGCCCCTGCTTATTTGAATGTGTACATATGGGTGGGAGCTGCCATATTGCTTTCATATTGCCATCTAATTTCCCCCCTCACTCCATTTGTTCCAAGGAAGCACAGGTTGTTCTAGTTGCAGCACGTCTGGGCTATAGATAAGAGCTAACCGGATTAACCAGTCTGCCTGCTGACATTACCCTAAAAATAAAATCACCTTTTAGACTTGATTAATGCTGCGCTCATTACCTGACTCAGAAGTATTTATTGTCTCGTAGTCTCTCCTATAGCAGTGACCAACCTGTGGCCCTGTTGTTGAACTCCCTGCAAGGCTGGAATGCAGCCATTTGTGATTGGAAGCTTTCCCCTGTCTCAACTACTCCCTCAACAAACTGGTGGCTCTTACATAAGTCTATGCCCTTTTCTCAGCATGAAGTACTTTGGAATTCATAGGAAAGGAAAACTAGTTATTCTATTTTTTATAATAAAGAAAGCAGCAAAGTTTTTTAGGTTGGTTTTCCTTTAAGAAGAGTTTGTACCGCCCACTTTCTTGGGCCTCCTTTTGGGGTGGGGCTTATGGGGCTATTTTGTGATTCCTCCCAAACAAGCTCAGAGTGCAGTGAGGAAGGAGAAAGGAAGGACCTGTTGCTGGCTGCTCTGTGGATCCGCCCACTTCCTTGCCCCTCCCATGTGGGTGTGTCCTGTGCACTCTGTACTTGGAGGCTGGGCAGGCAGTATCAGTTTGCACTGAGCTGGGGCAGAGGGAGCGTCTGTGTGGGGCAGAGGAAGAGCTCAGTGCTTCCCAAGTGATGGGGAGATCTAGCCTGGGGGTCCCTGGATTACTACTGTTCAACCCTGGCTGGGAGGTGCCCATCTGCCCTTGCACTGCCCTGTGCCTGCCCGCCTGGATTACTGCCTGCTGCTGAGATTGGGATTTTATTTGCTCATTTAGCCCTGAGATTAGCCAATGTGCTGTGCCAACATGTTAAGGAGGGTCCTGCTGAGCTTCTTCATGGTGATTCTTATGGACCGGGGGACCTCGCAGCAATACTCCAGCGACATGTGCAATTGGAAAGGAAGGTAAGGTGCCCGGGTTCCTTGTGTTGCCCTATGCCTGCCAATGCCTCTGTAAGGTCCTGTGCCATACTGGGTGCAGCCTGTGCCAAGCTCTCCTACTGCCCATTGGGGACTTGTAAAGGCTATGGGGTCTCAAGGCTTTCAGTCTTTTCCCAGTCTGGGTGTTAAAATATATTCTCTCCAACTTGGGCACCTGTTTCTCTGGGTGTTACAGTGTATCCCCCCCAATGTGGGTAACTGGCTCTCTGGGTGTTACAGTGTATCCCCCCTGGTCTGGGCACCTGTTTCTCTGGGTGTTACAATGTATCCCCCCCAATGTGGGTAACTGGCTCTCTGGGTGTTACAGTGTATCCCCCCTGGTCTGGGCACCTGTTTCTCTGGGTGTTACAGTGTATCCCCCCCAATGTGGGTAACTGGCTCTCTGGGTGTTACAGTGTATCCCCCCTGGTCTGGGCACCTGTTTCTCTGGGTGTTACAATGTATCCCCCCCAATGTGGGTAACTGGCTCTCTGGGTGTTAGTGTATCCCCCCTGGTCTGGGCACCTGTTTCTCTGGGTGTTACAATGTATCCCCCCCAATGTGGGTAACTGGCTCTCTGGGTGTTACAGTGTATCCCCCCCTGGTCTGGGCACTTGATTCTCTTGTTGTTACTGCAATGTATCCCCCCCAATGTGGGTAACTGGCTGTCTGGGTGTTACGGTGTATCCCCCCTGGTCTGGGCACTTGTTTCTCTTGTTGTTGCACTGTACCCCCCAATGTGGGCAACTGGGCGAGCAGTAAAAGGACAGGTGTGAGTTGCAGTTTGACGCAGCTGTGAGGCACAAACAAAATTCCTTTACACGGTGGCCAGAGAGCGCACTCCGTTCCTATGGAATGTGGTTTACGTGGAGTGTGTGCCGAGGACTTTCCTCTCTGCCATATGAAGCCACAGGGTGATGAGATGTTTGTTATGCCCCAATGCCAGTGGGTATATATTTTATTCTGACTGATTCAACCAGTTTTGGAAAAGCAATGATTTTATACAGTGCCAGATGCCCCAAGATCAGGGGGTTTGGAAGTCATGGGATGGGGACCCTCCTGTTACACAATATACAGGTTTGTGTTTTCCCAGTTGTGGTGCCAATCTGAATGGTGGGTGATAAATTGGCCACCCAGGCGTTAAACTGTCTGTTTGCCGTGTTTATAACCTGCAGCTGATTAAAGGCAAAGGTTCTTTTCAGCCCGGTGTTTAGCCAGCCCAGTGTTTAGTCAGCCTTTATAGAGCGAGCGATTGTAAAAGCCAGCTGATCATCAGATGTTTGTGCACAATGGGGCATCTGGTGGAGCCCAGCGCTCCCCGACCCAGCGGGCAGGACTGCGTTCCTGAGCATTGAGATGCTGGGCAGGTACTGGGGGGCCAGGGAAAGTAATGTTAGGGTTCACTCACAGGGGGGCCAGGGATAGTAATGTTAGGGTTCACTTACAGGGGGGCCAGGGAAAGTAATGTTAGGGTTCACTTACAGGGGGGCCAGGGAAAGTAATGTTAGGGTTCACTTACAGGGGGGCAAAATTGTACAGAGGTGCCGCCATTCCCTTGGGTGGGCAGCCATGCCTTTACACTGCAGAGCTCTGCCATGAAAATATATTTGTTACTTGGTTCTGGATCACTAAAGTGCTTGGGCCACTCAATATAAATATATAAACATAGTGTTTAAAGAAAGGGTTAAAGCCCTATAGGCACAAAGCACAGGGGGGTTCTGGGGCATTGGAGCGTTCAGCTATGTTCTTGCCTTTCTCCGGGTCACTGCCCTTTATTTATTAGTTGTGTATTCAGAGTAAAATGAAACTGAAATCTGCCCGGGGCACTTAGGTTGGTACAGAGGGGTGTATAGCCGGTGCCAGGGTAAATCTGAAATGATCCGTAGTGCCCAGTAGGGCAGGTACTGACTGGAGTCACTATAAGGGCAAGAGTGATTTATTGCCCCCAATACATACCCACTGCATGGGAATAGGACATATATACAGTATATATAAGAATTAGTAGATACTCTATATTCCTATGGGGGGGGGGCTGGGTGCAGTTTTGGAGGGAAAGAACAGTTAATGGTAATAAGGCACCTTTCAGCCAGGGTTATTGAGAGGGGGGAATAGGCTGCCTAACACTGGGGGTTGGGAGTTTCACTTAAGCCCCCCCAGTGATACCAGCACCTCCGCACTCTCCTCTTTAGCATTTCCATTGTGTGCTGGGTTTCTGTACTTAGCATTTCTATAGCCCTCACTGTCCTGTGGGGACATTCCCTACCTCTCACTTGGTCATTAGTCGCTTCCACCTTCCTAAATGGACTCAGGGTTTTGCATTTATATCTAATCCATATAAGCCGGCACCAACCCACGGCAATTGTTCCATGAGATTCCATCTACATACTGCACTGTCACAGCTCATCCGATAAGCCCTTCCAATATCTACCCCAAATCTCTTCCTAACTGTCCTCCTAGTTGGGCTTTCAGGGGTATCTAGAAGTGCCAATAGGCTTTATCCCACAATCTCACCCCGACTGTCCTCCTAGCTGGGCTTTCAGGGGTATCTAGAAGCACCAATAGACATTATCCCCCAATCTCACCCTAGCTGGGCTTATAGGGGTATCTAGAAGCACCAATAGACATTATCCCCCAATCTCACCCTAGCTGGGTTTATAGGGGTATCTAGAAGCACCAATAGACATTATCCCCCAATCTCACCCACGCTGGGCTTATAGGGGTATCTAGAAGCACCAATAGACATTATCCCCCAATCTCACCCTAGCTGGGCTTATAGGGGTATCTAGAAGCACCAATAGACATTATCCCCCAATCTCACCCTAGCTGGTTTTATAGGGGTATCTAGATCACCAATAGACATTATCCCCCAATCTCACCCTAGCTGGGATTATAGGGGTATCTAGAAGCACCAATTAACCCTATCCCCCAATCTAACCCTAGCTGGGATTATAGGGGTATCTACAAGCACCAATAGGCTTTATCCCCCAATCTAGCCATAACAGGCCTTCTCATTCTGCCCCCAGCCATGGTATTAATTTCTTTTTTTCTGTTTCTTTATAGCGGCCTGACCCACGAGGGCCACACGAAAGACGTTGAGCAAGTCTACCTCCGCTGCTCTGAAGGTTCTGTTGAGTGGCTCTACCCAACAGGCGCCATGATTATTAACCTGAGGCCTAACACTTTAACGTCCGCCTATAAACATCTAACAGTTTGCATCAAACCCTTTAAAGACTCCAAGGGAGCTAATATTTATTCAGAAAAAACTGGAGAACTCAAACTTGTGGTGCCGGATGGAGAGAACAATCCGCACAAAGTCTACTGCTTTGGCTTGGATCAAAGGGGGCTCTATATCGAGGCCACCCCCCAGCAAGACATTAGCCGCAAAATCACTGGTTTCCAGTATGAACTGATCAGCCAGAGGACTCTCTCGGATTTGCACACAGTTTCTGGTAAGGAATCCATCCCTGGGATCTATAGCATCCGCCAGTAGGACTTTTCCAATGGCTCTGTATGCTGCAGTGTGGTTGGTGACCACTAGGTGGCAACATGGAGACAAAACCTGAGGCTGATGTTTCCATTGGAAAAATGTTGCCTAAATATTTAGCTTATACACTAATTAGAGTACATGTGCTAATTAATAAGCTATAATTATGAAATCTGTGCTAGAGGTACAGGTTCTCCTGAAATCCTAATCCCACCATCCCACAAGCAGGATCCAACCCATAGTAAACTGCTGGCATAAGCAGGACTCTAAAGCCGGGTAGTGATTGGCTGTCGGAGATAAGCAGGATCATAATTATGTAATTGATATAATTGCAAGTAACAAGTAGGTTAAACTCAACAACCCGTGTTCTGATACTGTATTTATGGCAAAAAGGGCTGGCCGGTTCTGGTTAATGGGAAACTCAGAGATTATGTGCTGTCAGTCTCACAGGGATCAGCAAGGGAATTTATATTTATAGATATAAGCACCTTAACTACTGGGTGTGTACCTACTGTATATCCTCACACTTACCTACACACCCACTGTTATAGATGTGCCATTAACTCTGCCTAACACACCCCCCCACCCACCCAGGCCCAAACTGTACTAATGGCACCAACGTGCTAATGGGTCGGTCCCCCCTAGGCCCAAACTGTACTAATGGCACCGACGTGTTTATGGGTCAGTCCCCCCTAGGCCCAAACTGTACTAATGGCACCGACGTGTTTATGGGTCAGTCCCCCCTAGGCCCAAACTGTACTAATGGCAGTGAGTGTTTATGGGTCAGTCCCCCCTAGGCCCAAACTACTAATGGCACCGACGTGTTTATGGGTCAGTCCCCCCTAGGCCCAAACTGTACTAATGGCACCGATGTGTTTATGGGTCAGTCCCCCCTAGGCCCAAACTGTACTAATGGCACCGACGTGTTTATGGGTCGGTCCCCCCTAGGCCCAAACTGTACTAATGGCAGTGACGTGTTTATGGGTCGGTCCCCCCTAGGCCCAAACTGTACTAATGGCAGTGATGTGTTTATGGGTCAGTCCCCCCTAGGCCCAAACTGTACTAATGGCACCGATGTGTTTATGGGTCAGTCCCCCCTAGGCCCAAACTGTACTAATGGCACCGACGTGTTTATGGGTCGGTCCCCCCTAGGCCCAAACTGTACTAATGGCAGTGACGTGTTTATGGGTCGGTCCCCCCTAGGCCCAAACCGTACTAATGGCACCGACGTGTTTATGGGTCAGTCCCCCCTAGGCCCAAACTGTACTAATGGCACCGACGTGTTTATGGGTCAGTCCCCCCTAGGCCCAAACTGTACTAATGGCAGTGACGTGTTTATGGGTCGGTCCCCCCTAGGCCCAAACTGTACTAATGGCAGTGACGTGTTTATGGGTCAGTCCCCCCTAGGCCCAAACTGTACTAATGGCAGTGAGGTGTTTATGGGTCAGTCCCCCCTAGGCCCAAACTGTACTAATGGCACCGACGTGTTTATGGGTCGGTCCCCCCTAGGCCCAAACTGTACTAATGGCACCGACGTGTTTATGGGTTTATGACCCAAAGTCTGAAGGTATTAGCTGGTCAGTGTTTCAAGGGGAAGCAATCATTCGGCTGGATACTAGGGTCCTTAATCACATGCAGCAGGAAGTCCTATTGTAATGCTATCACAGTGCGCAGTTGGGGGGGGTATATTTAGTGAGAGGAGGGAGACTTGGAAAGCAAACTTGTTCCTTTCCCTACACCCCAATCAATGGGGTTTGGCATAAATCTTTTTATTACTTTTTCACCCTGACTGATTGATGCGCTAAGTGGCATTACCCGCTGCATATTAATTTACACCGCCCTGCCGGCACTGCCTGCCTTTTCGGAGACTTTGACTAAAATCGTCTCGTAAACCGGTTGGCGCTTTGAGCTGACAGTTCTGGGAGTGCTGACAAATTGTCCCTGCTGGCAGCAAGCCCGCACATTAATTAGCCGAGCTAGCGATTTTTTTTTTTTTATATTAAATCAGGTTAGAATTGGATTAGTGCTGGTTCTTAGAGACTTTCTGGGACAGAAAGATTAGCCCGGCATTTAATGTGATTATTATTATTGCTCTTGTTCAATAGGGAACGTACCCCCATATACAGAGAAGGAAAGTTCTGGGCACACAATAAGCTGTACCCCCATACTGTACTGTCTAAGGGAAACACTATGGCACCCCCTACCCATATGTATAAATACAAATATACAGAGAGGGAATGTTCTGGGCACACAATAAGCTGTACCCCCCATACTGTACTGCCTAAGGGAAACACTATGGCACCCCCTACCCATATGTATAAATACAAATATACAGAGAAGGAATGTTCTGGGCACACAATAAGCTGTACCCCCATACTGTACTGTCTAAGGGAAACACTATGGCACCCCCTACCCATATGTATAAATACAAATATACAGAGAAGGAATGTTCTGGGCACACAATAAGCTGTACCCCCATACTGTACTGTCTAAGGGAAACACTATGGCACCTCCCACCCATATGTATAAATACAAATATACAGAGAAGGAATGTTCTGGGCACACAATAAGCTGTACCCCCATACTGTACTGTCTAAGGGAAACACTATGGCACCTCCTACCCATATGTATAAATACAAATATACAGAGAAGGAATGTTCTGGGCACACAATAAGCTGTACCCCCATACTGTACTGTCTAAGGGAAACACTATGGCACCCCTACCCATATGTATAAATACAAATATACAGAGAAGGAATGTTCTGGGCACACAATAAGCTGTACCCCCATACTGTACTGTCTAAGGGAAACACTATGGCACCTCCTACCCATATGTATAAATACAAATATACAGAGAAGGAATGTTCTGGGCCACACAATAAGCTGTACCCCCATACTGTACTGTCTAAGGGAAACACTATGGCACCCCTACCCATATGTATAAATACAAATATACAGAGAAGGAATGTTCTGGGCACACAATAAGCTGTACCCCCATACTGTACTGTCTAAGGGAAACACTATGGCACCTCCTACCCATATGTATAAATACAAATATACAGAGAAGGAATGTTCTGGGCACACAATAAAATAAACCCTTATCAGTTCAGATTTTAAAAGGAAAAGTGCTCCAAAAAACCTCCCCTATATTAATAAGTGGGCACTTAGCAGGCCTGTGAGTAGCTATGTAGAAATTAGTTGGTGGGGGATGGGAGCCCCCAGGCACTAGATTGTTAAGAGGGTAAACACAAGCAAATTGAGGAGGAATGCGTGCAATTCAGCAGTAATCTGGTCCCTTGTGGAAAAAAAAATACAAAATCCCTCTGAAATGTGTCCCAGGCTCCACTCAAAGGTTAATGGGATTATAACTGTGCAGCGGGGAGCACTGAATCGCAGTAACCCGGGGGAGCAGTTTTACTCTTGCACCAAGTGTTTCCTGCAGGGCAATAATAATAATAATATCTGCCACATTGCTTGCCCTTTGTGTGCGACTGGGGTTCGAGGAGCCCTCGGGCATTTGTCCTTCTTACAACCTCCCCCCAGTGCCCATAAGATTGTTGGGGGGGAAACTATATACTTGCCCTCTGGCTTTATAAGTCACCAAGCTAATAATATCCATGTAAGCACCCAGTTTGTAATAGTCCCCTGCCTGGGGCATTTCCTTTACCGGGGAAGGGTCACTAACTAGCCATGGGTAACCCATTAACCAGATTATGGGGGAGGGAGCGTTACTCCAGGGAGGAAGTGACTTTGGTTTAACCTTTATGTTTCCCCGCTTAATGTTAGGGACTTATTATATGGGGTTTTTGCATTGGGCAGTCCTCACCTGCAGAGCTTATAGTCTATAGCTTAATGTTAGGGAGTTATTATATGGGGTTTTTGCATTGGGCAGTCCTTGCCTGCAGAGCTTATAGTCTATAGCAGCTATAGAGGTGTGCTGGGAAATCTGTCCCTCCCCAACTGCCCACCCTGCTGGATTGGCTTTTTATTGGGCAGGGGCTGTAAGTGTTGGGGCAGTGAGTGTCACAAGTAGAAAGGACTGGGAGTAAGGGGCATAGGATGTTACTATGGCTAGTAGCCACTTTCCCCATGTCCCTTAGAAATAAGCAGAAATCACTAGCCCTATGGCGTTCCTACCCCCCCAGCTGCCTTGATAATAATCTCCATTTCCTCCCAATTTGTGTCCCTTATCTCTGTAGCCTGGAAATGAGGGGAATCCTCTACAGAGCAGGGTTTGTTACCCTTTATTTACTGAAAGCCAATCTGTTTGCTGTAAAACTGGGCCGGGGAGGGGGGTCGGTTTGGCTTGTATAGGGCAAATGGTATCCCTGGCAGCTCCCCCTCCAAATGATGGAAAGCCCAGTGAGACAAATAGGTCGGTTAGGGGTTAAGGTGGCCGATTCTTGCTGCCCATATCGGTCCCTTAGACAGATTCGTCAGCTTATTGGCCTGTGTAGGGGCACTTCTGACGGCCTGCCGACCGACATCTGCCCTGAAATTGGCCAGATATTGATAAGCAGGTTAAAAAATTTAGTCTGAATGTTGATGTGCTCCCCGAACTGACTGCCCCCATTGCCGTCGTTATAATTCGCCACCAGGGCCAAACGATCGAATTAGCCTCTATTTGCCCAATATCGCCCACCCGTAGGTGGGGATATCGGGAGAAGATCCGCTCACTTGGCGACCTGGCCAAACGAGCGGATCTTAATGCCGATTGTAGCTGCCGATATCGTTCCCTTGGGCCAAACGACCGAATTAGCCTAAATTCCCCCGATATGGCCCATCCATAGGTGGGGGATATCGGGAGTTGATCCGCTCGCTTGGCGACCTCACCAGGCAAACGGATCGTTACGTGTTTGGCCACCTTTAAGGCCTCCATACACGTTAAGATTCACTCGCACCTACGGGCGGACGATATCGGGGAATGTGTAGGCTAATTCGAATTATATTGGCGGCAATGGGGCAGTCGGTTCGGGGGCCGCATCAACGAGCTGATGTGGTCCCCGATACGACTGAATTTTCTAACCTGCCCGATCGAGATCTGCCCAATTTCAGGCCAGATATCGATCGGCCAGGCCTATCGTTTCTGCCCCTACACGGGCCGATAAGCTGCCGAATCTGTCCAAGGGACCCATATCGGCAGCTACAATCGGC
The DNA here is from genome assembly GCF_000004195.4 of Xenopus tropicalis. Taxonomy (NCBI): domain Eukaryota; kingdom Metazoa; phylum Chordata; class Amphibia; order Anura; family Pipidae; genus Xenopus; species Xenopus tropicalis. The sequence continues at coordinate 48,400,948 of NC_030686.2, forward strand.
CCGTGTATGGGGACCTTTAGTCTCTTCCCATTATACTCCGTAATAAACCTCCCCCATTTGGCACTCTGTACCAGTCCTTACTGTTCCTAGTAGGACCCGCTGGCATTGCCCAGTAATTAGCAGAACTTGCTCTTTGGTTCTGCTCTTATCCCACTTAATCCACATTCCAGAATGACCCCAGACATCCCCTATGAGACTCCAGGCCACTGTCTATATTTGGTTAAATAAGTGCCTCTGTCTAGACCTCTAATAGCCTGGAAAATTCTCTATAAAGGCAGCGAGTATAAAGTGACCAGGCCGGCCTTACTACGCACATCTGGGCCGGCCCGTTGGCTCGCTCAGCACTAAACAGCTGTGGGGGCCAGTGTTTGAAGTGGAACAATAGTGGGGCTTTAGGTTTCTTCCTCGGGGACAATTGGCTGGAAGGAGCGTACACACAGCTGCAGGGGGGCTCGCAGGGAAAGGAGACCCCTCTTGGCCGGGCTGGACAGGAATTGTGTGTCGGCACAGTAGGAATTGAAAAGCAATAAGCCGTCAGGTGCTGGGGTTAAGCCCTTGGGGGCTTTTATTTATTATTATATAAATAGTGCCCCCTCCTCCTAATCCTGTTCCTGAAAGCACTTCTGCCTATCCCTGCAATTGGGACTTTAGTAACCCCGCTCTGCGTTTCTTTGCATGCGGGTGGGAGCTGCCATGTTGCCTCAATTCTTGTACAATCCTCATTTTGTGAAACAATTAGGACTTTATGATAAACAGAGGGTCAGTAGGAAACTGGAGAGCTGTTGCTGGTTGCACTGGGGCCCCCCCCTGGTTAGGATCGCTAATGTAATTACATCTCCTGGGCCGGCCAGAGAGACACAGAGGGCACAGGCCCCGGCCACCGCCTCGGGTTACCTAAGGATAATGTCCGAATCTGTTAGAGATATTCCCCCCCGCAGGTTTGGGCATCTCCCCTCTGACAATGGCGGCTTTATCCTGGGGGTAGCGGCGTTACACTCCCCTGGGCTTTGGAGGGACGCTCTAAAATGCCGCTCTTTTTCCCTTTATGAATGGGGGTTTGTTAGGGACCCATCCCAGTAAAACCAGCAGAATCCCTGGAGCTGCCCTTATATAAATGGGGAGCCTGTTTGTTTGCTGTATGATGTGCGCAGGGAATATCTTCCCCCCAGCAAACCTAAGATCGGAGTTATTGTGTAATTATTCCCCCATGGCATAAGGGATCATAAGGGATAAGGAGGAATCTCTCGGCAGGTATTTATAGACTGGGTCCGTCCTGCTCAACCAGAAATGTGCCCTTTGTATCCTTCTAAATGCCCCCAGGCCCCGCCCACCAGCGCCGTTACGCAATCCTTCCCTTGTCACATGACTGAACGTGTAAAGGGGACAAAGGTTGTGGCGGAATATTAACGCCAAGTCCTGGTATCATCCCATTGGGCAGATATACTGGGTTTGTCCATCCCAGTATCACCATTATGGTAACCCTTGTACAGTATTAAGCTGCAGATATTAGATTGCAAGCTCTGTGGGACAGGGACTTCCTGCCTGCAGCCGTGGGCCCATTTTGCCCCCAGTTGAAGTCATTTCTCCCGTTTCTGTTTCAGATCCGTGCCGCCCCTGCAGTGATACAGAAGTCCTGCTCGCCGTGTGCATCAGTGATTTCGGTGAGTCCTTCCTATTGGTTCTTAAAATCGGCATATTGGGAATAAAGAAAGTCATTTAGAACAAAAGAGGAAAGAGTTTCTGGTTCTTAGTAACGACCCGAGATAGAGGCTATGAATAAACTAACGAGGCTCTGTTCACTTCTGACCATCAGCTTTGCACTTAAAGGGGAACTAAACCTTAATATAAAATCTTGCTTAATGAAAGATCATGTAATTCTGAGCATGTTTCCCATAAACAATCATTAAACTTTGTTGATGGCTGTAAATATATTTGTCAATGTAACTGCAATTGAAGGCGGCCATTTTCTGACCCCTTATAATTCTTGCAACAATGTATCAAGTCTGCCGGGACTGCTCTGTCTGCTACAATGTTTCACACAGACCAACAGACACTGCTCCCAGTAGCATGTGTAATACATGTGTTTTGGGAAGTTGCTTGGAATTATTTTTTCTTCTGCCTCTTTGCAGCTTTCAAATGGGGGTCACTGACCCCGGCAGCCAAACCCTATTGCTCTGTGAGGCTCCAGTTTTATTGTTATTGTTACTTTTTATTCCATATCTTTCTATTCAGCCCCTCTACTGTTCCTATTTCTCGTCAACCACTCCCTGGTTACTAAGGTAAACTGGACCCTAGCAACCAGATAGCTGCTGAAATTCCACACTCGAGAGCTGTAGAATAAAAAGTAAACTAATTAAACACTCCAATAATAAAAAATTAAGACCAATTGCAATTTCCTTTTAGAATATTACTCTACTAGGGATCCACCGAATCCCGGATTCGGTTCGGGATTTGGGCTGAATCCAGGCTTTTTTGGAAGTATTCGGTTTAACATCCCCTTTAAAACTATCAGTCCAATCTACCTACAGATTTCTTTGGACCATCCAGTAAAATTCTCCCTATGTTTGTTGTTTTGCAGTGGTGAAAGGGACAATCGGCACCGTGACCAACGACGAGGAGTTGCAGGAATCTCTTATCGGGGTGACGGTGGATAAACTGTACAGGCAGAAGAGTAAAATCTTCCTTCCCAAAGAGAATGGGGGCTGGGAGGGAACCATACGGACTCCTCGGGAATGCGGGGTTAAAGCCGGATCGGGCAGCTTCCTGTTCACGGGGCGTATGCACTTTGGGGAGCCCAGGCTGGGCTGCACGCCCCGGTATAGTGACTTTACAAGGATATACCTGGAAGCGAAAAAGCAAGGGTTAAATCCATGTGAAATCAGCACAGACTGAAGGCCGCGGCCGCCATTTTAAAGACGTTTTCGTTGACCCGTTGGGCAGAACTCCCATTGCCAACGACCATTCTCTGAAGTAACTGCCAAGGCTTTGTGGGGTCTGGGGCTTCTCTAGTTATTGGGGGGGCCCAGTATCAGTTGGACTGTGTAGGACCCTCGGCTCTTGTTGGACTGGGACTTGCACTCAAGTACTGAAGGGGCTGCGGGTCAGGGCAGCAGTGAGTGTCGCCATCTTGCCCTGCTCTCTCCTTCATTCTTCCTACCTGGAGGGTTTGGGGTTCACAGCAGCCCCCCCCCCAAAGCAGTACGTAATGACACTAATGAAACGCTGGAGGTACGACCCAAGCCTGCCACAGAACCAGAGCGGACCGAACCTTCCCTTGGGATGATTAAGTTATTATTCAGGGGCATTTCCAGTGCCGGAAGCCCAGTGCCTTGTTGTGCTGAATACGGAGAGAGGGGTTTCCCAAGGAACCATACAGGGGCGTCGGCTCTCTGGGTCGGCAGTTGGTTCAGAATACAGTTGCTTTGTAAAAAGCTTGATGTACAGTTTCTCAAATTGTTTCTTATGAAAGAAATGAAAAGACGCTAAAACTTTTTATTGTTCTTTTTTGTTTTGTTTTGTTCTTTACCCCCCCCCCCCCCCCAAAATGTACATTCGTAGTCTGGCGTTCTACGCAGACTTGTGAATCATTTCTCTTCCAGAAAAATAAAACATTTGCCGGAATAGACTCTTGTCTGTCATGTTAATGATATGCTTTAAGGGGTATTGTACCCCCTACTGTAAATGATAAGGATATTAGCAGTCACTGAGGGATTCTGTGCCCCCCATATAAAGGCACAAGGCTGCAGGCTGAGTTATACAGGGAACTCTGAGTATCACTCATGTATTATAAGGGATAATGTACCCCCTACTGTAAATGATAAGGATATTAGCAGTCACTGAGGGGTTCTGTGCCCCCCATATAAAGGCACAAGGCTGCAGGCTGAGTTATACAGGGAACTCTGAGTATCACTCATGTATTATAAGGGATAATGTACCCCCTACTGTAAATGATAAGGATATTAGCAGTCACTGAGGGGTTCTGTGCCCCCCATATAAAGGCACAAGGCTGGCAGGCTGAGTTATACAGGGAACTCTGAGTATCACTCATGTATTATAAGGGATAATGTACCCCCTACTGTAAATGATAAGGATATTAGCAGTCACTGAGGGGTTCTGTGCCCCCATATAAAGGCACAAGGCTGCAGGCTGAGTTATACAGGGAACTCTGAGTATCACTCATGTATTATAAGGGATAATGTACCCCCTACTGTAAATGATAAGGATATTAGCAGTCACTGAGGGGTTCTGTGCCCCCCATATAAAGGCACAAGGCTGCAGGCTGAGTTATACAGGGAACTCTGAGTATCACTCATGTATTATAAGGGATAATGTACCCCCTACTGTAAATGATAAGGATATTAGCAGTCACTGAGGGGTTCTGTGCCCCCCATATAAAGGCACAAGGCTGCAGGCTGAGTTATACAGGGAACTCTGAGTATCACTCATGTATTATAAGGGATAATGTACCCCCTACTGTAAATGATAAGGATATTAGCAGTCACTGAGGGGTTCTGTGCCCCCATATAAAGGCACAAGGCTGCAGGCTGAGTTATACAGGGAACTCTGAGTATCACTCATGTATTATAAGGGATAATGTACCCCCTACTGTAAATGATAAGGATATTAGCAGTCACTGAGGGGTTCTGTGCCCCCCATATAAAGGCACAAGGCTGCAGGCTGAGTTATACAGGGAACTCTGAGTATCACTCATGTATTATAAGGGATAATGTACCCCCTACTGTAAATGATAAGGATATTAGCAGTCACTGAGGGGTTCTGTGCCCCCCATATAAAGGCACAAGGCTGCAGGCTGAGTTATACAGGGAACTCTGAGTATCACTCATGTATTATAAGGGATAATGTACCCCCTACTGTAAATGATAAGGATATTAGCAGTCACTGAGGGGTTCTGTGGTTATATAAGGGTCATGGAATTCCGAGGTAACTATCCTCATTCTAAAGTAAGAGGTACATTATTTTGTATAATACACAGTAACACAAGAGTCATGTTCTATAAAAAGAAAGGGGTTTTTCACCTTTGAGTTAAGTTTTTAGTATGACATAGAGCGTGATATTTTCACACCATTTGCAATTGGTCTTCATTTTTTATTATTTGTAGTTTTTTTAATTTTTGTTCAGCAGCTCTCCAGTTTGGAGTTTCAACAGCTATCTGGTTGCTAGGGTCCAAATTACCTTGGCAACCAAGGAGTTGTCTGAATGCGAGACTCATCTATATATAGGAGAGAGCCTGAAGAGAGAAACGTTTTATACAAAGTAACAAAAACAATAAAACTGTAGCCTCAAAGAGCAAAGAAGACCAATTGAAAGGTTGCTTAGAACTGGCCATTCTATATATATATACATATTGTTGTTCATGTAACAATAAAGGCCCGGTAACTACTGGGAGTAAGTGCATAGTAAGGGATGATGAACGCTCTCTAATGAGCAGCACTGCAGGGCACAGGGGGCTCCCAAGATAAATGAGAGGGTCAGAAGTCACTTGAGAGACACAGAGGGACGAGACAGTCGCTAATCTTATCGGATTCCCCAGATAATTCTGCTAATTTATCCGAGACAAACTTCCATCAGTGCAAAGAATCCTCTCAGCCGAGAGTAACCCGGAATCCACTGTTATTTGCATTACAAAGGGCAAGTAAAACCAAATGGGGAAAGTCATCTAACACCTTGGAAGTGTCGCTTCGGACGCGGATACATTCCTAACAGCAGCTGTTTTAAAGGGACAGCGTCCCCATTTCCTTTTGTAAGCGGAATATTTATATGTATAAATCTCTATATTCCCTGTATGTATATTCACCATGGGGCGGAAAGCTTATTACTGGGCCTATTTATGGGAAAACTATATACTGCAAAGTTGCTTAGAATTTCGTATGTTCTGGGTTGACTTGCCCTTTAATAGACATCATCAAAGCCTCCTTCCCCAGCAGCAGCTTTCCTTTTGCTCAGCTTTATTTCCAGCCGAGTTCTTACTTGATGGTGATTGCAGACAAAAGGAGCCACTTCAGTAACCCTTCATCCTGCCCCGGGGGAAGGAACGGGGACCATAAAAGGCGGGGAGCAGCGCCGCGAACAGGAAGTCACAATAAAAAGTGGGAAAGGGAAGGTTCTATCCTGTGTAATAATAAGGAAAAGTGACAGGGCCATATAGAGACCTAGCGCTTAGTCTTTATTTCCAGTTATTTACTGTATATACATTTCCGCAGCACTTCACATCTGTCCCTGCCCCAGTGAGCTTACAATCTAAGGTCCCTATCCCATTCCCATCAGCCCCTGCCCCAGTGAGCTTACAATCTAAGGTCCCTATCCCATTCCCATCAGTCCCTGCCCCAGTGAGCTTACAATCTAAGGTCCCTATCCCATTCCCATCAGCCCCTGCCCCAGTGAGCTTACAGTCTAAGGTCCCTATCCCATTCCCATCAGTCCCTGCCCCAGTGACCTTACCATCTAAGGTCCCTATCCCATTCCCATCAGTCCCTGCCCCAGTGAGCTTACAATCTAGGTCCCTATCCCATTCCCATCAGTCCCTGCCCCAGTGAACTTACAATCTAAGGTCCCTATCCCATTCCCATCAGCCCCTGCCCCAGTGAGCTTACAATCTAAGGTCCCTATCCATTCCCATCAGTCCCTGCCCCAGTGAGCTTACAATCTAAGGTCCCTATCCTTTCCCATCAGTCCCTGCCCCAGTGAGCTTACAATCTAAGGGCCCTATCCCATTCCCATCAGTCCCTGGTGAGCTTACAATCTAAGGTCCCTATCCCATTCCCATCAGTCCCTGCCCCAGTGAGCTTACAAGTCTCACAGGCCCGCTATCTTCCATTCCATCAGCCCCTGCCCCAGTGAGTTACAATCTAAGGTCCCCTATCCCATTCCCATCAGTCCCTGCCCCAGTGAGCTTACAATCTAAGGTCCCTATCCATTCCCATCAGTCCCTGCCCAGTGAGCTTACAATCTAAGTCCCTATCCCATTCCCATCAGTCCCTGCCCCAGTGAGCTTACAATCTAAGGTCCCTATCCCATTCCCATCAGTCCCTGCCCCAGTGAGCTTACAATCTAAGGGCCCCTATCACATTCCCATCAGTTCCTTGCCCCAGTGAGCTTACAGTCTAAGCCCCTATCCCATTCCCATCAGTCCCTGCCCCAGTGAGCTTACAATCTAAGGCACCTATCACATTGCCATCAGTCCTTGCCCCAGTGAGCTTACAATCTAAGGCCCCTATCACATTCCCATCAGTCCCTTGCCCCAGTGAGCTTACAATCTAAGGTCCCTATCCCATTCCCATCAGCCCCTGCCCCAGTGAGCTTACAATCTAAGGTCCCTATCACATTCCCATCAGCCCTGCCCAGTGAGCTTACAATCTAAGGTCCCTATCCCATTCCCATCAGTCCCTGCCCCAGTGAGCTTACAATCTAAGGTCCCATTCCCATCAGCCCCTGCCCCAGTTATCTTACAGTCTAAGGTCCCTATCCCATTCCCATCAGTCCCTGCCCCAGTGAGCTTACAATCTAAGGTCCCATTCCCATCAGCCCCTGCCCCAGTTATCTTACAGTCTAAGGTTCCTATCCCATTCCCATCAGTCCCTGCCCCAGTGAGCTTACAATCTAAGGTCCCTATCCCATTCCCATCAGTCCCTGCCCCAGTGAGCTTACAATCTAAGGTCCCTATCACATTCCCATCAGCCCCTGCCCCAGTGAGCTTACAATCTAAGGTCCCTATCACATTCCCATCAGTCCCTGCCCCAGTAAGCTTACAATCTAAGGTCCCTATCACATTCCCATCAGCCCCTGCCCCAGTGAGCTTACAATCTAAGGTCCCTATCACATTCCCATCAGCCCCTGCCCCCCCCCATGTCCCGCTGTAATGGGATAGGGCTGTTTCCAGTGTATAAATCACATGACGTGTGCCGGTGTTTGTATTGTCGGGAAGCCACAAAGTGACTTTTATCTGGGCAGTATCACTTTCAAGGGGGAAAAGAAGCCCCGGAACGAATTGTAAGATCTAAGGGAGAAGCCTCTGAAGTTTGAGAGATCGTGTCACACACTGGCCCCTGGGGTGACAGAGATACAGCTACACACACACATACACACACACACACACACACACTGTCATTTGTTTGGGGCAAGGGAAACCTGCTACTTTGTTTCTTGTTCCAAGAGCTTACAATCACAGCAATCAATCCTCATATGGCTCCATACAATAGGGCACAATGCCTTTATGAAACAGGCATTTCTGGTCGCACGTGCATAGACTGAGGCTGTGTGTCTCCCGCACCGGAAAAACTGGTTCTGTATCGGCCCAAAGTGTGTGTCACTGCCGCAGGGAAGTCTGGGACGTGTGTGTTTGCTAATCCGGCACCAGATGGTACAGAACATTGTGTGCCGGGGATCTCTCTATTTATGGGCCTTTGGAGAAGGTGAAGCACCACCCTGTGCCACTTGGTACTGTACTTGTACTAAAGCACAATGTACTAAAGTGTTGGGCACGTTGGTGGCTTGGGATATACCAATGGGAATGCCCGGGGGGGAAAAAGGAGAAAAGGAGAAAATGTCCCATAAGAACAGCCATGGGGCCACACAGAGAAGAGTCCGAAAGGGGATGTTCACCTTTGCGTTAGGGATATAGGGAGTAATATACTGGTTGATAGGATCCAAATTACCATGGAGACAGTACGGCAAGATGGAGACAGTAGGGCAAGATGGAGACAGTAGGGCAAGATGGAGACAGTACGGCAAGATGGAGGCAGTAGGGCAAGATGGAGACAGTAGGGCAAGATGGAGGCAGTAGGGCAAGATGGAGGCAGTAGGGCAAGATGGAGGCAGTAGGGCAAGATGGAGACAGCAGGGCAAGATGGAGGCAGTAGGGCAAGATGGAGGCAGCAGGGCAAGATGGAGGCAGCAGGGCAAGATGGAGGCAGTAGGGCAAGATGGAGACAGTAGGGCAAGATGGAGACAGTAGGGCAAGATGGAGGCAGTAGGGCAAGATGGAGGCAGTAGAGCAAGATGGAGGCAGTAGGGCAAGATGGAGACAGTAGGGCAAGATGGAGACAGTAGGGCAAGATGGAGACAGTAGGGCAAGATGGGGACAGCAGGGCAAGATGGAGACAGCAGGGCAAGATGGGGACAGTAGGGCAAGATGGAGACAGTAGGGCAAGATGAAGACAGTAGGGCAAGATGGGAGCAGTAGGGCACAACACCTGGACAATATGGAGACAGTAGGACAAGATGGAGACAGTAGGGCAAGATGGAGACAGTAGGAGGAGATGGAGACAGTAGGGCAAGATGGAGACAGTAGGGCAAGATGGAGACACCTGGACAATATGGAGACAGTAGGGCAAGATGGAGACAGTAGGGCAAGATGGGGACAGTAGGGCAAGATGGAGACAGTAGGGCAAGATGAAGACAGTAGGGCAAGATGGGAGCAGTAGGGCACAACACCTGGACAATATGGAGACAGTAGGACAAGATGGAGACAGTAGGGCAATATGGAGACAGTAGGGCAAGATGGAGACAGTAGGGCAAGATGGGGACAGCAGGGCAAGATGGAGACAGCAGGGCAAGATGGGGACAGTAGGGCAAGATGGAGACAGTAGGGCAAGATGAAGACAGTAGGGCAAGATGGGAGCAGTAGGGCACAACACCTGGACAATATGGAGACAGTAGGACAAGATGGAGACAGTAGGGCAATATGGAGACAGTAGGGCAAGATGGAGACAGTAAGGAAAGATGGGGACAGTAGGGCAATATGGAGACAGTAGGGCAAGATGGAGGCAATAGGGCAAGATGGAGGCAATAGGGCAACATAGTACTGTGGGGATGATGACGACACTGCCAACTCCATCCCTCCAGCACAGCCAAACGGGCACAGGGTAGTCACTAGCCAGTCCCTAGTTGCCCTGCATTACCCGGGCCGGCACTAGCCCTGCCTGTAGCCGGTGGGTGCTGCCAGCTACCCCTGCCCAACAAGGTTCATTATCGTTCCTCCCCATGAAATCGATGAGATGAGGCAGATGAGGCAGTTGTTCCCTTCCTGGGAGTGATATCAGCGGAGCATAAAGGCCTTTTTGTTCCATGACAAACTCCCGAAATAACCCGAGAAATCTCTCGTTCCACTCACAGAAACGCAACTCACTGAGCCCCACGCCCTGCAACTCACCCCCGTGTTACCCCCATCCTGCTGCTGCTCAGTCAGTCTCTGCCCCAGCGGAGCTGACAATCTAATTGCTCTAGGGGGCTTTACAGTGTCGGTGTAACAGATTCCTGCCCAGGCAGAGATTATTAAGTTTACTTCCCCTTTAAACTGAGCGAGGGAACAGAGCCTTTCCCAGCTTGACTTTCCAGCGTTTCTCCTGCTCAGGGCAAATGTTTCTAATAAACCTTATTCCCCCCTCGGCTGCCAGCGGAGCGTGACGTGGGGGCAGGGGGGTAATTCAAGGAGGGATCCTGTGCAGGTTTGATGTTGTCAGGAGAGAGGTTTTGGGAAGGGGGGTCGGGGGGGGGGGCACTATAGGAATGAACCACCTGCTGGCACATTGTCTCTAGGAAAGGCCCTCCTTCCCTCTCCCCCCAGGGCAGGCAGCATCTAAACCTAAAGGGAAAGTAAACCCAGTTTATTCGTTCACCTTTAAGTATGTTATAGAAGGGCCATTTCTAATCAACTTTTCAATTGGTCTTCATTATTTATTATTTAATAGTTTTTTGATTATTTGCCTTTGTTTTCTGACTCTTTGCAGCTTTCAAATGGGGGCAGGGCCGCCATCAGGGGGGCACAGGGGGTACAACTCTCCCGGGCCCGGGTGTTTTTAGCTTTAAAGGGGGCCCGGCCGCGCTAGAGTTTCCGGCCCCCCTTTCATCAAGCCCGGCCCGGGCCCAATCTTTGCTTCCGTCTTCTTCTATGTGCCGCGGCTCTCTGCCGCATCCTCGCTTTTATAAGGTTGCGCCCGTGCGTACTGACGTCATACGCACGGAGCGCAACCTTATGAAAGCAGAGAAGCCGCTGAGAGCCGCGGCACATAGAGGAGGACATCACGGGAGCTGGAGGCTGCTGGGAGGAAATGGAAGGTGGTTGGGGGCCCTGGGGGAAGCTGAAGGATGCCCTGGGGGAAACTGAAGGATACTTGGGGGGCCCTGGGGGAAGCTGAAGGATGCCCTGGGGGAAGCTGAAGGTTGCTTGGGGGGGGCCCTGGGGGAAGCTGAAGGATGCTTGGGGGGGGCCCTGGGGGAAGCTGAAGGATGCTGGCGGTGCCCTGGGGGAAGCAGGAGGATGCTGTGGGGGAGCTGGAGGATGCTTGGAGGCCCTGGGGGAAGCTGAAGGATACTTGGGGGGGCCCTGGGGAAAGCTGAAGGATGCTTGGGGGGGGCCCTGGGGGAAGCTGAAGGATGCTTGGGGGGGGCCCTGGGGGAAGCTGAAGGATGCTTGGGGGGGGCCCTGGGGGAAGCTGAAGGATGCTTGGGGGGGGCCCTGGGGGAAGCTGAAGGATGCTTGGGGGGGCCCTGGGGAAGCTGAAGGATGCTTGGGGGGGCCCTGGGGGAAGCTGAAGGATGCTGGCGGTGCCCTGGGGGAAGCAGGAGGATGCTGTGGGGGAGCTGGAGGATGCTTGGAGGCCCTGGGGGAAGCTGAAGGATACTTGGGGGGGGGCCCTGGGGAAAGCTGAAGGATGCCCTTGGAGAAGCTGAAGGATGCCCTGGGGGAAGCTGAAGGATGCCCTGGGGGAAGCTGAAGGATGCTGGCGGTGCCCTGGGGGAAGCAGGAGGAAGCTGTGGGGGAGCTGGAGGATGCTTGGAGGCCCTGGGGGAAGCTGAAGGATGCTTGGGGGGGGCCCTGGGGGAAGCTGAAGGATGCTTGGGGGGGCCCTGGGGGAAGCTGAAGGATGCTGGCGGTGCCCTGGGGGAAGCAGGAGGAAGCTGTGGGGGAGCTGGAGGATGCTTGGAGGCCCTGGGGGAAGCTGAAGGATGCTTGGGGGGGGGCCCTGGGGGAAGCTGAAGGATGCTTGGGGGGGCCCTGGGGGAAGCAGGAGGATGCTTGGGGGGGCCTGGGGGAGCTGAAGGATGCTGGGGGTGCCCTGGGGTATGAGTAATTTGGGGGAGGACCACCAATGTTTTAGGGGGCCCTGGGCTGGCTAGCAATGATTTAGGGGGTACCTGCCCTCGCACCAATGCAAAACGTAACCCCTGGCTACCAATGTCTGTATGTCTTTTGTATTAATGGGGGGGGCACTGGGGGAGGGGCCATTGGAGGTGTGGGAGGAGGGGGGCCCAGAAATTTTTTTTGTGAGGGGCCCCGTAATTTCTGATGGCGGCCCTGAATGGGGGTCACTGACCCCGGCAGCCAAAACCTATTGCTCTGTGAGGCTCCAGTTTTATTGTTATTGTTACTTTTTATTCCTTATCTTTCTATTCAGCCCCTCCCCTATTCATATTCCAGTCTCTCATCCAAACCTTTCCCTGGTTGCTAAGGTAATTTGGACCCTAGCAACCTAATAACTGCTGAAACTCCAAACTGGAGAGCTGTTGAACTCCAAAAAACTACAAATAATAAAAAATGAAGACCAATTGCAAATTGTCTCAGAATATCCCTCTCTACATCATACTGAAGGTTAAATCCAGAGAGTGTGACGGGCAGTAGGAAGGCAGGAGGGGGCTATTCTCTTTGCACCCCCGGGCACTTGGGAAGTAAATAAGGAATCTCAGATTGGGCGGCCCAGTTGGCCCGGGTTATCCTTATGTGAGAGTGGCGCTGAGCACGCTACATACAAACTGCACAAATCATACTCAGCTCAGTGCCCCCGGGGATCGCCGGGTATGTGACATTGTTGTGACATGGGAAGCAACACAACTTTGTAGCTGGAACAAAATAGACAATAACAGTGTTGCCTTTATTCTGTTCCAAGGTTGTAACGTTCCCACCAACCCGGCTAAGAGCAGGGGGGGCCAGGACTCACCAGCCTATTAGAACAGGATGCAGTTGGGGGGGCAACACAACACTGGGGGCCCCCACACCTATAGGGCCCCGTTCAGCTTCAGCAACCCTAGTTACAAGAAATAGTGATTATTATTTTTATTACTACCTGTCTCTAATTGCCTTAGAATAACACTAGGCTGCAGCTTAGTAAAAGTTAACTTTCCCTTTACATCCATTTTTGTTATTGGCCCAGTCACCGCGCAGCTTCTAATGCTCAGGCTCCTATGTGCAGATCAGCGCCGGGGATGAAGGGAGTGAAATAGCCAAACATGGCCGCCGCCAACCATGCTCCCCCCAAGGATGCATCAAACTTGTAGAGTGTAAGCTCTTTGGGCAGGGCTCTCTTCCCCTCTTGTATCGGTTACTGATTGCTTTATATGTTACTCCTTGTAGAGTGTAAGCTCTTTGGGGCAGGGCTCTCTTCCCCTCCTGTATCGGTTACTGATTGCTTTATATGTTACTCCTTGTAGAGTGTAAGCTCTTTTGGGCAGGGCTCTCTTCCCCTCCTGTATCGGTTACTGATTGCTTTATATGTTACTCCTTGTAGAGTGTAAGCTCTTTGGGGCAGGGCTCCCTTCCCCTCTTGTATCGGTTACTGATTGCTTTATATGTTACTCCTTGTAGAGTGTAAGCTCTTTTGGGCAGGGCTCCCTTCCCCTCTTGTATCGGTTACTGATTGCTGTATATGTTACTCCTTGTAGAGTGTAAGCTCTTTTGGGCAGGGCTCTCTTCCCCTCCTGTATCGGTTATTGATTGCTTTATATGTTACTCCTTGTAGAGTGTAAGCTCTTTTGGGCAGGGCTCCCTTCCCCTCCTGTATCGGTTACTGATTGCTTTATATGTTACTCCTTGTAGAGTGTAAGCTCTTTTGGGCAGGGCTCCCTTCCCCTCCTGTATCGGTTATTGATTGCTTTATATGTTACTCCTTGTAGAGTGTAAGCTCTTTTGGGCAGGGCTCCCTTCCCCTCCTGTATCGGTTACTGATTGCTTTATATGTTACTCCTTGTAGAGTGTAAGCTCTTTTGGGCAGGGCTCCCTTCCCCTCCTGTATCGGTTACTGATTGCTTTATATGTTACTCCTTGTAGAGTGTAAGCTCTTTTGGGCAGGGCTCCCTTCCCCTCCTGTATCGGTTACTGATTGCTTTATATGTTACTTCCTTGTAGAGTGTAAGCTCTTTTGGGCAGGGCTCTCTTCCCCTCTTGTATCGGTTATTGATTGCTTTATATGTTACTCCTTGTAGAGTGTAAGCTCTTTTGGGCAGGGCTCCCTTCCCCTCCTGTATCGGTTACTGATTGCTTTATATGTTACTCCTTGTAGAGTGTAAGCTCTTTTGGGCAGGGCTCCCTTCCCCTCCTGTATCGGTTACTGATTGCTTTATATGTTAGTCCTTGTAGAGTGTAAGCTCTTTTGGGCAGGGCTCCCTTCCCCTCCTGTATCGGTTACTGATTGCTTTATATGTTACTCCTTGTAGAGTGTAAGCTCTTTTGGGCAGGGCTCCCTTCCCCTCTTGTATCGGTTATTGATTGCTTTATATGTTACTCCTTGTAGAGTGTAAGCTCTTTTGGGCAGGGCTCCCTTCCCCTCCTGTATCGGTTACTGATTGCTTTATATGTTACTCCTTGTAGAGTGTAAGCTCTTTTGGGCAGGGCTCTCTTCCCCTCCTGTATCGGTTACTGATTGCTTTATATGTTACTCCTTGTAGAGTGTAAGCTCTTTTGGGCAGGGCTCCCTTCCCCTCTTGTATCGGTTATTGATTGCTTTATATGTTACTCTGTATGCCCAATGTATGTAACCCACTTATTGTACAGCGCTGCGGGATATGTTGGCGCTTTATAAATAAATTTTAATAATAAGAATAATAATAATAGGGGAGCTGGGCCGTTTTGGGGAGCCCAGAGCTTGGGGAGAAGGGCTGTGGGCTTAGGTTTCCCTATTAAAGGGAAAGAGTCTAAAGTTTTATTGTTATTGTTACTTTTTGTAACTTTCTTTACTATTAAGCCCCTATCCTATTCATATACCAGCCTCTCATCCAAACCACTCCCTGGTTGCTAAGCTAACTTGGACCCTAGCAACCAAATAGCCGCTGAAACTCCAAACTGCTGAATTGAAAATGAAATAACAAAAAAACTACAAGTAATAATAAATAAAGACCAATGACAAATCGCCTTGGAATATCACTCTCTACGTCATTCAAAGGTGAACAACCCCTTTAAGACATATTTTCCCCCCATTTAAGTGCTTATAGAAACTCAGCGCCATGTTTGCCTTTAGAGGAAATAATACTGGGGGGGTTGGAATGTTTCTATTCTCTCTGTGGCTCAGTCCCCGGGTATCCGAGGGTGAGTGCACTGTGTAGGCAACGGAACAATGGAGTTTCTATCCTCGGATGAACAGCGCCTGACAATGGCCTGTATTTTTGTCTTTTCTCATTCCAGCACGAAATTTCACAAACAGCCAATAAGTCAGGTGACGGATTCCCGGGCCACCTGCCATGACGTCTCGACAGGGGCGCTTTATGGCGTGACGCAGGTGAGCGGCTTTGAAGAGGAGATTCCACAAGCAATGAGTGGAGAGGGACCTAGCGCCCCCCGATAATCGGCTCTGAGCAATTGTTTTGGGATGGGTACCTTGGTTCCCTACATAGTCATGCTGAAACAGAAGAATCAGAACCGGTTCCAATGTGACAGAATGAAGCAGCCAAGGGTGGAGCTCCTGTAGCATCACTGTGGGTTCTTATGGCTGGAGTCGGAACAGGCAGAGTAGGGAAAGTGCCCCCTATAAACACTGCAAGGGGAGATAAAAAGCAGCCGGGACCAACCATGCTATGAGCAGATACCTGAACGGCAACTCAGTCACGCTTTACGGCTAGCAGTGTGCTCAAGCTGAAGCTGAGTAAAGAAAACCACTGGAAGGAACAATGACAGTGGGATTCTCTGAATGAGAGAATAAGGGAGACTGAATGTCCGGACTGACACAAATAAATAGTGTGTGACTGACTGTGTCTGACTCGGTACAAAAATACTCCACTTAACAAACCCGTTGGGCCAGGCTTTTCATCGGCACAGTTAGTAGCAATGAGCTCAGCCAGGCGTGCCCGCACTATTTACTATAATTACCAGCGGGCGCTCACAAGCGCACTCATCCTTTCCTGCACAGACTTGCGGAACCTGCTAGTGAGCGCAGCGGTTACACCTGGGCCCTACGCAGACCAGAAGGGCGCGGCGTGTCGGCCTGACCCGGAGAAGCCAGCACGGCCCAGTGACACATACGGCTCCGACACCCAACATTGTGCCAAGCCCAAGTGCAATACACCTTCTGGTATAATCCTGCGGGCTGCTAGCCTGCCTATTAGCCACCCTAAAGTAGGGCTTTGGGGGCCAGGGGTTTACAAGTCTGTGGGTGGCCCCACCTGGCCAAATTGGTAATGCATTGGCCCTTGTCTGACAGCCTGCCCAACTGATATCTCAGAGAATATTGGGCACATCTATTGGTCAGGGTCAGTGGCGTAACTTGGTCGCTCCAGGCCCCCCTGCAGAAAAAGCTTTTGAAAGGGTCTGGCGCGACCAGTCCCTTCTCTCTAAACACGTCTGTTCCACACCTCCTGGTCCGACCAGTATATTTAAGGTACAAGAGGGGCCAGGAAGGGGGGGACTAAGGTACAGAAGACCCCGCAGTCTTGGTCACCCTGATGCCCACCCCCCCGTGACCACTGTATTATTATTATTATTATTAACATTTATTTATAAAGCGCCAACATATCCCGCAGCGCTGTACAATAAGTGGGTTTCATACATTGGGCATACAGAGTAACATATAAAGCAACCAGTAACCGATACAAGAGGGGAAGAGAGCCCTGCCCAAAAGAGCTTACACTCTACAAGGAGTAACATATAAAGCAATCAGTAACCGATACAAGAGGGGAAGAGAGCCCTGCCCAAAAGAGCTTACACTCTACAAGGAGTAACATATAAAGCAATCAGTAACCGATACAGGAGGGGAAGAGAGCCCTGCCCAAAAGAGCTTACACTCTACAAGGAGTAACATATAAAGCAATCAGTAACCGATACAGGAGGGGAAGAGAGCCCTGCCCAAAAGAGCTTACACTCTACAAGGAGTAACATATAAAGCAATCAGTAACCGATACAGGAGGGGAAGAGAGCACTGCCCAAAAGAGCTTACACTCTACAAGGAGTAACATATAAAGCAATCAGTAACCGATGCAGGAGGGGAAGGGAGCCCTGCCCAAAAGAGCTTACACTCTACAAGTATCTATAGTAACACCACTGGGCAGGGTAGGGTATACTGTCTCCTGAGTTTGACCTAGTCATGGAGAATGTTCTGATCCATTATAGAGGAGTCTGGGTAGCCAGTCTGTGTGCAAGGTTGGACTGGCTACCAACCTGGTGGGCCCGGGACTGCACCCCCCGCCGGAGAATGTGGGTGCTCACGCTCCATCCCCCCCATTACAGCCACAAGCATGTACGCAGTGTGGGGGGAAAGAGGGGTTAGCATTGGAGTAGGACCTCATGACTGGGGTGGGGGGCCCCCAGGCAGAATCCCCAGTGGGCCCCTGGCACCCCAGTCCGACCCAGTGCCCATGTCACTGATGGTTCCTGTTTGAGCCGCCGGTGGGAAAGTGGGGAGTTTGCCGTGGGAAGGGCGGATATCAGGGAGGGGGCTGTGACCTTGATTCCATGCGCTGCGTGGGGCTCAGTACAAGGAGCTCTTGCTGCTCAGTTTTCTGCTGACGGAACGATACTGGGACAGTGGGTGAAGCTCGGCTAATGAATTGCTGCCTTGTGCTCTGCGAAACACCATGAATATTATCTGGGCCTCTGCCAAGCACAGGTTTTATCTTCCCAGGGGCAGCGTGGGTCCAGCAGTAGCCCCCCTTGTACTGATTGCCCAGGAAACACTGCTGCCTGTTATACAGGGGGGCATCACCCTTATATCTTATGTATCTTATGCTCATAGCAAGGTTACAGATATATAGAAACATTGGGGTAACAATCACCCCGCTTTAGTTCCAGGGGTACCCAGGGCACAAATAAGCACTCACCCCAAATCCCCCCCTAACTGGCCTTCAGGCTGGGCCCCCTTAGCCCATAACAAGGTTACAGATATATAGAAACATTGGGGTAACAGTCACCCCGCTATAGTTCCAGGGGTACCCAGGGCACAAATAAGCACTCACCCCAAATCCCCCCCTAACTGGCCTTCAGGCTGGGCCCCCTTAGCCCATAACAAGGTTACAGATATATAGAAACATTGGGGTAACAGTCACCCTGCTATAGTTCCAGGGGTACCCAGGGCACAAATAAGCACTCACCCCAAATCCCCCCCTAACTGGCCTTCAGGCTGGGCCCCCTTAGCCCATAACAAGGTTACAGATATATAGAAACATTGGGGTAACAGTCACCCCGCTATAGTTCCAGGGGTACCCAGGGCACAAATAAGCACTCACCCCAAATCCCCCCCTAACTGGCCTTCAGGCTGGGCCCCCTTAGCCCATAACAAGGTTACAGATATATAGAAACATTGGGGTAACAGGTCTGAATCAGACAGGAACTTCCCTTTTGCTGTTAAATAGTTCTCACATTAAAGGGGAAGTTAACTTAAAGATAAACTTTTACTATACTGTAAAAAAATCCAACTTGTCAGTACTATTTGTAATTTATTGGGTTATTATGTATGTACACAGGGCACCTTTATGGGTGATATACAGTCCAGCCCAGCTGTAGGTAGAGGGGCCAGGGCTGTAGGTAGAGGGGCCAGGGCTGTAGGTAGAGGGGCCAGGGCTGTAGGTAGAGGGGCCAGGGCTGTAGGTAGAGGGACCAGGGCTGTAGGTAGAGGGGCCAGGGGTGTAGGTAGAGGGGCCAGGGGTGTAGGTAGAGGGGCCAGGGCTGTAGGTAGAGGGGCCAGGGGTGTAGGTAGAGGGGCCAGGGCTGTAGGTAGAGGGGCCAGGGCTGTAGGTAGAGGGGCCAGGGCTGTAGGTAGAGGGGCCAGGGGTGTAGGTAGAGGGGCCAGGGCTGTAGGTAGAGGGGCCAGGGCTGTAGGTAGAGGGGCCAGGGCTGTACGTAGAGGGGCCAGGGGTGTAGGTAGAGGGGCCAGGGCTGTAGGTAGAGGGGCCAGGGCTGTAGGTAGAGGGGCCAGGGCTGTAGGTAGAGGGACCAGGGCTGTAGGTAGAGGGGCCAGGGTGTAATAGAGGGCCAGGGTGTAGGTAGAGGGGCCAGGGGTGTAGGTAGAGGGGCCAGGGCTGTAGGTAGAGGGGCCAGGGGTGTGAGTAGAGGGGCCAGGGCTGTAGGTAGAGGGGGCCAGGGCTGTAGTAGAGGGGCCAGGGCTGTAGATAGAGGGGCCAGGGCTGTAGGTAGAGGGGGCCAGGGGTGTAGGTAGAGGGCCAGGGGTGTAGGTAGAGGGGCCAGGGGCTGTAGGTAGAGGGGCCAGGGGTGTAGGTAGAGGGGCCCAGGGCTGTAGGTAAGAGGGGGCAGGGGTGTAGGTAGAGGGGGCAGGGCTGTAGGTAGAGGGCCAGGGGTGTAGGTAGAGGGGCCAGGGCTGTAGGTAGAGGGGCCAGGGGGGGTGTAGGTAGAGGGGCAGGGCTGTAGGTAGAGGGGCCAGGGGTGTAGAGTAGAGGGGCCAGGGCTGTAGGTAGAGGGGCCAGGGGTGTAGGTAGAGGGGCCAGGGGTGTAGGTAGAGGGGCCAGGGCTGTAGGTAGAGGGGCCAGGGGTGTAGGTAGAGGGGCCAGGGGTGTAGGTAGAGGGGCCCAGGGGTGTAGGTAGAGGGGCCAGGGTGTAGGTAGAGGGCCAGGGGTGTAGGTAGAGGGGGCCAGGGGTGTGGTAAGAGGGGCAGGCCAGGCTGTAGGTAGAGGGGCCAGGCTTAGTAGAGGGGCCAGGGCTGTAGGTAGAGGGGCCCAGGGTGTAGGTAGAGGGGCCAGGGGTGTAGGTAGAGGGGCCAGGGCTGTAGGTAGAGGGGCCAGGGGTGTAGGTAGAGGGGCCAGGGGTGTAGGTAGAGGGGCCAGGGCTGTAGGTAGAGGGGCCAGGGGTGTAGGTAGAGGGGCCAGGGGTGTAGGTAGAGGGGCCAGGGCTGTAGGTAGAGGGGCCAGTAGAGGGCCAGGGCTGTAGGTAGAGGGGCCAGGGGTGTAGGTAGAGGGCCAGGGGCCTAGGTAGGGGCCAGGGGTGTAGGTAGAGGGCCAGGTAAGGGGGCCAGGGGTGTAGGTAGAGGGGCCAGGGCTGTAGGTAGAGGGGCCAGGGGTGTAGGTAGAGGGGCCAGGGCTGTAGGTAGAGGGGCCAGGGGTGTAGGTAGAGGGGCCAGGGGTGTAGGTGGGCTTTGTCTGCAGCTTGTTTAGGTGTCACAGGGTGGTCCCGGGCAAGCAATAGGCCAAACAAAGCCCATAAGGGATGCCGGCTGCCTAGGTTACCCCAGAAAGACATGTGACATCCGACTGGGAATGGGAAGTTGCAGAATGCATGGAATTCTCTGACTGCACAAAGGATTTATTGCTCACTCTCTCCCTGCCGAGCTGCCTTCATACCCAGCATTGTTACCCAGCGTAGGGCACATTGCGGCCGAGATTAATGCCCGGCGTGTTGGAAGCCCTATGGGAACAGCGGCCTCAATGGGACCAACCTCGCCCTTCCTCGGGGGCCCCTTAATGGCTTCAGAGCCCGCTGCTCCCCCCCCTCGACATAAGAATTAATGGGCACACATCTTGCTGACAAATTGCAGGAAGGAAAACTAATTAGGACATTAATTGATTTTTTTTTTTTTAATAAATACCAAGGGACGCATTAATCAGGCGCTAAACGGCTATAAAATAGTCACCAGGGGGCAGAAATGAAACAAATACTTACCCCCCCCAACTGATCTGCACTTAATCAGTAAGTCCAGCGGCGGTGAATCATTTACAGTAGAGAAATGGATATGAGAGAAGTTTAATGGGATTATAAATTAGCCACAGCAACAGGGTCCAAAATAAGCTTTCGGCAAAAGCAACTACAAGTATCGGATCCCTTATCCGGAAACCCATTATCCAGAAAGCTCCAAATTACAGAAAGCCTGTCCCATATACCCATAGACTCAAATTTAACCAAATAATATAGAAATTTAAAACTGATTTCCTTTTTCTCTGTAATAATAAAACAGTACCTGTACTTGATCCCAACTAAGATATAATTACCCCTTATTGGGGGCAGAACAGCCCTATTGGGTTTATTTAATGGTTAAATGATTCCCTTTTCTCTTTAATAATAAAACAGTACCTGTACTTGATCCCAACTAAGATATAATTACCCCTTATTGGGGCAGAACAGCCCTATTGGGTTTATTTCATGGTTAAATGATTCCCTTTTCTCTGTAATAATAAAACAGTACCTGTACTTGATCCCAACTAAGATATAATTACCCCTTATTGGGGGCAAAACAATCCTATTGGGTTTAATTAATGTTTTATTGATGTTTTAGTAGACTTAATGTATGGAGATTGAAATTACGGAAAGACCCCTTATCCGGAATACCCTTGGTCCCAAGCATTCTGGATAACAGGTGCTATACCTGTACCAATGGGTGCTATGACCCAATCATGGGCTTGGTTCTGACAGTGTCAATATGCCGGACATTGATCAGTCAGCAGCGAATCTTGAATATCATCCGTGCCCCCTCCTGTGCCCAAAGCGTTTATGCACCATTGGCTAATGAGGGTACCCAGCAGTGCCCAGTCTGGCAGCTCCCTTACTGGCATACGGACTGGATGATTCCTGCTGCGGCCCTTCCCCTGACTCCCCAATGGATCTGTTTTTGCCATAACCCCCCCCCCCCACTTATCCTGTCTGGGCTCCCTGGCAGCCGCCCAACCCGACGCACTGCTGGGCTGATGCACAATCCAGGGGCAGATTTCCACCTATTTTCCAGGGGGGGGGGGGGGTTGCGTCACCTCATTATTCTGGGTTGGATTTCTAGACACAGGTTACAGCGGAGACAGGGAAAGGGTACGTTTTCCTACGTCTGCTCCCGGCTAATGGCTTTGCCATAGGAATACAGAGCAGAACCAACAGCTCCTCTATCCATGCTGGATGGAGTGTGAGCACATACGGTGCAGCTGGGCTTCCCATCAGCCTATACTGCTCTCTCTTTTATTCACACATATTTATAACCCAGACGTATTTATTCATTGATTCTGCACTTGGCCACTAGGTGGAGCGGGCAGTAATAACCCACTTTTTGCGTAGTCCCCGGAATACGGCACTGCTGCAAAGCCTGGAAGCTAGAACTTTCATGGCTGTCTGATTAGACCCGAACAGAACCCAAGTGCATGGATCCAGCTATCATTCCTTAGTTAGTAAAGAGACTTTAGGATTGAATACTTGGCGTGACCCGCGTTGTCTCTCTGCTAAGTCAATATATGGGATAGTATATGGGAAGTATTGATCGTGTTAGTGAACATTTAGCCGAGGGAAGTTAATGTTTAGGTCCATTAACAATTAATTTGTTTCCTGAGCAAATATCTCTAATCTGCTGATAAAAAAAAAAGATATCTGTCTTAAAGGAGCAGCAACGGCATTTATATAGATAATAAGGATGCGGAGACTTTATGGGGGGAGCCTATGGGGGCCGCGTATGCACAAATTGGGTCAGGAAGATGGAACGTACCATCTGGCTAATACATTGTGCCCATACACATGGGTCCTTTAGATCAATTCAGCAGATTATCTGCCCGTGTATGGGGCCCCCCAACGTGCCTACCCAACCAATATCTGGCCTGCAATTGGGCAGGTTTTATTTTCCAACAGATCGGGGGCCACATCAGCTCTTTTGTGTGTGTTTGGCCCTAGGGTCAAACGATTGAATTAGCCTGATATTGGGCACCTTTAGGTCGGCATATCGGCAACCTCGTCAAATGAGTCTATCTTACCGTCTATGGCCACCTTAACTGCCATTGGGCCATTCCGTGATCCTATCAGATTGCCCAAAGCTGAGAGGCGGCAGTGGTAACCCGTTGTGCCACAGTACTGCCCCTCTGTGCCTCATCAGATCAATGCTGTGTGTGTGGCTGGGAGTTGCAGTTCATTACAATATAGCATTATACCATGGACAGTTTTGCCCAGGTTGGGAGACTTTGAACCAAGGAATGTACAGGGCCAGTTGGGCCCTGGAATAACCATGTTAAAACTGATTAATGTCTAATTACAGCAGTGGGCGAGGGCCCAGGAGCGATGCCCCGTCTTGCCCAAACCATCCCAGTTGGCAGCGATAGTGGTGGAACCTGCCTATTGACCGGTGCCGTTAGACTTGGCTCGCCCACTTCTTTATAGAGATATTTACTGAATGAAAGCAAAGTGGGGGTGTTGGATTAAATCCTGCCGTTACTGTAACCCAAAACCTCTCGGGCCAATCCCACGTTAGCGCTCGTTTCCTGGGCGCAGATCCCGCCGCCCGATAGGCTCGTCCCGCAGGTGCCCAAACGCTCATGTTTCCTGCCTGTCGGGCTCTACTAGCCGATCTGTCTTCCCTGGCAGCCTAATGGGAGCGATCTGCTAAATGGTTTGCACAAAGGGAAACAACACGAGAGATGAAGGGCCATTGCATTTAATCTTCCCTCACTGCCCCGAGGACTCAGCCATCAACAAAGCCCTAAAACGCTAACAGGTGCCGGCCCATTGTGCTTGATAAATGACACTTGCACGGGCGGCAGTCTCGCACACACACTTGTGTATGGAAGCGTCAACATTTTTCCACAGCGCTGTACAAACAAGAAAGCCCAAAACACACAATACTGGCCGCCCTACCCCCTCCCAGCTTG
This sequence comes from Xenopus tropicalis, assembly GCF_000004195.4. Taxonomy (NCBI): domain Eukaryota; kingdom Metazoa; phylum Chordata; class Amphibia; order Anura; family Pipidae; genus Xenopus; species Xenopus tropicalis. The sequence goes on from NC_030686.2 coordinate 48,424,714, forward strand.
CCCCTTTGGGGATAAACAAGTAAATGTCCTATTGACTCCCAAATAGCTTCTATTTCTGCAGACAATGCTGGTCTGGGGGCCCGATACCTATAATCTCTCCTTTCCTTGCCCTATGCCCCCCTATGCTTCACTCATTCATTCTTACCCCCATATGTAATAAAACAAAATTTGCCCAGGAGCAGTAGCCCATAGCAACCAATAAAATGCTTGCTATAAAATAAGCGGCGAGTAAATGCTACCTGCTGATTGGCTGCTGTTGGTTATAAGAAGTGCAGCAAACGTTGCTCCTCTTATTACATAAACCCATAAAAGAGCAAGCAGTATGACAGCTCCCACCTCGACTGACCAACTGCAACAACCCCAAAGAAAGCTGCACCATGGATATCCCTGGCCAGAGGTAAGGTTTTGCCCGATACAAGCCCAGTTGCTATGTAACATGGGCCTGAGTAAGGGCAACTTACCTGCATGTTTATATGAGGCCATTACAGTCAGTTCCGAGTTATGGCCAATGGCTCCACGGGCCCGGGGACTCTCAAGTGTTTGCGTTCCTGTGCGGTATTTGTTTAGGGATTTATTTGTAAGCACTGTATTTGGTTAACTCGCTACACTAGCCTTAGGCTAAGGGCACACGTGGCAGAGAAACGCCAGCGCCCGCCCCATCCTGCTCCCATCTGGCGCTGCTCCCTCACAGGTTATTTGGGCCCAAGAACGTGCATGAAGAGCCAATGGATATAGATGGTGGCCAATACCGACTAGTCCAGCCTGGCCCAGCTGTGAGGTGCCATAGGCAGTGACTATTTATCCGGCTGGTAGGGACTGTTTGGGCCTCTGGGTAGACAGTAGGGCAAGATGGAAACAGTAGGGCAAGATGGAGACAGTAGGGCAAGATGGAGACAGTAATGCATGATGGAGACAGTAGGGCAAGATGGAGACAGTAGGGCAAGATGGAGACAGTAGAGCAAGATGGAGACAGTAGGGCAAGATGGAGACAGTAGAGCAAGATGGAGACAGTAGGGCAAGATGGAAACAGTAGGGCAAGATGGAGACAGTAGGGCAAGATGGAGACAGTAGGGCAAGATGGAGACAGTAGAGCAAGATGGAGACAGTAGAGCAAGATGGAGACAGTAGGGCAAGATGGAGACAGTAGAGCAAGATGGAGAAAGTAGGGCAAGATAGAGACAGTAGGGCAAGATGGAGACAGTAGGGCAAGATATAGGCAGTAGGGTAAGATGGAGACAGTAGGGCAAGATGAAGGCAGTAGGGTAAGATGAAGACAGTAGGGCAAGAAGGAGACAGTAGGGCAAGATGGAGACAGTAGGGCAAGATGGAGACAGTAGGACAAGATGGAGACAGTAGGACAAGGTGGAGACAGTAGGGCAAGATGGAGACAGTAGGGCCAGATGAAGACAGTAGGACCAGATGAAGACAGTAGGGTAAGACAGAGACAGTAAAGGTAAGATGGAGACAGAAGGACAAGATTTTCAATGCCAGTCCAATAACATTCTTTCTAAACTGGTGCCACCAGAGCCTCTTTCCTGCCCTGATGTCTGCCCCTCATCTTGCCCCACTTGGCTAACAGTGGAGACCAGCCTGCAATGGAACAGGCCCCACATTTGTTTCCCTACTGCTCCTTTAAAACCGTGAGTGCAAGAAGTATGGTATTAGTTTGGGCACAGTAGTGGGCACAGTAGTGGGTATTGGGCCTGACTGCCCGTCCCTAACATCAGCATGCCCCGATCCTCCAGCCGTCCCTCTCCTACCCCACTGCCCACTCCCAGCGATGGGCACTAAGGGCGCAGGTATATTAGAGATGGCGGCATGGTGGGTCAGGTTGGGTGTGGGTTGGGGGTGGGTAGGTTGGGGTTGGATGTGGGGTAACTCTATGTGTGGTGCCCTGTGTGCGTATGGGCAGTATCCCTGGCACCGCTGTCAGGTTTCAGTTGCAGAACAGGCGGGAAGAGGACAATGAATCCAAATGGCCGTGTCCCTGGAAGGGAAGGATATTCTAGCCGGGCCCAGCTGTTGTTATGGCTATTAGGGTTTATACTGACTGCCTGCCCCATCCTCTCTAATGATTTCCAGCCTCCCCATCCCATGGAAGAATTAGGGGCTAATGGGCAGACCCCCTCGCTTGGTGCCAAAGAACAAGGCCCTTGATATATAATGTGTAACTGGGGGGGTGGGGGGGCATAGACTGGCGTCAGGGAGAGAGGTCTAAAGTCATACCGTATCCATGGCACTTTGTAAGGCTGTTTGTACAAACTAGTACTGTCCAACCAATAGCCATTCGTCTTTCTTACAACCCCCTGTAACCTACACTGCAGGGCTGTGGCTTGATAAGAACCGGTACAATGTAAATCTCACTACCTTACCCAGCTGTCCTACTGTCTCCATCTTGCCCTACTGTCTCCATCTTGTCCTACTACCCCCATCTTGCCCTACTGTCTCCATCTTGCCCTACTGTCTCCATCTTGCCCTACTGTCCCCATCTTGCCCCACTGTCTCCATCTTGCCCCACTGTCTCCATCTTGCCCTACTGTCTCCATCTTGTCCTACTGTCTCCATCTTGCCCTACTGTCTCCATCTTGCCCTACTGTCCCCATCTTGCCCTACTGTCCCCATCTTGCCCTACTGTCCCCATCTTGCCCTACTGTCTCCATCTTGTCCTACTGTCCCCATCTTGCCCTACTGTCTCCATCTTGTCCTACTGTCTCCATCTTGTCCTACTGTCTCCATCTTGCCCTACTGTCTCCATCTTGTCCTACTGTCTCCATCTTGCCCTACTGTCTCCATCTTGCCCTACTGTCTCCATCTTGCCCTACTGTCTCCATCTTGCCCTACTGTCCCCATCTTGCCCTACTGTCCCCATCTTGCCCTACTGTCTCCATCTTGTCCTACTGTCCCCATCTTGCCCTACTGTCTCCATCTTGCCCTACTGTCTCCATCTTGCCCTACTGTCTCCATCTTGCCCTACTGTCCCCATCTTGTCCTACTGTCTCCATCTTGTCCTACTGTCTCCATCTTGTCCTACTGTCTCCATCTTGCCCTACTGTCTCCATCTTGCCCTACTGTCTCCATCTTGCCCTACTGCTTCCATCTTGCCCTACTGTCTCCATCTTGCCCTACTGTCTCCATCTTGCCCTACTGTCTCCATCTTGCCCTACTGTCTCCATCCCTAGTTGCAACATCAAACCAACACTTTTTCTTGTTGTCGTAGAGGGACTGGGACTTGGGTTTTTCCCCGCTCTCTTGCCACCTATAACTTTTCCCCTGTGGGCCCCATATATTAGGGCCCTGTGCAGATACCAGCCCCCCAAACACAGACACTGACTGGATGATATTCCAGCAGGAATTCTGGCTTTAATTATCTAATTCCGATAATTTTCCCCCCCTTTTTTTAACCTAACCTTAACAATAAAGGGCAAATCTGCCTGAAACTCTGTAAGTGTTGGAAATATAAATGTTTTGTACCTTATATATATATATATACACACAGTTGGTAGAAAAGCACACAGTAATGTTTTTTGTTTGTGTAAAGGAAGGAGGGACGGGAGAGATCAGTTTCAAAGCTCCGGGTGGCATCCATCTTGCTGGTACAGCCCCAAACATACTGGGAGTTTAATGCCCATCAATCAGCGGCTGTGTTTACAGAAAGCAGCAATGTGCAGATATCACCGGGTGCCTTTAATTGCCCCCATTCCTACACAGCCATCAATCAGCCCCCTGACTCTCCCCCACAGGGGAACGGCCTCCGACATGTGAGACATCCCCAGGGAAAGGCAAACAGATTGGCCCCAAAGCTCCCTGGGTATCAAATCCAACCAGGGGCTTAACTGGGAGTTACTGGGCCCCCGGCAAAGCCATTTTAGGGCCCCAGTAAACTTTGCTAATAAGATATTATCCATTAAAAAGTTCCCCTTTATGTTAACCTTTAGTATGTTACAGAATGGCTAATTCTAAGCAACTTTTCAATTGGTCTTCATTATTTATTTATTATAGATTTTTCATTATTTCCCTTCTTCTTCTGACACATTGTAGCATTCAACTGGGGGTCACTGACCCCGGCAGCCAAGAAACTACAGTTTAACTGTTATTGTTACTTTATATAATTTATTTTTCAGCTCCTCTATTACTAATATATCACTCTCTCATTCAAAGCACTAGCTGGTTGCTAAGGTAACTTGGACCCTAGCAACCAGATAGCTGCTGAAACTCCAAACAAGAAGTGAAATAATTGAAAAAAAACACAAAAAATAAAGACCAACTGCAAATTGGCTCATTGAAAGGTTCCCCTTTATGTTAATGTTTATGTCATAGAATGACTAATTCTAAGCAACTTTTCAATTGGTCTTTATTTATTATAGTTTTTTTTTCATTTGTCTTCTGACACAGTCGTGCATTCAACTGGGGGTCACTGACCCCGGCAGCCAAGAAACTACAGTTTAACTGTTATTGTTACATTTTATAATATATTTTTTTTCTAATCAGCTCCTCTACTATTAATATATCAGCCTCTCATTCAAAGCAGTCACTGGTTGCTAAGGTAGCTTGGACCCTAGCAACCAGATAGCTGCTGAAACTCCAAACAAGAAGTGAAATAAAAAAGGACCAACTGTGCCCTGAATATATTGGCGTTTTTCTTTTATCCTGCAGGAAAGGTCTGTGTGTTAGAGAGCGGGGAAAGCGCCACAGAGGCCATATTGTTTGGTGATGGGCAGCGCTCCCCGACACGTCTGCTCCCCGCACCCGGGGGTTAAAGGCGCTTCCCTTGTTTTCCTGCCCGGGGGGAGAAGCTCTTTTCAGCGCTGCCAAGTTACACAATCTGAGCAAGGTGACATTTAAAAGGAGGAAAAAAAGGGCAGAGGAAATAGGACATGTCTTATCCTCCCATTGATGCCTTCGGGTTTCCATCAGTTTTCCCTGACAGATATGGAAGAGTGCCAGCTCCTCGAGCCAAACTCAAGTCATAAAGGTCACGTCTGTGCTTCTTTGTACTTTATTATCTAGGCATCCGCTCCCCGAGCCCAAATCTGCTTCTTCTCTCCAACCAGCAGCGCAGCTTATACAGGGAAACCCAGCGGCCCCAAGCACATCTGTTCCACCCCTAATATCCTTATCATATACAGCAGGGGGTACATTATCCCTTATAATACATGAGTGATACTCAGAGTTCCCTGTATAACTCAGCCTGCAGCCTTGTGCCTTTATATGGGGGGCACAGAACCCCTCAGTGACTGCTAATATCCTTATCATTTACAGTAGGGGGTACATTATCCCTTATAATACATGAGTGATACTCAGAGTTCCCTGTATAACTCAGCCTGCAGCCTTGTGCCTTTATATGGGGGGCACAGAACCCCTCAGTGACTGCTAATATCCTTATCATTTACAGTAGGGGGTACATTATCCCTTATAATACATGAGTGATACTCAGAGTTCCCTGTATAACTCAGCCTGCAGCCTTGTGCCTTTATATGGGGGGCACAGAACCCCTCAGTGACTGCTAATATCCTTATCATTTACAGTAGGGGGTACATTATCCCTTATAATACATGAGTGATACTCAGAGTTCCCTGTATAACTCAGCCTGCAGCCTTGTGCCTTTATATGGGGGGCACAGAACCCCTCAGTGACTGCTAATATCCTTATCATTTACAGTAGGGGGTACATTATCCCTTATAATACATGAGTGATACTCAGAGTTCCCTGTATAACTCAGCCTGCAGCCTTGTGCCTTTATATGGGGGGCACAGAACCCTCAGTGACTGCTAATATCCTTATCATTTACAGTAGGGGGTACATTATCCCTTATAATACATGAGTGATACTCAGAGTTCCCTGTATAACTCAGCCTGCAGCCTTGTGCCTTTATATGGGGGGCACAGAACCCCTCAGTGACTGCTAATATCCTTATCATTTACAGTAGGGGGTACATTATCCCTTATAATACATGAGTGATACTCAGAGTTCCCTGTATAACTCAGCCTGCAGCCTTGTGCCTTTATATGGGGGGCACAGAACCCCTCAGTGACTGCTAATATCCTTATCATTTACAGTAGGGGGTACATTATCCCTTATAATACATGAGTGATACTCAGAGTTCCCTGTATAACTCAGCCTGCAGCCTTGTGCCTTTATATGGGGGGCACAGAACCCCTCAGTGACTGCTAATATCCTTATCATTTACAGTAGGGGGTACATTGTACATGAGTAATGAGATACAGAGTTTAGAATAGCAGAGAGTTGCAGTTGTTGGCAGCAGTACCTTTATCTTTACTTTCCCTTACTTTCTGCTTAGTGGGTGCCAGAGCCCCTTGCAGACAGGGTGGGGGGGGGGGTTGCTGGGAGCCCTTGTAGCTTTGTATTCAGCTAACACAGCCTTGTCCCATAACCCCCGGTGGATGTGCCTGAACTGCTGAGGTGCTCTGTGGCAGGGAAAACCCATTCATCCCCCACGTTATTGATGGGCACTGACCTAATTAGCAGAACTGCACCTCCCTACACTCAGAGAGAAGCACATTTGCATATTTAAATCAGCCCCCAAAAAATCAAATGACTGAGGGTAATTGTGCGGCCCCTTTCAGAGTTCTCCTGCGCTCAGTTGACCATTTGGGCCTTAATTACGCATTGTTCGGGCAGTTAAAGGCAATTTGCCAATGAGTTGGCAGGGCCAGTGGCCATGGGGCCGGGGATGTAATCAGGAGGCAGATTGGAGGTGACAGGCGGGATTTACATGGCTGCTGCCCGGCTCTGCCACTTGTGAATCAGCCATGGGAATGGGGCATTTTCACACGACGGGACTCACTCGTCAGTTTAATTGCCCGAGGTCAGCTGATCATAACAGCATGGCTGGAATGCTATTGTTGGGCCCCAGTGGCACATAGAGCGAGGCCTGGGATACTTTCCCCTTATTAGCAGCGTTCCGTCATGGCCGCCATGTATGCTTGGGTTCCGTGTCTCTGTCTCTATATAGCCATTAGCCCCATATATATAGCCATCAGCCCCACATATATAGCCATCAGCCCCATATACAGGTCCTTTTCAAAAAATTAGCATATTGTGATAAAGTTCATTATTTTCTGTAATGTACTGATAAACATTAGACTTTCATATATTTTAGATTCATTACACACAACTGAAGTAGTTCAAGCCTTTTCTTGTTTTAATATTGATGATTGTGGCATACAGCTCATGAAAACCCAAAATTTCTATCTCAAAAAATTAGCATATTTCATCCGCCCAATAAAAGAAAAGTGTTTTTAATACAAAAAAAGTCAACCTTCAAATAATTATGTTCAGTTATGCACTCAATACTTGGTCGGGAATCCTTTTGCAGAAATGACTGCTTCAATGTGGCGTGGCATGGAGGCAATCAGCCTGTGGCACTGCTCAGGTGTTATGGAGGCCCAGGATGCTTCAATAGCGGCCTTAAGCTCATCCAGAGTGTTGGCTCTTGTGTCTCTCAACTTTCTCTTCACAATATCCCACAGATTCTCTATGGGGTTCAGGTCAGGAGAGTTGGCAGGCCAATTGAGCACAGTAATACCATGGGCAGTAAACCATTTACCAGTGGTTTGGCACTGTGAGCAGGTGCCAGGTCGTGCTGAAAAATGAAATCTTCATCTCCATAAAGCTTTTCAGCAGATGGAAGCATGAAGTGCTCCAAAATCTCCTGATAGCTAGCTGCATTGACCCTGCCCTTGATAAAACACAGTGGACCAACACCAGCAGCTGACATGGCACCCCAGACCATCACTGACTGTGGGTACTTGACACTGGACTTCAGGCATTTGGCATTTCCCTCTCCCCAGTCTTCCTCCAGACTCTGGCACCTTGATTTCCGAATGACATACTTTGGACCACTGAGCAACAGTCCAGTGCTGCTTCTCTGTAGCCCAGGTCAGGCGCTTCTGCCGCTGTTTCTGGTTCAAAAGTGGCTTGACCTGGGGAATGCAGCACCTGTAGCCCATTTCCTGCACGCGCCTGTACACGGTGGCTCTGGATGTTTCTACTCCAGACTCAGTCCACTGCTTCCGCAGGTCCCCCAAGGTCAGGAATCGGTCCTTCTCCACAATCTTCCTCAGGGCCCAGTCACCTCTTCTCGTTGTGCAGCATTTTCTGCCACACTTTTTCCTTCCCACAGACTTCCCACTGAGGTGCCTTGATACAGCACTCTGGGAACAGCCTATTCGTTCAGAAATTTCTTTTTGTGTCTTACCCTCTTGCTTGAGGGTGTCAATGATGGCCTTCTGGACAGCAGTCAGGTCGGCAGTCTTACCCATGATTGCGGTTTTGAGTAATGAACCAGGCTGGGAGTTTTTAAAAGCCTCAGGAATCTTTTGCAGGTTTTTAGAGTTAATTTGTTGATTCAGATGATTAGGTTAATAGCTCGTTTAGAGAACCTTTTCATGATATGCTAATTTTTTGAGATAGGAATTTTGGGTTTTCATGAGCTGTATGCCACAATCATCAATATTAAAACAAGAAAAGGCTTGAACTACTTCAGTTGTGTGTAATGAATCTAAAATATATGAAAGTCTAATGTTTATCAGTACATTACAGAAAATAATGAACTTTATCACAATATGCTAATTTTTTGAAAAGGACCTGTATATAGCCATCAGCCCCATATATATAGCCATCAGCCCCACATACAGTGGAGGAAATAATTATTTGACCCCTCACTGATTTTGTAAGTTTGTCCAATGACAAAGAAATGAAAAGTCTCAGAACAGTATCATTTCAATGGTAGGTGTAACAGTGGCAGATAGCACATCAAAAGGAAAATGGAAAAAGAAACTTTTAAATAAAGATAGCAACTGATTTGCATTTCATTGAGTGAAATAAGTTTTTGAACCCTCTAACAAAAAAGACTTAATACTTAGTGGAAAACCCCTTGTTTGCAAGCACAGAGGCCAAACGTTTCTTGTAATTGATGAGCAAGTTTGCGCCCATTTTAGGAGGAATGTTGGTCCCACTCCTCTTTGCAGATCATCTCTAAATCCCTAAGGTTTCTGTCTCTGTGCAACTCTGAAGCTGGCCATACACGTGGCGATCCGACGATGTTTCGTACGACCATCGGTCGCACGAAACATCGTCAGATCCGCCACACACCATTCAGGGCTGAATCGGCAGGTAAGGAGGTAGAAACAATAGGATTTCTACCTCCTTCTGCCGATTCAGCTCTGAAGGGAGAATTTTGGTCAGGCGCCTTCTATGGCTCCCGATCAAAATTTTCTAACCTGGCCGATCGGCGAGTCGGCCGATATCAGCAGCTTCCTGCGATATCGGTCGACTCACCGACATACCATACACGCACCGATTATCGTACGAAACGAGGTTTCGTACGATAATATCGGTGCGTGTATGGCCACCTTGAGCTTGAGCTCCCTCCATAGGTTTTCTATTGGATTAAGGTCCGGAGACTGACTAGGCCACTCCATGACCTTAATGTGCTTCTTCTTGAGCCACTCCTTTGTTGCCTTTGCTGTATGTTTTGGGTCATTGTCGTGCTGGAACACCCATCCATGACCCATTTTCAGTTTCCTGGCAGAGGGAAGGAGGTTGTCGTTCAGGATTTCACGATACATGGCTCCGTCCATTTTCCCGTTAATGCGAATAAGTTGTCCTGTGCCCTTAGCAGAAAAACACCCCCAAAGCAAAATGTCTCCACCCCCATGCTTGACTGTGGGGACGGTGTTTTGGGGGTCATAGGCAGCATTTTTCTTCCTCCAAACACAGCGAGTTGAGTTAATGCCAAAGAGCTCTATTTTGGTCTCATCAGACCACAGCACCTTCTCCCAGTCACTCACAGAATCATTCAGGTGTTCATTGGCAAACTTCAGGCCTGCACATGTGCCTTCTTGAGCAGGGGGACCTTGCGAGCCCAGCAGGATTTTAATCCATTGCGGTGTAATGTGTTTCCAATGGTTTTCTTGGTGACTGTGGTCCCTGCTAATTTGAGGTCATTAACTAACTCCTCCCGTGTAGTTCTAGGATGCTTTTTCACCTTTCTCAGAATCATTGACACCCCACGAGGTGAGATCTTGCGTGGAGCCCCAGAGCGAGGTCGATTGATGGTCATTTTGTGCTCCTTCCGTTTTCCCAACAATCGCACCAACAGTTGTCACCTTCTCTCCCAGCTTCTTGCTAATGGTTTTGTAGCCCATTCAGCCTTGTGCAGGTCTACAATTTTGTCTCTGACATCCTTGGACAGCTCTTTGGTCTTTCCCATGTGGAGAGTTTGGAGTCTGCTTGATTGATTGATTCTGTGGACAGGTGGTGTCTTTTATACAGGTGACTAGTTTAAGAACAGGTGTCCTTAATGAGGCTGACTAATTGAGTAGAAGTGTCTAACCACTCTGTGGGAGCCAGAACTCTTAATGGTTGGTAGGGGTTCAAAAACTTATTTCACTCAATGAAATGCAAATCAGTTGCTATCTTTTATTTAAAGTTATTTTTTCGATTTTCCTTTTGATGTGCTATCTGCCACTGTTAAACCTACCATTGAAATGATACTGTTCTGAGACTTTTCATTTCTTTGTCATTGGACAAACTTACAAAATCAGTGAGGGGTCAAATAATTATTTCCTCCACTGTATATAGCCATTAGCCCCATATATATAGCCATCAGCCCCACATATATAGCCATCAGCCCCACATATATAGCCATCAGCCCCACATATATAGCCATCAGCCCCACATATATAGCCATCAGCCCCACATGTATAGCCATCAGCCCCACATGTATAGCCATCAGCCCCACATGTATAGCCATCAGCCCCACTGGCTAACCCCAGCCTTCTATTACTACCTGCATTGCCCTCATTGTAGGAAAGCAGCATGGCACCGGCCTGCTAGCCAATAGGGCAGAAGTGGGCATCACTAGGGGCATCACTAGGGGCATGGAGTGCTCAGCTCACTGATACTATTATGGGATTATACAGTCATTTGGATAAATAAGGACAACAACAGTGTAATTGTGGGGAAGCTGCATTCTGGGTAGAAAGAGAATTCCCTCTGATACTGATAGGAGCCTGTAATGTTGGAAAGGGGGGCGGGGCTCTAATTAGTAATCAGTTTCAATATGTCTTAAAGGGGTTGTTCACCTTTGAGTTCACTTTAAGTATAATGTAGAGAGTAATATTCTGAGACAGTTTGCAATTGGTCTTCATTCTTTATTACTGGTAGTTTTCAGCAGTTTCAGCCGCTATGTGGTTGCTAGGTTCCAAATTACCTTAGCAACCAGGAAGTGGTTTGGATGAGAGGCTGGTATATGAATAGGGGAGGGGCTGAAAAGAAATTAAAGTTATAAAAAGTAACAATAACAATAAAACTGGAGCCTCACAGAGCAATAGGGTTTGGCTGCCGGGGTCAGTGACCCCCATGTGAAAGCTGCAAAGAGTCAGAAGAAAAAGGCAAATACAGTAGATAAAAAACTATAACAAATAAATAATTGAAAAGTTGCTAGGAATAGGCCATTCTATAACATACTAAAAGTTCAAAGGTGACCCCCCCTTTTTTTGGGGGGCCCTATATTGAATTAGCTGCGGGGCTCAGTAACATCTAGTTGTGCTTTCCTACCCCCCTCTCAAACAGAAGCTACCCCCCCCAGCCGGTAACACTAAGCTAAAGGTGCTTATAATAACGGCCAGGGACCCCCAGCAGGAAGCACCTGTTTCTCCCCCCCCCCCCCAGCCCAGGATGGGGGTCTCCTTCTCCCCAGCAGCCTCTAACAGCTGTAATAGTGAGTGAGTCTATAAATGCCCTAAATTCCAGCCCAGGCTTTTCTCAGGCCGGGGATAAACCCATCACCCCCCCCCCCCCCCACACTAAAAATAAATAAATTGGGAAAGCGGCGAATGAATTTTCCTTCTGGGACAGTGAGCGCTCGCTATTGTTCCGGAGCGAAACTGCGGCCAACTTTCCTTTTTTTTTTTTAATTTTCTCTGAACTTTACAAAGATCCTGCTTTTCCATGGATACGGGAAGGGGGGGGGGTTGCCATAGGGAAAAAAAAGGGCAATCGTCCCGCAGGGTAACCCCGTCACTACCAGAGGGAGCAGAGCAAAATGGCTGCCTAACAGGTAAAACCACGGAACGTTCCGACCCAACCCCGGCAGGTCTCGGCTCATTTCCCGTCTTAAAGGCCAAGCAAAGCCAAAAATAGCATTTTGCATAACTATGTTTGTAAAGTTTGCAAATGGCTGAATGTGTAGGAAGCCTGGGTGGGAAGGGGTTAAGTTGCCACCCATAGAAGCAGACCCTAGAAATAGATTTCTGCCCTAGGGAAGAAACCCCATAATTAGATTGTCAGCTCTAGTGGCCGAGGATTTGCTAAGGTGATATATGGCCCGGCTGGTAGAAATACATGGAGCAGCTGCCATGACCCCCCAGCAGCTACTGACCCCCTTCTACCTCTCCTATTCAGCATCCCGGGAGTTTTTCGTGGTTTTGACGCAATAAAAAAGTCGCGGTTTCAGAAAAACAACTTGAAAAATTCGATACTTTTCTAATCGGATTTTTTTAGTAAACGTTGGACATTCGAGGAAACGAGTTTAGTCGAATTTGAAAATGTAACAAAAATGATCAAAATGGGAATTTATGGCTCAATACATAGAATCTCCCCCACGTTCTATTCATTCCTATGGGATTTATAGACTGAAGAATTAAAGGGGAACTATTTTATGTTGAGTTGTTTAAAAGATATAAAGAGGTTAACCCCTTCCGCCCCTCATCCCTGATGGAAAGGAGCAGAACCAGGGAGGGAGGGAGAAGTATTAACCCTTTATATGGGATATGAACATGGCTCAGGGGGCACTTGGCTGGCATTTTGTTGCCCCATAGGAATGCCAAGCTCCTCCCCTTAACCCTATGTTGGTAGGGATACCCCCACGACACCCCATTGGGATGAGAAGGGCACCCCGGAGTCTTGCCCTGGACACGGGTTTACATGTCAGCACCGTGAATCCGGTTCCGCAGCCGGTTTTGTTAGACGTGCAGCTCCCGGCCACTCGACTGGAACCGGTTTAAGGTGCCGCTTCCTCTTGCAACAAAGAAGCGTGTCTGACAGGTCTGGCGCTGGGGAACCGGCTGCTATTGACTCTGGGGCGGCACAAAGCGCCTATTCACGTGCATTACTCACACACACATGCAGGGTATTACTGTGGGGCAAAATGAAAAGAACATAATGCCCCCCCCCTGCCCCCAGTGATTTATTTTTGATGTTTTGTATTCGTTTACTCAGCATAAAATCCTTTAAACCCCCCATTTCCCTTAAACACTTACACGCATGGGGTGAGATCTGCGTGGGTTGGGGGCAACTCCACAAATGTTCATAAACTGTTTCACAGAGTCGGAATGGGGTGTCCTGGGTCCACCGGGGCTGCCACCTAGGGTCCCCCCACCGCTAATACACTGGCTGCCACCTAGGGGCCCCCCCCTCCCGCTAATACACTGCTGCACCTAGGGCCCCCCCCCCCCGCTAATACACTGCTGCCACCCTAGGGCCCCCCACCGCTAATACACTGGCTGCCCAACCTAGGGGCCCCCCACCCGCTAATACACTGCTGCCAACCTAGGGCCCCAGCTAACACTGGCTGCCACCTAGGGGCCCCCCACCGCTAATACACTGGCTGCCACCTAGGGGCCCCCCACCGCTAATACACTGGCTGCCACCTAGGGGCCCCCCACCGCTAATACACTGGCTGCCACCTAGGGGCCCCCCACCGCTAATACACTGGTTGACACCTAGGGGCCCCCCACCGCTAATACACTGGCTGCCACCTAGGGGCCCCGAACCCCAGTCCAGACCTGCTACACCCCCCTTCAACCCCCCACCGCGTACTGCCCCCTGCGTCCTTATGGCCCCAATGGGAGGGGCAGTGCTGGCACTCGCAGTCATTGGCAGGCTGGGGTTGCCCAGGGTCCCTATTTTTTCCCGGTGCCCCATTGGCCCAGGACGACATTGCCCATTTATGCCCCCAGTCTGCTTCCTTGTGGGCAAAAGAAGTGACACTGGTGAATGTTTAGATGGTGTCGAGCTGGTACAGCGCTAGGTAGGCAAATGGTCAAGGAGCAGGGTAGTGACCCCCCAGGGCCAGTGGCGGAACTAATGGGGGGGCGGGCTGAATCTGGGTCCCCCAACCTATAGGGTCCCATTACTGCCCAGGGCCACCATCAGCAATTATGGGGGTACCATACTACAGGGTCCTCTCCCTCAGGGGGCCCCAATTATTAGCCTGCCCCCCTGTGAGCAGAATGGCTCCCCAATTAAAACAAAATACCCCTTTGCATGCATTGCTGCCCTGCATTGGTCCAGATTGCCCCTTCATTGCCGTTTCTATTCTGTTCTTCTGGTTCAGTGGTTTTGTTTGTTCTGCCTTTGCTAAGGTTTATTATATAGATTGTAAGCTCTACGGGGCAGGGACCTCCATCCTCTTGTGTCTTTGACTCTTAACTTATTGCAACTGTATCTTGTATTTATTTGTATTTATTGTTATACTGTGTATTTATCTATTATTATCTTAATAACCCCTGTTTGTATGAATGTATTGTACTGTACAGCGCTGCGTACATAAGTAGCACTTTATAAATAAATACATATATACATTATCTATCCCACTGCCACAATCTTTCCCAGACATCGGCCTCTCATACCCAGGGGTAACCGGCCCTGCCACATGCCTTGCTCTGATCCAAGTGTGTATGTAGAATCCCTGCCATAAAGCAAGGTTGAGCTGCTGTGTCACTGCCAGCAGGGAATACAATAATAATACATTCTGAGCAGATGACGGTATCCCTTTAATTGAATTCCTGCCATATAAGGCGTGGGGGGCCCAGTATGATGTAGGGCTGCTGATTCAGCACGTGTGGTCTGAGTGGTCAGTAGGTCCCCGGGGGGCCACGGCCTGCAATAACCTCCCTGCCGGGTTATTTTGGGCTTTCCCCACTCACCAGCTGGACATGTAACTTGCACTGCCCAGTTCTGCCCGAATTCCGGAGGCACCTTAGTGCCCTACAGCTTTCCCATTCCTCCCAAGTATTCCCATAACCCGCAGGGGTCAGGCACAGCTGTGCCAGGGGGCACGGGGCAAGATTCCTCCTGAGCAGAGATGGCTCCATGTAAATCTCCGGAGCTCCGTGTGAACTCCCTTCCCGATGGGATCCCGGGCGCAGCTCACATAGCACTGAATGCCACCCTGTCATACGATCTGCTGACATTTACTTAGCAGCCTTCCCTTTTTATAAAATCCAACAACCCCAAAGCTGATTAGAGCGGTACTTCCCCTTTAAATTAACAATCTAGCATGATGTAGACAGGGATATTTGCAATTGGTCTTCATTTTTTGTTGTTGTATTTTTACAGATAAAAAAAGAACTAAAAATGCTGTTGTGGGGGGGGGGGGGTTGATGCTCCCACTGTGCAATGACAAGCGTCGGGGGCAATGACAAGCGTAGGGGGCAATGACAAGCGTTGGGGGCAATGACAGGCGTCAGGGGGCAATGACAAGCGTCGGGGGCAATGACAAGCGTCGGGGGCAATGACAAGCGTCGGGGGCAATGACAAGCGTCGGGGGCAATGACAAGCGTAGGGGGGCAATGACAAGCGTCGGGGGCAATGACAAGCGTATGGTGCAATGACAAGCGTAGGGGGCAATGACAAGCGTCGGGGGCAATGACAAGCGTCGGGGGCAATGACAAGCGTAGGGGGCAATGACAAGCGTCGGGGGCAATGACAAGCGTAGGGGGCAATGACAAGTGTTGGGGGCAATGACAAGCGTCGGGGGCAATGACAAGCGTATGGTGCAATGACAAGCGTAGGGTGCAATGACAAGCGTCGGGGGCAATGACAAGGGAGAGCAGTAAAGGTGACCCCTCATCGTTGTGCCCTAGGCAGGTACCTCTTCTGCCTACCCCTATTACTGGCCCTGGTTGCTAGGGTTCTATTAACCCTAGTAACAAGGCAGAAACTGGAAATTTCAGTGCAATTTGCCCCCCCCAAAAAAAAAGAACTAAAAATGCTGTCGGGGGGGCACAATGACAAGCGTCGGGGGCAATGACAAGGGAGAGCAGGAAAGGCACCTCCTCATCGTTGTGCCCTAGGCAGGTACCTCTTCTGCCTACCCCTGGTACTGGCCCTGGTTGCTAGGGTTCTATTAACCCTAGTAACAAGGCAGACACTGGAAATTTCAGTGCAATTTGCCCCCCCCAAAAAAAGAACTTAAAATGCTGTCCGGGGGGGGCACAATGACAAGCGTCGGGGGCAATGACAAGGGAGAGCAGGAAAGGCGCCTCCTCATCGTTGTGCCCTAGGCAGGTACCCCTTCTGCCTACCCCTAGTACTGGCCCTGGTTGCTAGGGTTCTATTTACCCTAGCAACCAGGCAGAAACTGGAAATTTCAGTGAAATTTGCACCCCCCAAAAAAAGAACTAAAAATGCTGTCCTGGGGGGGCACAATGATAATCGTTGGGGGCAATGACAACCGTCGGGGGCAATGACAAGGGAGAGCAGGAAAGGAGCCCCCTCATCGTTGTGCCCTAGGCAGGTACCTTTTCTGCCTACCCCTAGTACTGGCCCTGGTTGCTAGGGTTCTATTTACTCTAGCAACCAGGCAGAAACTGGAAATTTCAGTGCAATTTGCCCCCCCTAAATTGCACTTAGTACACTCTGATTGAACTCTTTAATGAGCCCTACTGCCTGGTGGCTAGGTTGGTGGGATACAAGGAACCGGATAATATGGGGAGACAGTGGGTGGGCCGAGATGCCACCGGGCAGCCAGTTCCTAGCATTGCTGGCCAGCACTTAGCTGCGGATTCTTGCCCCCGAAGGGGTGACAGCTGCCCCGCACAGTTGCTGGTAATGATTTCACTGAAAAGTTCACTGCTTTCCCCCCCGGCCAGAATAGCTGCGCCCAAGGCTTGACCCCTGCCACTAGAGCCCCTGCACCCCCCTCCTGTCGGCTAATTATACACCGGGGCCACCACTGGAGCGGGGAGAGCGGGGGCCCCTGAGCAACGGTGACAGCACCTGCCCTTAGGGCGCGAGGCATCAGCACTTTTTTGAGATGGGGGGAATTCCTTGTGGGGCGGCTGCTCCCTCAGTCTTACAGAATAAGCCACATGTTTATTTGGGGTTCAACAACTAAAGCAAGCAGGGGTGGGGGGGCCTAGGGCAGAACAAATTTAGGGGAGCCCAGCCGTACTGAACTTTGCTTATGTAGCTATGGACTGGCCTGCACGTCATACATGATATGAGTACCTGTAAGGGGCTGTTCCTGCTGAATTGTGCTTAGTACAGGGGAATCCCTATGTGCCATAGTTTTATGGTATCTCTCTGTACAGGCTATGAGCAAACTTAGGGGGCTGTTCCTGCTGAATTGTGCTTAGTACAGGGGAATCCCTATGTGCCATAGTTTTATGGTATCTCTCTGTACAGGCTATGAGCAAACTTAGGGGGCTGTTCCTGCTGAATTGTGCTTAGTACAGGGGAATCCCTATGTGCCATAGTTTTATGGTATCTCTCTGTACAGGCTATGGGCAAACTTATGGGGGCTGTTCCTGCTGAATTGTGCTTAGTACAGGGGAATCCCTATGTGCCATAGTTTTATGGTATCTCTCTGTACAGGCTATGGGCAAACTTAGGGGGCTGTTCCTGCTGAATTATGCTTAGTACAGGGGAATCCCTATGTGCCATAGTTTTATGGTATCTCTCTGTACAGGCTATGAGCAAACTTAGGGGGCTGTTCCTGCTGAATTGTGCTTAGTACAGGGGAATCCCTATGTGCCATAGTTTTATGGTATCTCTCTGTACAGGCTATGGGCAAACTTAGGGGGACAGGGAGCCAATGAGTGTGCAGGGATTTTATTCTGCCTATAATACAGTGCAATAGTGGGTCAGGGCCGTACATATGATACATAGCTGGATAGCGCGGATATCGTGCCCCCGGCTTTATTTTGGGAGATGGGGATTTATCAAGCGGCGGTTTATTTGTAGTGAATGCCACGGGGCCCTTCATTAATCCATCTGTTTTAATCCAACCCTGGGAACCAGGCCCGAGCCAATGCAACAGGGTATTCCAGTTACCCCCCGAGTCTCTCCTTGCTGGGAAGCCTCTCAGCTGTCGGCGGAACCGTGTAAGGAATGTCCCGGCTGATCATTCGATCCAATTATCGCCAGTTAGCTTATGGCAGTCATGTCAAGGACTCGGCCCCGGGGCTCATTCCCTGCATTCTGCTCCAATGGAAAGGTTACTGTAAATAGCGTGGCCCCCAGAAAGGCCAGAACCTTCAGGCGCTTGGGGCCACCCGGCCATAATCATTATTGTGGGGGCACAGGTGGCGCGGCCCATTGGATATATGAGAGGCATAAACAATCCCACTATTCTACTGGTGCCGCCGGGGTGGCTCCGTGCCGACCCGTGTTCAGTCACTGTTACACGTATGTATATCTGGCAAAAGGATACGTCCCATGTACAGAGCATGGCAAAGAGAAGCCGCCATTCTAACTGTCCCTTGGTTTCACTGGCACAGGAGAGAGAAGCAGGGGCTCCACCTTCTGGGTGACAGGGAGCACTGCAGCTTTCCAGCAATGATGGTTCTTTTGAACGTGGTACAACATTATGTCCCTTTGTGCACATAAGGCACGCTAGAAGCAGGGGCTCCACCTTAAGACGCTCTAGCGCAGGGGTAGGGAACCTATGGCTCGGGAGCCAGATGTGGCTCTTTTGATGGCTGCATCTGGCTCGCTGCCAAATCTTTAATAAAAAAAAACAAAAAACAGGGGGCGTCCTCTTCCGCATGGCATCCTTGGCACCCACCCTACCTTGCCACTGTGCTCGGCGGATAGAAGAAGTGTTCTAAGCCTTAGAACACATCTTCTATCCGCCGAGCACAGGCCACGCCCTCCTCCGCATCGCATCCGGCATCCTTGGGACCCCCCCTACCTTGCCCCGCAGCATCCGCTGCCAAACATATTGTATGGCTCTTACGGAATTACATTTTAAAATATGTGGTGTTTATGGCTCTCTCAGCCAAAAAGGTTCCTGACCCCTGCTCTAGCGTGAATGGTTATATGTGAATTAGCCGTAGGAACCCCTGGCTGTACAGTTCTGTGCATCATCATCCCTACTGAGCGTAGGAGTCAGAACCAGCAGTTCCCCCCACTACACACACAGATAAGGAACGATTACTGTTTGTTTAAATGGCTGATATTGAAGCTCCAGATGTTCCCAGCCGCCCTGATAACCGCGGTAAGGGCACGTCCCCAACACTTCTGCGCCCCGCGTTTATCTTGGCACGCCGCACTGCGACACAGCCACAAGAAAGCACAGTCTGTGGTGTTACATTTGGACTCAAGCTGATAGGGACAATTTTGTAATTCAGAGGCGGCACAATAAAGCTATTATGGGCCGCTCAGTTATGCGCAGCACGCAAGAAAAATATGGGAACGATTGTGTTGGATTTTGCAGTGTCAGAATGTGCAACGGTGGGGGAAGAAGGGTGGCGAATGTGCAAATACCCCTGCGTGGCAGGGGGGCAATGTCCTTAATACTGTTTGCTTGCACACAGAGCCTCATTTTGCTGAATATGAGGTGCCAACCTGTGCCCAAGGATACACGAAGATGCCCCTTGTGCCCAGGCTTGGTGGCACTTGCTGTACCTATTGCAGTGATTATGTGCAATCCATGGCACAAAGGAGTACTACCTGGCAACATGGCTCCAGGCACTGGCACCTAGTTGACTTTCCAACGCCAGTGCAGCAGTGCCATCAAGCAATGATCTGGCCATCCCCAAATATGTATAATATATATATCTGGATCCACTAACGGGATAATGAGCTGAACAGGCGGAAACTTGGGTTGAATCAAGGCTGGAAAAAAAAGAAAAGAGAGAGTCCGGCCGGCGTGCCAAGAACCCATCGGGATGATTTATGGAGGGAAATACCTGGTGGCTCTTCTTCGAATGGGATGGCAACAGTTAAGAGCAGATAACAAAGCCGAGGCCGGCCATTGGCAGTGCCCGTTCCCCTGCCGGAGCCAATGTAGACACAAGTGGAATAAACAGAAGCCCATAATTCTGCCTCTGTCCTCGGGGCTATTTCAGGCCAGGCTCTGTCAATGCACTCAGACCCTATAAAACTCTGGAGGACAACAGGTTTTTGGAAATAAAAACAGACTTTGGCAGCTTGGGGAGGGGGGGGAAGCAGCCGGCAGCCCCCATTCACTTGGCTTCTCTGAGGTTCCTATGGAATAATTAATGAGGGGGGAGGTCTGCAGGGTGCAAGGGGCTCGGTGCTACTGGAGCGTGGATTTAGGGCTCGGGGGAGAGAGACCACTCTATTCTCTTGGTTACAGGGAACCCAGGCTCCCCCACTCTTCATTTACTCTCAGGAAGGCCCTGGGGGTCAAGTTTCTCTTCCCATTTACCCTTCTTCCCTACATTCTGCCCCATCCCTAGTCTCCCTGTTCCGGCCTTTTGTGATGTAACCTCCAATGTCATATACTCTTCTCTTTCTAATGCCTGTAGATTGGGGGCTACTTACCTTATCCCTCTATTCCAGCCATTACCTTTACACCTAGGTTCCTTCTTTATCCCGGGGTCCCATTAAATTTGGATAACAAGTTTCATCAAGTCTTCTGTACTGGGCAGCCATATTGGATATTGGATCCTGTCTAAGACTTGGGTTACTCATGGCTGCCATGTTGGATCTGTAATGCTAACCATGGGAACGCTGTAATATTTTTTCCAACTGGAACCAAGGGGCAAATTTCTTAAAACCAAATGAGAGTTTTTGGAACAGCTTTTGAGCGGAAGTTACTGCAGCTTTAATGTAAAAATGTGGCTATTAAAACCTGTCCGGCTTCCACTGAAGGTAATAAAAGGGGTATTTTCAACATTCAGCTTATCTGCCCGTGTATGGGGCCCTCAGACAGGCCTCCCCAACCGATATCTGGCCAAAAGGACAGGCTTGATTTTTGCATCGGATCAGGGACGGCATTGGCTCATTGATGCGGCCCTCCCTCCGACTTTTCGTATCCCCTTCATTGCAATGTGATTTGGCCCTAGGTGGGCATATGGGGGGAAAGACTTGCTCCTTTGGTGATCTCACTAAACGAGCAAATCTTACCGTGTTAGGCCAACTTTAGTATACGGTGTATGCATGGGGGGGTAGGGGCTGGCGGTGGATGAGTGGTCAGGTGGTGGGGGCCCTAGAGGCAGGGCCAGACCAGGGGAGGCAGGGCCCTGCACCCCCCAAGGGACCCTCGCCATGGTACCCACACACCCCACTCGGCCCCCAAGTGCCCATACTTAGGTGCGTCGGGAGAGGGGCCCCGGAGAACCCAGCAGGGAATGGTTCTGGGCAAGCAGGGCCCACCAGGTTTTTCCCGGTGTCCCTCTGGCCCAGTCTGACCCTGCCTATAGGGGTTGTGGGAGTCCCGGGTGGGCCTCTTACACCCCAGTCCGTGCCCAGGACCTTTTGTTCCAAAAGAAAAACTTTAAACATTTTCTGCAAATACGAGGAAACAAATTCCTGACTCATAATAATCATAATAATACTCATAAAAATATGCGCATCCCTTTCCTGAGTCGCTCGGGGGCAATAGAACCTAATTTGCCATTGGGCGCATTTATCCCTCATGTTGGATTTCCCATTAGGAAGAGTTGAACTGGGCGGAAGGGACACAGAACAGGTAAATAGTGTGCGTTTATAATGCCAGTGATCCCACCGGTGCCATAATCAGCCCAAACATCAGCCCAAACATCAGCCCAAACGCCGGCACATTTGTGCAACAGACGCTGCCGAGGCCTCGGAGGGTGTTGGCCGCAATTAATCCGATCCTTCAGACTTTTTCCTCCCTTTTCAAATGACCATTTTTTTTTCCCAAGGGAAAAGCCTCGGGAATAATGGCACAGCGGTTGTAAAGGTCTGCTAGTCACAAGCCAAAATAATAACGGCGTGACCTCTGGGGAGATTCTCCTGTCGGCCGGGGGATCCCTCGGAGTCTGAGGGGCACATCCTGTGCACAATGCGCCCCCGGCACAGCTACACTGGGATAGAATGCACGGCTACATTGGGATAGAATGCACGGCATGCGTTTATGGGCGCACAAACTCCTCTTTCTTTACGTTGCATTGTGCGACACATTTCCATATGAAACGTTCCAAAAACCTTGTTTACTTATTTAAATGCACGTTGCAGCCCGGCTGATGCGAGGGCCGTTGCCATGGATAGCCGGCAACGGGCTGATGTCATGGGCCTTTGTGCGGCCAGGGGCTTTTCAGCTGAGAAGCTCTGACTCGGGGGCTATTTAAAAATGCCAAGACAGCGGGCGATTCTCCCAAAGCTCCCAGCATCCGAGAAGGCATAAAAGATGTGAATTGGATGGCACCGCCAGGCTGCTGGGGGAAAAGTTTGGGCATGTCGGCATTGAGCGGCCTCCAAGAGCATTGTAGTTCAACAATGGCACTAGTGATGGAAGTACAAGGGACTGGAAGCCAATTTAAACCAATGAATGGACGGTGGGGGGGAGAAAAAAAAAGTAAAATAAAAAAGTCAGTCGAGAAATGCAGGAAATCAATCGGAAAATATGAAAGTTGGACGTAGAATATAAAAATGAGTCCGGCAGCAACGGCCAAGGGGAAAGGAGGTCTCGCCAGCAGCAGAGTTGGGGTTTATTGATGATAACGTTCCTATCAAGAGAGGTGGTAGATTGGGGGGGGGGGCAATAATGGGGTGTATAAATAACAGACAATCAGGAGAGCCAATGGGAAGATGTCCCCCCATGGGGAGCCTGGTCGGCACCGCTGCTCTTGGATCAACTGGATATTTACAAAGCCCTGAACGTGATAGATTTGTGTCTTTTATCAACCTAACCCTCTGTGTAATTGAAGATCCCGTCTCCCCCTTGTCGCTTTCTCTCGGGGCTCTGTAAATATTCAATCTCCTTGATATCTTTGTGTGGTCGGGGGGCTGATTCTGTGTGAGTCCCCGCTGCCCCTGAGAATGTACAGTAACCAATTTCTGAGACAAAGGAGCCCAAATATAAGTCACCGGGTGCCAGATGGAGCTGACATGTCGTTACCAACGGCAGCCGCGCCGGAATGCGTTGTGAGTCACTATAATAATATGGGCAGTGATTGGGCGGCCGGTGGGGGGGGGTGAGGGCCGGTACCCCAGCTGTCAGGGATGGAGCAACTAGGAGACTGGCCTGGGCCAGTACAGAACATTTAGGCCTAAATCCTTATCATCTGTAGGGTTACTTACTGCATGTACGTTGTGCCGCATATAGCCCCCCCATCTGGCTGCTGTAAGGTGCCACAGACAGTCACTATTTATTGGGCTGGGGGGGCTGTTTGTGCCTCTGGGTACTGGGAATGCCAGGGGGGCTGTAAGGTGCCACAGACAGTCACTATTTATTGGGCTGGGGGGGCTGTTTGTGCCTCTGGGTACTGGGAATGCCAGGGGGGCTGTAAGGTGCCACAGACAGTCACTATTTATTGGGCTGGGGGGGGCTGTTTGTGCCTCTGGGTACTGGGAATGCCAGGGGGGCTGTAAGGTGCCACAGACAGTCACTATTTATTGGGCTGGGGGGGCTGTTTGTGCCTCTGGGTACTGGGAATGCCAGGGGGGCTGTAAGGTGCCACAGAAAGTCACTATTTATTGGCCTGGGGGGCTGTTTGTGCCTCTGGGTACTGGGAATGCCAGGGGGGCTGTAAGGTGCCACAGACAGTCACTATTTATTGGGCTGGGGGGGGCTGTTTGGGCCTGTGGGTACTGGGAATGCTGGGGGGCTGTAAGGTGCCACAGACAGTCACTATTTATTGGGCTGGGGGGGCTGTTTGTGCCTCTGGGTACTGGGAATGCCAGGGGGGCTGTAAGGTGCCACAGACACTCACTATTTATTGGGCTGGGGGGGCTGTTTGTGCCTCTGGGTACTGGGAATGCCGGGGGGGCTGTAAGGTGCCACAGACAGTCACTATTTATTGGGCTGGGGGGGGCTGTTTGTGCCTCTGGGTACTGGGAATGCCAGGGGGGCTGTAAGGTGCCACAGACAGTCACTATTTATTGGGCTGGGGGGGCTGTTTGTGCCTCTGGGTACTGGGAATGCCGGGGGGGCTGTAAGGTGCCACAGACAGTCACTATTTATTGGGCTGGGGGGGCTGTTTGTGCCTCTGGGTACTGGGAATGCCAGGGGGGCTGTAAGGTGCCACAGACAGTCACTATTTATTGGGCTGGGGGGGCTGTTTGTGCCTCTGGGTACTGGGAATGCCAGGGGGGCTGTAAGGTGCCACAGACAGTCACTATTTATTGGGCTGGGGGGGGGGCTGTTTGTGCCTCTGGGTACTGGGAATGCCAGGGGGGCTGTAAGGTACCACAGACAGTCACTATTTATTGGGCTGGGGGGGGCTGTTTGTGCCTCTGGGTACTGGGAATGCCGGGGGGGCTGTAAGGTGCCACAGACAGTCACTATTTATTGGGCTGGGGGGGGCTGTTTGTGCCTCTGGGTACTGGGAATGCCAGGGGGGCTGTAAGGTGCCACAGACAGTCACTATTTATTGGGCTGGGGGGGGCTGTTTGTGTCTCTGGGTACTGGGAATGCCAGGGGGGCTGTAAGGTGCCACAGACAGTCACTATTTATTGGGCTGGGGGGGGCTGTTTGTGTCCTCTGGGTACTGGGAATGCCAGGGGGGGCTGTAAGGTGCCACAGACAGTCACTATTTATTGGGCTGGGGGGGGGCTGTTTGTGTCTCTGGGTACTGGGAATGCCAGGGGGGCTGTAAGGTGCCACAGACAGTCACTATTTATTGGGCTGGGGGGGCTGTTTGTGCCAGTGGGTACTTGAACCCTATCTCTGGGAATGAAGCCCCTGTGGCTATGCATTTATATGAGTGGGGCTGATATAATCACAGGCAGAGGTGGGGGCCCCTGTGACGGATGTGGGCAGGCTTCTATAAACATCGAGCCCAAAATAGGGCTCATAATGGCCCCCTTCTATACCCAGCGGCCCCTCCCATACAGGGAAGGTAGCAATTGTGGCTTTAGAATGAAAGCTCAGCAGTTTCTCAGGCAGCTGCGCGGGATCTGACCTGGAACATATATTTAGTTCTGCTGGCTCTCATAGGCACTTAAAGGGGAAGTAAAGCCAAAAAAACTCGAGTTAACTTTTAGTATGATGTAGAGAGTGATATTCTGCAATCGGTCTTTATTTTTTATTACTTGAAGTTTTTTAATTATTTCACTTTTTGTTCAACAGATTTTCAGTTTGGAGTTTTAGAGGCTATTTGGTTGCTAGGGTCCAAATTACCTTAGTGACCAAGAAGTGGTTTGGTTGAGAGGCTGGTATATGAATAGGGGAGGGGCTGAATATAAAGATAAGGAATAAAAAGTAGCAGTAACAATAAAACTGGAGCCTCACAGAGCAATAGGTTTTGGCTGCCGGGGTCAGCGACCCCCATGTGAAAGCTGAAAAGATTTAAAAGAAGAAGGCAAATAATTCCCACTGCACAGGGATAAATGTAGAGGGGGGGGGGTTCATATCCATGGGGAGGGTACATATACATGGGGGGTATATACATGGGGGTGTACGTATACATGGGGGGTACATATACATGAGGGGTACATATACATGGGGGGTACATATACATGGGGTACATATAATTGAGGGGGTACATATACATGGGGGGTATATACATGGGGGTGTACGTATACATGGGGGGGTACATATACATGAGGGGTACATATACATGGGGGGTACATATACATGGGGTACATATAATTGAGGGGGTACATATACATGGGGGGTATATACATGGGGGTGTACGTATACATGAGGGGTACATATACATGAGGGGTACATATACATGGGGGGTACATATACATGGGGTACATATAATTGAGGGGGTACATATACATGGGGGGGTACATATACATGGGGGTACATATACGGGGGGGTACATATACATGGGGGGGTACAGATACACGGGGGGGTACATATACATGGGGGGGTACGTATACATGACACTTGCCCCAAACAGCTCTCGCCAGGTTGCTGACAGACAGACTATGGCTGAGGGGGGGTCACTGTTCTTACCTTTCACATAATGACTTTCAAACAGCCAATTAAGTGACTTCAAAGGCCCCTCTTGCTGTGTGACAGGCCTGGGGGGCGGAGCTGTGTGACAGGCCTGGGGGGCGGAGCTGTGTGACAGGCCTGGGGGGCATACAGTAAATGCACAAAGGAAACGGAGTAATAATGGCTTATGGGTAGTAGCTGTTCCCAACAGAACTTATAACTGAGCCCCCCCCCCATTACTCCTCCTTCCATGTTCCACGTATTCCTCTTCCCTCCTGCAGATACCTCTCATGTACATCTCTCCCTGTGGGGATTCCCTATAGCCCAGCCCTCCATGTAATCCCAACCCCCAATGCAAAGCCTTTATCCAACCCCCTCATTACTCCCCCCCCCAAGTTCCATGTATATCTCTTCCCCGACCCCCTCGTTGCTCATTCCATGTATATCTCTTCCCCGACCCCCTCGTTGCTCATTCCATGTATATCTCTTCCCCGACCCCCTCGTTGCTCATTCCGTGTATATCTCTTCCCCGACCCCCTCGTTGCTCATTCCGTGTATATCTCTTCCCCGACCCCCTCGTTGCTCATTCCATGTATATCTCTTCCCCGACCCCCTCGTCGCTCATTCCGCATATATCTCTTCCCCGACCCCCTCGTTGCTCATTCCGTGTATATCTCTTCCCCCGACCCCCTGGTTGCTCATTCCGTGTATATCTCTTCCCCGACCCCCTGGTTGCTCATTCCGCGTATATCTCTTCCCGACCCCCTCGTTGCTCATTCCGCGTATATCTCTTCCCCGACCCCCTCGTTGCTCATTCCGTGTATATCTCTTCCCCGACCCCCTGGTTGCTCATTCCGTGTATATCTCTTCCCCGACCCCCTGGTTGCTCATTCCGTGTATATCTCTTCCCCGACCCCCCTCGTTGCTCATTCCCGTGTATATCTCTTCCCCGACCCCCTGGTTGCTCATTCCGCGTATATCTCTTCCCCGACCCCCTCGTTGCTCATTCCATGTATATCTCTTCCCCGACCCCCCTCGTTGCTCATTCCATGTATATCTCTTCCCCGACCCCTCGTTGCTCATTCCATGTATACCCCCTCGTTGCTCATTCCATGTTATATCTCTTCCCCGACCCCCTCGTTGCTCATTCCATGTATATCTCTTCCCCGACCCCCTTGTTGCTCATTCTGTGTATATCTCTTCCCCGACCCCCTCGTTGCTCATTCCGTGTATATCTCTTCCCCGACCCCTCGTTGCTCATTCCGTGTATATCTCTTCCCCGACCCCCTCGTTGCTCATTCCGCGTATATCTCTTCCCCGACCCCCTCGTTGCTCATTCCGTGTATATCTCTTCCCCGACCCCCTGGTTGCTCATTCCGTGTATATCTCTTCCCCGACCCCCTCGTTGCTCATTCCGCGTATATCTCTTCCCCGACCCCCTCGTTGCTCATTCCGTGTATATCTCTTCCCCGACCCCCTGGTTGCTCATTCCGCGTATATCTCTTCCCCGACCCCCTCGTTGCTCATTCCGTGTATATCTCTTCCCCGACCCCCTCTGTTGCTCATTCCGCGTATATCTCTTCCCCGACCCCCTCGTTGCTCATTCCGTGTATATCTCTTCCCCGACCCCCTGGTTGCTCATTCCGCGTATATCTCTTCCCCGACCCCCTCGTTGCTCATTCCGCGTATATCTCTTCCCCGACCCCCTCGTTGCTCATTCCGTGTATATCTCTTCCCCGACCCCCTGGTTGCTCATTCCGTGTATATCTCTTCCCCGACCCCCTCGTTGCTCATTCCGCGTATATCTCTTCCCCGACCCCCTCGTTGCTCATTCCGTGTATATCTCTTCCCCGACCCCCTCGTTGCTCATTCCGCGTATATCTCTTCCCCGACCCCCTCGTTGCTCATTCCGTGTATATCTCTTCCCCGACCCCCTGGTTGCTCATTCCGCGTATATCTCTTCCCCGACCCCCTCGTTGCTCATTCCGTGCATATCTCTTCCCCGACCCCCTCTGTTGCTCATTCCGCGTATATCTCTTCCCCGACCCCCTCGTTGCTCATTCCGTGTATATCTCTTCCCCGACCCCCTCGTTGCTCATTCCGCGTATATCTCTTCCCCGACCCCCTCGTTGCTCATTCCGTGTATATCTCTTCCCCGACCCCCTCGTTGCTCATTCCATGTATACCCCCTCGTTGCTCATTCCATGTATACCCCTCGTTGCTCATTCCATGTATATCTCTTCCCCGACCCCCTCGTTGCTCATTCCATGTATATCTCTTCCCCGACCCCCTCGTTGCTCATTCCATGTATACCCCCTCGTTGCTCATTCCATGTATATCTCTTCCCCGACCCCCTTGTTGCTCATTCTGTGTATATCTCTTCCCCGACCCCCTCGTTGCTCATTCCGTGTATATCTCTTCCCCGACCCCCTCGTTGCTCATTCCGCGTATATCTCTTCCCCGACCCCCTCGTTGCTCATTCCGCGTATATCTCTTCCCCGACCCCCTCGTTGCTCATTCCGCGTATATCTCTTCCCCGACCCCCTCGTTGCTCATTCCGTGTATATCTCTTCCCCGACCCCCTCGTTGCTCATTCCGTGTATATCTCTTCCCCGACCCCCTCGTTGCTCATTCCATGTATATCTCTTCCCCCGACCCCCTCGTTGCTCATTCCATGTATATCTCTTCCCCGACCCCCTCGTTGCTCATTCCATGTATACCCCTCGTTGCTCATTCCATGTATACCCCCTCGTTGCTCATTCCATGTATATCTCTTCCCCGACCCCCTCGTTGCTCATTCCATGTATATCTCTTCCCCGACCCCCTCGTTGCTCATTCCATGTATACCCCCTCGTTGCTCATTCCATGTATACCCCCTCGTTGCTCATTCCATGTATACCCCCTCGTTGCTCATTCCATGTATATCTCTTCCCCGACCCCCTCGTTGCTCATTCCATGTATATCTCTTCCCCGACCCCCTCGTTGCTCATTCCATGTATACCCCCTCGTTGCTCATTCCATGTATACCCCCTCGTTGCTCATTCCATGTATACCCCCTCGTTGCTCATTCCATGTATATCTCTTCCCCGACCCCCTCGTTGCTCATTCCATGTATATCTCTTCCCGACCCCCTCGTTGCTCATTCCATGTATACCCCTCGTTGCTCATTCCATGTATACCCCTCGTTGCTCATTCATGTATATCTCTTCCCCGACCCCCTCGTTGCTCATTCCATGTATATCTCTTCCCCGACCCCCTCGTTGCTCATTCCATGTATACCCCCTCGTTGCTCATTCCATGTATACCCCCTCGTTGCTCATTCCGTGTACATTCCTTATGAATAAACCTTTGATGTAAATGTCTTCTCCAACCTCCTCATTACTCTTCCCTACCCCTTCCATAGTCACCTCTTCCTAATCCCTCCTGCTGAACCCTTTCATGTACAGATGTACTAATCCCATATCCATTTCTTCTGACCAAACCTTCCATGTAAACCTTCTCCCTAACTCCTCATTACTCCTCCCTCCAAGTTTCATGTTTATCTTTTCTTCAACCTTCTCATTCCTAATCTCATGTACAGCTCTCCCTGTATCTATGTGCACCCTCATGACTAAACCTTCCATGTGAATCCCAATCCCCAACCTCCATGTTTGTCTCTTTCCCAGCCTGCTCAGTACCCCTGTATATGCCTTCCATGTTCCACATATTCCTCTCCAACTGTATCAGTTCTTGATCAGTCAGTTTCCCATGCAGATACATGTACAACTCCTGCACAACCCTTAGCGTTCCTACTAACTAACTCTAAGCCAAGGTCTAGATAGGAGGCCTATTTTCCATGCATAATAAACATCAAAAATGGTGGGGGCTAACAGTGTAATGGCGGGGGCTAACAGTGTAATGGCGGGGGCTAACAGTGTAATGGCGGGGGCTAATAGTGAAATGGCGGGGGCTAACAGTGTAATGGCGGGGGCTAACAGTGTAATGGCAGGGGCTAACAGCATAATGTCGGGGGGCTAACAGCGTAATGGCGGGGGGCTAACAGCGTAATGGCGGGGGCTAACAGTGTAATGGCGGGGGCTAATAGTGAAATGGCGGGGGCTAACAGTGTAATGGCAGGGGCTAACAGTGTAATGGCAGGGGCTAACAGCGTAATGGCGGGGGCTAACAGTGTAATGGCGGGGGCTAACAGTGTAATGGCGGACGCTAACAGCATAATGGCGGGGGGCTAACAGCGTAATGGCGGGGGCTAACAGCATAATGGCGGGGGGCTAACAGTGTAATGGCGGGGGGCCAACAGCATAATGGCAGGGGCTAACAGTGTAATGGCGGGGGGCCAACAGCGTAATGGCGGGGGGCTAACAGCGTAATGGCGGGGGGCTAACAGCGTAATGGCGGGGGGCTAACAGCGTAATGGCGGGGCTAACAGCATAATGGCAGGGGCTAACAGCGTAATGGCGGGGGCTAACAGCGTAATGGCGGGGGCTAACAGCGTAATGGCGGGGGCTAACAGCATAATGGCAGGGGCTAACAGCGTAATGGCGGGGGCTAACAGCGTAATGGCGGGGGCTAACAGCGTAATGGCGGGGGCTAACAGCGTAATGGCGGGGGCTAACAGCATAATGGCGGGGGGCTAACAGCGTAATGGCGGGGGCTAACAGCATAATGGCAGGTGCTAACAGCGTAATGGCGGGGGCTAACAGCATAATGGCAGGGGCTAACAGCGTAATGGCGGGGGCTAACAGCATAATGGCAGGGGCTAACAGCGTAATGGCGGGGGCTACCAGTGAAATGCCGGGGGCTAACAGTGTAATGGCGGGGTCCCAAAAGGTCAGGGGCTGATTAAGGAATTATTTTCTTTATGTTGCAGAACAATATAGACTGTAAGCTCTTCTGCTCTTCCTGACAGATCTATCATTGTACCACTCTGCCAAGAATAACCATTTATAAATACACACTGAGCGGCCTTTGTAGGGGAATTAATAAGAGGTATATAACAGCTCAGAAGGGGGGGGACATGTGGGGGGGCTCGGGCCAAGCGCCTGCGGTTCTTGTGAAGCCAGTAATTAGCCCGATTGCTATTTACTGAGGGAAATTACCAGTTACAGAAAAAGTCTGAGCCCAGAGAGGAAAGCGAAATGTCCCAGGGAAAGTGTGCAGGAACGCTTTGCCTTTAATATACCCCCCCCCCCCGGGCCGACCGCAGCCGCGAATAGGAATGAGAGCCACAGTATTTCCATTAAATCAGAATCCGGCAGAGTCAACAGAGCTAAGTGCCAGGGGGGGGGGGGGGTAGAGCGGCCATTCTCAGTATAAATCTGCCCTCTGTGGGGTTGTTCTGCAGGAAGCTATGGCGACACTATGCAAACAGGGGCATTCTCAGGAACCAAGAGTGCCCCCCCCACTCCCAGATTTGCCCCCCCAGTTTTTTCTAGATAAAGCAGTGTGTACTGGGGAGGGAATAGTGTGGGATAAACAGAGATACGTTGGCCCCTTAGTGCCCCATGTATGTGCCTGGGAAATGTACCGACGCCATTGGGCTACTGAAGGGGTAGGTACCCGGGCAACTAAGCACCAGTTGGGGGGGCGTCACCTTTAAGTTAACCTTTAGTATGTTCTAGAATTGTCATTTGGTCTTCGTTTTTTATTTGCCTTCTGACTTTTTCCAATTTCTAAATGGGGGTCACTGACCCCGGCAACCAAAACCTATTGCTCTGTGAGGCTCCAGTTTTATTGTTATTGGTACTTTTTATAACTTATTTTACTATTCAGTCCTTCTCCTATTTATATACCAGCCTCTCATCCAAACCACTCCCTGGTTGCTAAGGTAATTTGGACCCTAGCAACCACATAGCTGCTCAAATTCCAAAAAGTTTAACAACTAAAAAAATGAAGACCAACTGCAAACTATCTAGATCATACTGAAAGTTAACTTAAAGGTGAACCACCTCTTTAAAGGCGCAGTCCCATGTGAAAGGGTTAATTCCGCCCCTGTCAGTTTGCTTCATTTATAAGGGGGGAAACACCAAAAAGCTGGGCAGAGGGGGGTGGGGGGGCAGATGTAGGGGGCAGGGTGGGATACATTTACTGACAGTTTACACAAGGGCAGTTTAAGAGGCTGTTAAAGGTCCGGCCCCAGCGACAGTGATGAAGTGAGAGTGAGTGATAGACGGGGAGAAGCTCAGCGGTTGCTATGGGTGAGCTCTAG
The DNA here is from genome assembly GCF_000004195.4 of Xenopus tropicalis. Lineage (NCBI taxonomy): Eukaryota > Metazoa > Chordata > Amphibia > Anura > Pipidae > Xenopus > Xenopus tropicalis. The sequence continues at coordinate 48,456,993 of NC_030686.2, forward strand.
GGCAGGGCCAACATAGATTCCAACATATTATTATTAACATTTATTTATAAAGCGCCAACATATTCCGCAGCGCTGTACAATAGGTATATATATATACATCGTAGGGTAGGTTTCAGAGCCCAGTTTGCAATTTGTAGCTACTCAGCAGTGCGCTGGGTAATCAATGTCATTAAAGGGTAAGTTCACCTTTAGTATGTTATAGAACTGCCTATTCTTAGCAACTTTCCAATTGGTCTTCATTATTTATTTGTTATAGTTTTTGAATTATTTGCCTTCTTCTTCCAACTCTTTGCAGCTTTCAAATGGGGGTCACTGACCCCGGCAGCCAAACCCTATTGCTCTGTGAGGCTCCAGTTTTATTGTTATTATTACTTTTTATTCCTTATCTTTCTATTTAGCCCCTCCCCTATTCATATACCAGTCTCTCATCCAAACCACTCCCGGGTTGCTAAGGTAACTTGGACCATAGCAATTTTTAGATGCATGCTGCATGGCTGCACATAAACAGTTCAGGCTGCAGCAACTACATTCAGTTCTAACTGGATTCAATATGTGGCCGGTAATAACGGGGTAAAGCCCAGTGGCTGCTGGGAGACCTGCACCACTGAAGATTACCCCAAAGTGTTTATTGCAGGGGCTGCTGGGAGCTGTAGTGCAACTGGAGCTCCCTATAGTTTGGGTAGGCTGCCATCGTGTTCCTTTCTGTGATGACAATACCGGGCTGAGCGACCACGTAGCACAATGCGTAGGAATTAGCCCTGAGCAAACAGGACACACAATGCAGCGCTTATCAGGCCTATTTGCTCAGCTATCGGAGCAGGCGCGAGCGACACTGCCCGGCCCCACACAGTTTATATTACAGGATATAGCAATAGTGTTATCAAACACTCAGTGTAAACAGAACAGGCTCACGTGGCATGGGGGGGGCAAGCTTGGCAGCGCTTAATTCATAGACCCTGGGTACCACGGGCACAATGGAAGCCCACGCACTGCTGAGGCTGCTGAGCCAGTACAGACCCTGGGTACCCACAGGCACAATCAGGGCCGCCATCAGAAATCAAGAGCCCCTCACAACAAAATGTTCTGGAACCCCCCCTCCAGCATCCTCCCCAGCATCCTCCAGCTCCCCCCCAGCGTCCTCCCCAGCATCCTCCAGCTCCCCTCCCAGCATCCTCCAGTTACCCCCCCAGCATTCTCTAGCTCCCCCTAGTGTCCATCCCGGCATCCTCCAGCTCCCCCCCAGCATCCTCTAGCTCCCCCCCAGTGTCCATCCCGGCATCCTCCAGCTCTCCCCCAGCGTCCTCCCCAGCATCCTCCAGCTCCTCCCCCAGCATCCTCCCCAGCATCCTCCAGCTCCCCTCCCAGCATCCTCCAGTTACCCCCCAGCATCCTCCAGCTCCCCCCCAGTGTCCACCCCGACATCCTCCAGCTCCCCCCCAGCATCCTCCAGCTCCCCCCCAGTGTCCACCCTGGCATCCTCCAGCTCCCCCCCAGCATCCCCCAGCTCCCCTCCCCAGCATCCCCTGGGCTGTTTTTTAGGAAACCATTGCCCTTTAAACAGAGGAATATGATCCATTATTTTCAGTCCTATGAGCCGATGGAGTTGTTTTTATGCCTCAGATATTCTGCTTTGTCATTAAAGCAGCCGCTCCTTCCTATATTTTCTTTGGCTCCGACTCGGGGGCCGCTGCCTCGGTGCGGTCAGATTTCTCGCTGTATACGCCGCACAAACCTGCGAGGGGATTAACGGAGGGGCGGCTGATTGTACTTATGCCTCCACCCTCTGAATCTCCCACTGGGGCACAGAGAGGGTGGGCACCCCACAGCCTTGGAGCTGAAATATACATGGCTATTGGGCCAACTGCAGGGCAAGGAGCAATGAACATGGCGGTTTGTGCCCCGTTTTTACCCTTTGCACCCTGCACTGTATAAATGAGCCCCATGGAGTTTCTAGATAAAGTGCAACTTAATGTACATGAAAAAAATGAAGACCAACTGCAAACTGTCCATCATATTAAGTCATTTTGAAGTAAGCTAAGCACAGGCAGCGCAAATAAACCACTAACACATATTGTGCATGTAGGTGTTGCATTTTACTTATATAATTATTACCGGACAAGCCTTGTGTTTCAGGCTAAACTGCTGCTCCCCAGTCTAGACGAATTGGCGGGGTGAACTGTTTTATCTGGCTGAACTTTCCCAGCTCCGAGGAGGGAATCTGAGAGAATATACCATTATCTGCTCGACTACGTTAAGCTATCAGGGATTAAATATGAAAGCAAAGTGTTACATTAACACTTTGTTCTGCCCCTGATCGACCCTTTGGGGGGTAATGTTGCTTATAGACATGCTGAAAAGTCAGCTTCTGGGGTACGGGCCCCCGGTGCCCGCCTAAGCCCCGCCCCCAGACACGTGTACTTTGTTCTTACCTTCGGCGTGTTGGGGAAGGGAGATCTATGGCCTGGGTGAGCGTTGGCCGGCATCGGATCTGGGCCGGTAGGGCCCACTGGGTTTTTTCCCGGTGCCCCTCAGGCCCAGTCCAACCTACAGTCTAGCCTGTCCCATAGTAAATTAAACATCTGCAGTTCACAGCTGACCAGTCCAGTCTGGGCACATTATAATGGTGGCTATTTGACCTATTGGGCCAGGTACCACAATGGTCCAAAATGTAGCTAAGGATGCAGTGATCCCGCACTTATACAGAATCCAGGTGAGTACAGCAGGCAAAACAAAATGGGATTTATTCAGAAACATAAGCATAGTTGCCCTTTAATCAGCAAAAGGACACATGGCTTGGGAGCTGAAGGGTAACTGCCGCCATTCTCCCCATGGGCTGAACCTTACGAGCCGGCAGGCAGGGCCGCAGGATCTATGGCGTGTAGCCTACACAAGGCGTGTTTATTTGCACTCACACAGAACATCAATGTTCTACGGTGCTGTCAAACAATCAGGATTTGCTGAAGGCCCTTGGTACACACAGGTCGGCGGCTCAAGTCTCCCCAGGAGACCTCACGTGAACTTTCTCACGGTGTGGAATACATAAAATTGAGGTGAACTGGACAACTAGAGGGACTGGGGGGGCCTTAGGTCAAGCCACAACCACCCCCAATAAGCCAACCTAGCTCTAGGGACACATAAAGCCCTAACCAAGGGGTTGCCACCAGTAGCTACAAGAGAATGGACCTCCTGTGTAGGGCTGGGCTACCAGAGACCTCATGACTTTCCAGTGGGCACCAGTCTGGGACGATTCCTATTCTCACCATAAACTTATATAACCTTTATAGCCTTGGTCTACATCTAATTGTGAGAGAGTCCTCTTGAAGGCCCAGTCTGATATGAATGACAAGAATTTCTTGGCAAATCTACTCAAACCCCAACAATAAGGGGTGAGTTTCCCATGACAATGATTGGCTGAGGATAAGTGGTAAAGGCAGACTATGGCCCAGTGATATGGAGTGTGGATAGTCAAGCCAATCGTAGGAGGAACTTGGCTCTTCAACATGTTTGCTTCATGGGAAGGCCACTACATGGAGCCAAACCCACAACCCACATAATCTGTAGGGTACACAACATTGTGATTCTACAATCTAAATAGTAACTCTAGGTTGGGGCAGGGTTTATTGTCCGGTCAGAGGTAACTTTATTGCTTGGTGAAATAGTGGCTCTCTCATAGTTGGGAAGACCTCAACTTATTCACTTATATTGGGGTTCTGAGGCCTTTTTCCTAATCAGGGCTATATGGTCTGGCGTTGCCATTAATGGGGCATAACTGATAGAAGGAAGACCTGGCAAGGGCCCATTCGTACAATGTAGCTTGTTTATAGGGCAGCGGATTGAATCTGGACTTCACAGTACCAATATAAGCTCTGGGCTAGATATAGAGAAGGCCTAGAAAGAATCCGGTTGGCCATTAACCTGCTGAATTAACTTGAACTGGAAATTTAAGTGGTAGATGCAATTGGGCAGATGTGACTGTTTGACTTCCAGGCCAACAACTGGATCAACTAGAGGCAGACTAGTGACTGACTGCCCGCTGTGTGTATAAGGGGCCAATATTCACTATCTCATATACAGTATGCTTGGTACGTGCCCAGTGCTTGGGGGCCACATTGTGCCATGAAATGTTGGGGGGCCAATGGAAGTAAGAGGCAGGGACTATTTGCCCACCCAGCCCTGGAACCCAGTGCCAACTGGCAACACCTTGTGTAGGGGGCCCCCGCCAATATGGACCGGCCCTGTCAGTATAAGCCTCAATCAAATAAAGGGAATGGATTGTTCGGGCCCATACAAAGGCCAACATGTCCAAAACAAATCCCAGCAAGCTCCTAGGGGCTAACATGACATGGTTTTGTTAAAAATTTTTAGTATCCCTTTAAGACAATGGGTGTGTGTGGTGTTGTGCACAAGAACCAAGCGAATCCTGGTGTAATTGGTGTTTCCGCTCACGAACACAGTAGCCAACTCCTCTGAACCAGCAGTTACCCTTAAATAATCACCGGCGGCTGAGCCCTGCCGGATCATATCCCTGTTCCTGCTTAAATATTAATCTCTGTACAAGAGCCGAGAGAGTGTGCTAATGAACTGGATGCCCTCTCTTTGGGCAATGTGTAAATGCCCTGGGCAACCAATGGTTACAACCCCACTGTAGGGTGTGTGCCTCCCCGGCCTATAAACAGGGGAGCTGCACCCAATAATGGCAGTATGTGTCAGAGCTAGCCAAGGGAGCCCGGGTACCTAAGGCAAAGCTGCACCCAATAATGGCAGTATGTGTCAGAGCTAGCCAAGGGAGCCCGGGTACCCAAGGCAAAGCTGCACCCAATAATGGCAGTATGTGTCAGAGCTAGCCAAGGGAGCCCGGGTACCCAAGGCAAAGCTGCGCCCAATAATGGCAGTATGTGTCAGAGCTAGCCAAGGGACCCCGGGTACCCAAGGCAAAGCTGCGCCCAATAATGGCAGTATGTGTCAGAGCTAGCCAAGGGAGCCCGGGTACCCAAGGCAAAGCTGCGCCCAATAATGGCAGTATGTGTCAGAGCTAGCCAAGGGAGCCCGGGTACCCAAGGCAAAGCTGCACCCAATAATGGCAGTATGTGTCAGAGCTAGCCAAGGGACCCCGGGTACCCAAGGCAAAGCTGCGCCCAATAATGGCAGTATGTGTCAGAGCTAGCCAAGGGAGCCCGGGTACCCAAGGCAAAGCTGCACCTAATAATGGCAGTATGTGTCAGAGCTAGCCAAGGGACCCCGGGTACCCAAGGCAAAGCTGCGCCCAATAATGGCAGTATGTGTCAGAGCTAGCCAAGGGACCCCGGGTACCCAAGGCAAAGCTGCGCCCAATAATGGCAGTATGTGTCAGGGTTAGCCAAGGGAGCCCGGGTACCCAAGGCAAAGCTGCACCCAATAATGGCAGTATGTGTCAGAGCTAGCCAAGGGACCCCGGGTACCCAAGGCAAAGCTGCACTCAATAATGGCAGTATGTGTCAGGGTTAGCCAAGGGACCCCGGGTACCCAAGGCAAAGCTGCACTCAATAATGGCAGTATGTGTCAGAGCTAGCCAAGGGAGCCCGGGTACCCAAGGCAAGGGTGCCAATCTGTGCCCCATCGTGCTACTTGCACACCATTATCCTATATGGCAGAGAAGCCTGTAGGGCATTACTGGTGCCAATAGTTGCTGCAAGGAATTAACTGGTGGATCCCCATGGGATGAGTCCCCAGTATTTCATTATGTTCTTATACCAAGCCCACATGGGTCGGTCTTCAGGGATCCCGCTATCAGCCCACAGGCCGCTGGTACTTCAGCTTTGGCACTCCCTAAAGGTGCCCATGCACAGGCAGATTTCTGGTCCTACAGACCAAATCAGCAGCTTATCTGCCCGTGTATGGCCACCCCCAATGGGCCTACACAACTGATATTGGCCAGATCTCGATTGGGCAGGTTTGATTTTCTGTCGGATCTGGGACTGCATTGGCTCATTGATGCGGTTCTTGGTCCGACTGCCCATATACCTGCCATTAAATTTCGAATTGAATTAACCCGATATTGCCCACCCATAGGTGGGCCTATCGGGAGAAGATCTGCTCACCAAAATGAGCAATTCTTCCCATCTACGGCCAGCTTAAGTCACCAATGGGAGGCACCGGCAAACCAGAGAGCAGCCAACAGCCTATAGCCAAGGCCAATTATTTTGCCCAATGGTTGTGCTTATCAAAGGCCGATTAGGGCAGTGTGTGCCAAAGGGCAGCTAAACATTTATATTTCCTCATTTATTTGGCATATGAAGCTGCCGTACATATGTAAGGAAGCGTAGCCCATTATCTGTCTCGTTCATTAGCCTCATTGCTTATTAGTTAAAGGAAGAATATGTCTTCAGTGCACAATGGGGGGATTAAGGAGCCTTTTGTTATGGGAGAAGCCCCCCGGCACTAGAGCAACAATAGCCGTTAGCATCACATCAGCACTTTCAAGGGTAGGTTGGGCAAACACAACTGGGCCCTTTCCCTGCACAAAGGCCCCTTTATAAGGATTCTAAAGTTGTAAGTAGCCGAGATTGAAAAAGGTTTAACCTTTAAACCAAATATTTATCAGTCCCCGGATCAACCCCCCCCCCCCGTACTATGGGGCACCGGCCCTTCCTTATAACAATCGACTGTATAAGTGTTTCTGGGAGAGAATTGCACAATGTTTATATAAGAATGGCACTGGGTTGATTGGGCATTTTGTCCGGCGTAGGGGCAATTCCCCGGATACCACCCCATTGGCAGTCGTTTGGACACGTTTAGTAGGTAAGTATGGGATAAAGCCAGATGATTTGTACTTTTACACTCGGTATAGAGCAGTAAGGCGAGTGTAGGGGCCGAGTGTTTATATTGGGCGGCTTTCTTTTCTTATCCAAAGGAAGCAACAGAAATGAGCGGTGTCACTGGATCCAGGAAAGCCTGGCTCTTATCTGCACTTGGCCGTCTCCCAGCACCGCGCTCCCCAAGCAACCAGCGCTGTTCTGTTGATCTATGGATGTCAGGGAACATCACTTTCTCCAGAACGTTTGACTGATAAGGGCAATATAGATATGTAGCTCTGCAACCAGGAGTTTAACTTGGCATCCCGGGCCCCTCCAGCGACCAGGGGTACAGTCAGCCAGGGGTATGTAAGGGCTTATCTGCCCTCCTCTACCCCTGGAACCCTAAGCGTCTGCTCCCCCTGTACTTACACCTCTGTGTGCAAACATGAACTATAACTATATTATAATCTAATAGTCCCGCCCACGAGCAGAACTCACTTTCTGATAGGATCCCGTCCAGTACAAACATGCAAAGCAGCCAACCAGCTCTTGTGAGTGAGCACAGGATAATTTCCCCCAACCGCTATACCTTCATGTTGGGTCACTGTTACCCCAATGTTTCTATATATCTGTAACTTTGTTATGGGCTAAGGGGGCCCAGTCTGAAGGCCAGTTAGGGGGGGATTTGGGGTGAGTGCTTATTTGTGCCCTGGGTACCCCTGGAACTATAGCGGGGTGACTGTTACCCCAATGTTTCTATATATCTGTAACTTTGTTATGGGCTAAGGGGGCCCAGCCTGAAGGCCAGTTAGGGGGGGATTTGGGGTGAGTGCTTATTTGTGCCCTGGGTACCCCTGGAACTATAGCGGGGTGACTGTTACCCCAATGTTTCTATATATCTGTAACCTTGTTATGGGCTAAGTGGGCCCAGCCTGAAGGCCAGTTAGGGGGGATTTGGGGTGAGTGCTTATTTGTGCCCTGGGTACCCCTGGAACTATAGCGGGGTGACTGTTACCCCAATGTTTCTATATATCTGTAACCTTGTTATGGGCTAAGGGGGCCCAGCCTGAAGGCCAGTTAGGGGGGGATTTGGGGTGAGTGCTTATTTGTGCCCTGGGTACCCCTGGAACTATAGCGGGGTGACTGTTACCCCAATGTTTCTATATATCTGTAACCTTGTTATGGGCTAAGGAGGAGGGAATGGGGTTGCTGCACAAATAGGGAGGTATAATCTATTAATAGTCAGTGTATTTTGGGAGAAGAGGATTTATTTTGCACTTCCCATGTAGCACTCATATTACACAGTACAGGAAATGTGCAATTTAACTCGTATCACTTTCACTAGACTGTTCAGGGCACAAACTGGGATACTCTGTAATGGTTTAAACCCGCTCTTCCATAAACAGAGGCTCCGTATCTGTGGGTTCACTAATGACCCCGGAGGGACAGCAGTTTCTGACACACCTTATAATTTAAGATTTGCTGATATTTGCTAATGGGGGATGTTAATGAAAAGAAAGAATAATAATAAAAAGTAACAAAACAATAAAACTGGAGCCTTGCAAAGGAACAGTTTCTGGCTGTCGGGGTTAGTGACCCCCATTTGAAAGCTAGAAAGAGTCAGAAATGGTAAAGCCCTATTCTGTAACACTGGCCCTGGAAAAAAAACCCAAAATAAGAAAAATTGAGAAGGGAGGGGGGGTAAATATTTGCACAATACAGTAACAAAGCTCCCTCTGGGGACTGGGCTCCTGTAAAGCAAAGCACGGGGCCCCTTCTGCTTATCCAATAACTGGGGCCCCTTCTGCTTATCCAATAACCGGGGCCCCTTCTGCTTATCTAAAGCAAGGGGCCCCTTCTGCTTATCCAATAACCGGGGCACCTTCTGCTTATCCAAAGCACGGGGCCCCTTCTGCTTATCCAATAACCGGGGCCCCTTCTGCTTATCCAATAACCGGGGCCCCTTCTGCTTATCCAATAACCGGGGTCCCTTCTGCTTATCCAATAACTGAGGTCCCTTCTGCTTATCCAATAACCGGGGCCCCTTCTGCTTATCCAATAACCGGGGCCCCTTCTGCTTATCTAAAGCACGGGGCCCCTTCTGCTTATCCAATAACCGGGGCCCCTTCTGCTTATCTAAAGCACGGGGCCCCTTCTGCTTATCCAATAACCGGGGCACCTTCTGCTTATCCAAAGCACGGGTCCCTTCTGCTTATCCAATAACCGAGGTCCCTTCTGCTTATCCAATAACCGGGGCCCCTTCTGCTTATCCAATAACCGGGGTCCCTTCTGCTTATCCAATAACTGGGGCCCCTTCTGCTTATCCAATAACCGGGGTCCCTTCTGCTTATCCAATAACCAGGGCCCCTTCTTCTTATCCAATAACCGGGGTCCCTTCTGCTTATCCAATAACCAGGGCCCCTTGTGTTTATCCAATAACCGGGGCCCCTTCTGCTTATCCAATAACCGGGGTCCCTTCTGCTTATCCAATAACTGGGGCCCCTTCTGCTTATCCAATAACCAGGGTCCCTTCTGCTTATCCAATAACCAGGGCCCCTTCTTCTTATCCAATAACCGGGGTCCCTTCTGCTTATCCAATAACCAGGGCCCCTTCTTCTTATCCAATAACCGGGGTCCCTTCTGCTTATCCAATAACCAGGGCCCCTTGTGTTTATCCAATAACCGGGGTCCCTTCTGCTTATCCAATAACCGGGGTCCCTTCTGCTTATCCAATAACCAGGGCCCCTTGTGTTTATCCAATAACCGGGGCCCCTTCTGCTTATCCAATAACCGGGCCCCTTCTGCTTATCCAATAACCGGGCCCCTTCTGCTTATCCAATAACCAGGGCCCCTTCTGCTTATCCAATAACCGGGCCCCTTCTGCTTATCCAATAACCGGGCCCCTTCTGCTTATCCAATAACCAGGGCCCCTTCTGCTTATCCAATAACAGGCTTCCCTAGCAGCCCAGGCCCAGGTTCTGCCTGATTGTGCCGCAGATAAGCATCTCCCACTGCTAATAAGCCCCAGGCTGCAGGCTCACATACTGTGACTTGTTTTCTTTAGGTTTATATTTGGTTATTTATAACCCATTTCATCCAACTTTTCAGCCGCCCCCCCACCCCCTCTCCAATCCCTGGTCATATAAAGGGCAAGAATCCTGTGTTTGGCAAGTGATAAATCACATAGGGTTTCTATCCACTTACCTCTAATCTGGGGCCCAGGTCAACCTATTCATCTTCCTTTGGAGTCGCAGTTAAAGAGCAATTTGCTGCCGATGGTGAAGGGGCTGGGGGGATCTGGCTGTCGGGAGTTCACAGACCTTGGGGGTATCTGCTGTGTATAAAGAAAAGGAAAGAAAGTGTCTGTCTCTTATCTACAAACTGTATTTATATTGTATGTATCCCTGTGTATAAGTGGGGACACTGCCCCCAGCCCTGTGAGGGTCCCACTGTCTCCTCCCTGCCCCACTTGCCCTCCAGGCACCGTATAACTCTTCTATATCTACTGCCCCCTATTGGCTATGTGTGGGGGAATATCGAGGGACTCCCAGCATTATGCTCCCCACTATATATCAGTAACAGTGATATCAAACATATCTTTTTTTATCCATGGCTTGACCCTTGGTGTAGGATGTTATCACTGGGGACCCAAGGTTGAGAAATAGTGCCCTAGGGACTGGTCATACAGACATAAGGGGGGCATTTAATATGGTCCAGGATACAAGGTGCAAGGTGCAAAAGTGGTAATTGAAAAAAGCAGAGGTGCAGAGTCCCAGTCCATCAGTCCCAGCCAGAGGTCGGACTGGGCCAGTGGGAGACTGGGGATAAACCTGGGGGGGCCTGGCCCTAGAGGGCCCTGCAACCCACATAGGCTCAGCCTGCTCCCCACCTGCAGCCCCCATAGGCCCAGCTTGTTCCCTACCTGCAGCCCCAATAGGCCCAGCCTGCTCCTCACCTGCGGCCCCCATAGACCCAGCCTGCTCCCCACCTGCGGCCCCCATAGGCCCAGCCTGCTCCCCACCTGCGGCCCCCATAGGCCCAGCCTGCTCCCCAACTGCGGCCCCCCTAGGCCCAGCCTGCTCCCCACCTGCGGCCCCCCTAGGCCCAGCCTGCTCCCCACCTGCGGCCCCCCTAGGCCCAGCCTGCTCCCCACCTGCGGCCCCCCTAGGCCCAGCCTGCTCCCCACCTGCGGCCCCCCTAGGCCCAGCCTGCTCCCTACCTGCGGCCCCCAGAGGCCCAGCCTGCTCCCCACCTGCGACCCCAATAGGCCCAGCCTGCTCCCCACCTGCGGCCCCCATAGGCCCAGCCTGCTCCCCACCTGCGGCCCCCCTAGGCCCAGCCTGCTCCCCACCTGCGGCCCCCCTAGGCCCAGCCTGCTCCCCACCTGCGGCCCCCCTAGGCCCAGCCTGCTCCCCACCTGCGGCCCCCAGAGGCCCAGCCTGCTCCCCACCTGCGACCCCAATAGGCCCAGCCTGCTCCCCACCTGCGGCCCCCATAGGCCCAGCCTGCTCCCCACCTGCGGCCCCCATAGGCCCAGCCTGCTCCCTACCTGCGGCCCCCATAGGCCCAGCCTGCTCCCCACCTGCAGCCCCAATAGGCCCAGCCTGCTCCCTACCTGCGCCCCCCATAGGCCCAGCCTGCTCCCTACCTGCGCCCCCCATAGGCCCAGCCTGCTCCCCACCTGCGGTCCCCATAGGCCCACTCCTCCTGTTCTACCCACCCCTGTGCCAGCGTTTCCTCTCAAGAACTGATGCACGCAGGGGGTAAGCAGTATGTGGGGGTCGGTGTAGAAAGAGCTTGGGGTGGGGGGCCTCCAAGTGGCAGTCCCGGTGGACCCATTCCACCCTAGTCCCACACTGGCTGCGAATCCTCTGTAGTTACCCCCCTGGTGCTTCCTGCGCTCATGGGATGAATACAGTTCTGCCTTGGGGGGCAAATTTCAAAGTGCAAAAACAGGCGCAACCCACCATGAGGAGAAGTGTTGCAGGTCTGTGTAATCCTACAGGTCCGACTTGGGGGCAGATTTATACAAAATGTGAGTTTAGGGCTTAATACATAAAAACTCCCCCACGTTCTATTCATATGGGATTTACAGAAGGGTATTTTTTACTGAATTATAACTTTCACCCATTGATAAATATGTTTCTAAGAATCCCATAGGAATGAATAGAACGTGGGTGAGTTTTTATGTATTAAGCCCTAAACTCACATTTTGTATAAATCTGGCCCCAAGTCGGACCTGTAGGAATACACAGACCTGCAACAATTCCCTCATGTTTTTGCACTTTGCGGCCTGAAAGTAAATGACCCCCAAATGTCTCCCTTTGAAGCTGTTCCCCCCCCCCCCCCCCTCATCCAAACCAAACTATGAGCCCGGAACCTTCCACGGGTTTCCTAATAAATCAGCTGACTTGTGTTTAATCGGAGGAAGGCGGCAATTAGAGGGGGGACCCATTGAGCAGTCTCAGTTCAAACGGACCCAACAGCTGAGATCTCGCATGTCCCTGTCAAACCCCCCCCCCCAACACATCACCCAGCACGTTCCAGGCCTGTGTAGGGTTACCGGGCCGTGTGGGGCTGGTTTGGTTAATAACCTAAAAGGTAAATATTATGGGGTTCAGCTGGAGCCTTGTCCCATACCAGGCACCCTGTGTCCCCTGCAGCCCAAGTCTGGGTCACCAAAGGGAAAGCAAATGGAGTGATCCTTCCTACAATTGTATATTTCAGTCATTAGGTGCTTCCTGCACTGCCATAGGGTGCAATGTTATAGAATGGCCTATTCCAAGCAGCTTTTCAATTGGTCTTCATTATTTACTTCTTATAGTTTTTGAATTATTTGCCTTCTTCGTCTTCTAAGTCTTCCCACCTTTCAAATGGGGGTCACTGACCCCGGCAGCCAAACCCTATTGCTCTGTGAGTCTCCAGTTTATCTTTCTATTCAGCCCCTCTCCTATTCATATACCAGCCTATCATCCAAACCACTCCCTGGTTACTAAGGTAACTTGGACCCTAGCAACCAGATAGCTGTTGAAATTCCAAACTGGAGAGCTGCAAAATTGCAAATTGTCTCTGATTATTACTCTGTACATCATACTAAAGGTTAACTCAAAGGTGAATAGCCCCTCTAACTTGCCCTTTACTAGCGTGCAGTAACCCAGGCTGAGCCATCACAGCAGATTTACAAGAGTTTCGTCGATGCCAGTAAAGTTTTGTGCCGTGACTCGCAAACAGGTAAGTCCCGTTCTCCGGGCCGGGGATCCTCGCTCACAGACCTTTTATCTGCCTTGGAGCTGATCCAGGCGCGCTGAGCTCATACACACGGCGTCTTCGCTTTCCAACAGGAACAATGAGCGCGCCAGAGCCTATAACGTACAATAATCCTGCATGATAATCTCAACACCATCATTATTTTACATTAAAGGGGAACTATTTCTTTTTTTTCATATTGAAAGGAAATAGAATTTCCACTGCACATTCATAAAATACTGGAATTGTTGCCAACTATCACGGCGCTACCGGACCTCTGTCAGGCAGGGTGTAAAGTGATAAGACAAATGGACACAATCTCATTTTTATTTTGTACTTTGCACCCTGTTTTCTGGCCTAAATTAATTCTCCCAGGTTTCTGTGCTGTGGCCATTTGGTGGGTGCTGCCTGGCCAGCCATCTCCTGTCTGGGCCCCATGCACTTCATAACACAGTGGCCCCCAAGCATTCCATGACTGCACAATATGGCACCAGTGCCGTCACAGCGGCTGATTGGTTGCTACGTGTAAAGGTGGCCATACACGGTGCAATGTGCTTGTTTGGTGAGGTCGCCAAACGAGCAAATCGTCCCCTGATATGCCCGCCTACTATGGGCGATATCGGGTTAATTCGATCGTTTGACCCTGGGACCAAAAGATCAACAAGCCGATGCCCCCCCGATCCGAAGGGAAAATTAAACCTGCCCGATTGAGATCTGCCCAATTTTAGGCCAGATGTAGCTTGGGCAGGCCAGTCGGGGTGCCCATACATAGGCAGAGAAGCTGCTGAATTGGTTGGAATTGGCAGCTGAAATCCGGGCACCTTTACTGTACTGGGGCCAATTAGCACCTATGTTAGTAAATGAGCATTGGCTATTAATTGGGCACACCATTATTAACTGGCCGAATGCAGCAATGCCCCTTGGGTAATATTATGCTGCCAGGCTCCTGATTGCTTTCCATTAAATAAATGAGCAGCGAGGGGCCTGTGGCGCTCAGGAGCGATTATATTCCCTAAATCAATAACAGAAAAGTGCCAAGAAAAGAGGCATTTTAGTTAAAGAGACAAAGGTTCTTCTCAGTGCCCCCCCAGCCCAAGAAATCCTCTTCTTATCTCCTTTCTTTTAAAGTCTTTGGATACAGCCCCTTCCACCCCACATAAGTAATTGTGACCTGCACAGTTTCTGTATGAAAGGCTTCCGCGTGAGCTGACAGGGGCCACATGTGAGCAAAGAGGTGTTAGCTTTGCCTTTAATAGCTGCTGCCAGCAGGGGTTTGTATTAGGGGAGCCCAGAAGGCCATCAGTGGCACTGTGACATCTTCGGCTGACATGCCCAAAGGCGCCCAACGGCTCGGGGTGAAAGGTGCAGCTTCCCTGTGCACCGGTAATCCCGGCTTTGTATCAGCTATTGGCAATAAGTGGCCCCTAAAGGGCTAATGTATGCACGGGTGGGGCTCGCTGGGGGATTCCAAAACCTTTAGCAACGTATGGGTCAATGGTGGCGCACTGCCCCTATTTGCCCAACCCCTCGCCTCTTGTGCCCCCGGGCGTGCTGCCTGTAGGATAAAGGTGCGAGCTACATTTGCTTCATTCTCCTTACGTGCACTATAATGAATTCCGGGGGTGAAGGATTCTCCTTACGTGCACGCTAATGAATTCCAGGGGTAAAGGATTCTCCTTACGTGCACGCTAATGAATTCCGGGGTGAAGGATTCTCCTTACGTGCACACTAATGAATTCTGGGGGTGAAGGATTCTCCTTACGTGCACGCTAATGAATTCCGGGGTGAAGGATTCTCCTTACGTGCACACTAATGAATTCTGGGGGTGAAGGATTCTCCTTACGTGCACACTAAAGAATTCCGGGGGTGAAGGATTCTCCTTACGTGCACGCTAATGAATTCCAGGGGTGAAGGATTCTCCTTACGTGCACACTAATGAATTCCGGGGGTGAAGGATTCTCCTTACGTGCACGCTAATGAATTCCAGGGGTGAAGGATTCTCCTTACGTGCACACTAATGAATTCCGGGGGTGAAGGATTCTCCTTACGTGCACACTAATGAATTTCGGGGGTGAAGGATTCTGCTTACGTGCATGCTAATGAATTCCAGGGGTGAAGGATTCTCCTTACGTGCACGCTAATGAATTCCGGGGTGAAGGATTCTCCTTATGTGCACACTAATGAATTCCGGGGTGAAGGATTCTCCTTACGTGCACGCTAATGAATTCCGGGGGTTAAGGCTCTGCAGGACTGGCAGGTTGAAGGCCATGGTGCCAATATAATACGCTGGGCAGTAGCTGTGGCACAGCGGAGTAAGATGGCACCAGTGTCGTCCAACCTGCAGCCGCTCCATTGCCCCAGACTGGTGTAACTAGAGGGTTATGGGGCATATAGCCAGATTGGAAGCTCCTAGGCCAACAACAGTTGAACTTTAGTGCTGCTCAAGCTGTTCCGGTACCAACGGCAGCCGTAACATTCTGAGCCCGGTGTGGGCATTTGGTGGCCCAGTTTGGCCTGTCGCTGGCACTCACGGCTGCACTTTTTAGCTTGTTTGGGGTTTTTTTTCTTTGCCGATTTCTCTGCCCATTGCTTGTTATTCCTCCTGCCCCTCGTCCCAAGTGCCTGCTGTGCCCGCCCCACTGCTTTCTCACTGCCGCTCAGCATTCAGACAAGGGCCCCTTTCATCCGACTCCTAACGGGGGGGGGGGGAAATCAATAACGCAGTGAATGTGCTGCCCGGATTAACGGGATTCATTCCGCTCGGCTTTTCTCACAGCCAAAACTCACGGATATTGTGCCCAGTGTCACTAGGGGATATTTAACCCGACTTTGGCCATAGGGGCAGATTGGCCTTCAAGTGTGTCAGAGGCAAAACAAAACCCTTGTGGAATTGTGTGAGGGTTAAAGGTAAGTGCTGTTGTGCCTCTGCCTGCCTCAGGGGGAGCTGCTGAGTCATGTAAAAGTGATACAGTGTATGGATATAGGGGGGTTGTATAAAGGGGATATTTACCTTTGAGTTAACTTTTAGTAGGATGTAACGAAGGATATTCTGAGATAATTTGCAATTGGTCTTCATTTTTTATTATTTGTAGTTTTTTAGTAATTTCATTTTTCAGTTCAGCAGCTCTGCAGTTTGGAGATCCAGCAGCTATCTGGTTGGTAGGGTCCAAGTTACCTTAGCAACCAGGGAGTGGTTTGGATGAGAGACTGGTATAAAAAAATAGAAAAAAAAGTTACAAAGAGTAACAATAACAATAAAAATGGAGCCTCACAGAGCAATAGGTTTTGGCTGCCGGGGTCAGTGACCCCCATTGGAAAGCAAGGAAAGAAGCAGAAGAAGGAATAGATCAAAAACTATAAGAAACAAATAATGAAGACCAATTAAAAAGTTGCTTAAAATAGGCAGTTCTATAACATACTAACAGTTAACTTAGATGCTAAATTGCACCAGTGCAGTTCCCCATAGCAACCAGATCTTGCCTTGCATTATCTAATTGCTGATTAGTTGCTATGGAGATCTGCAGTGCCCATGTATATAAATGAGCCCCTTCTCTATTGGACCTCTTCAATGTTAGCGGAATGCCAAGGCAGTGTGTGCGGAGTCTCGGTGCCAAGGGGAACCCGTGGGGATAGAGGGATCGGCATCTGGGTCAGTTATGTAACGGCAGAATCCAGTAAGGACGGGGCACTTTCTAATCCTTTTGGGTGGGAATAAAATCCCAGTTCTACGGTGCCTGAAACTGAAATGCATTATCACAGTAACTAGGAACACAGTGCCACCTACTGGTTACTAATCTTACTGCAACTGAAAAAAACACTGTGACAGAATGCTCTGTTATACAGATAGCTAGAATCTCAGCCATAAAGCAGGGCAGGACTGCTGCTTACAATGGGGGGATCAGATAGGATCTGTGCCACTGTGACAGAATGCTCTGTTATACAGATAGCTAGAATCTCAGCCATAAAGCAGGGCAGGACTGCTGCTTACAATGGGGGGATAGGATCTGTGCCACTGTGACAGAATGCTCTGTTATACAGATAGCTAGAATCTCAGCCATAAAGCAGGGCAGGACTGCTGCTTACAATGGGGGGATCAGATAGGATCTGTGCCACTGTGACAGAATGCTCTGTTATACAGATAGCTAGAATCTCAGCCATAAAGCAGGGCAGGACTGCTGCTTACAATGGGGGGGATCAGATAGGATCTGTGCCACTGTGACAGAATGCTCTGTTATACAGATAGCTAGAATCTCAGCCATAAAGCAGGGCAGGACTGCTGCTTACAATGGGGGGATCAGATAGGATCTGTGCCACTGTGACAGAATGCTCTGTTATACAGATAGCTAGAATCTCAGCCATAAAGCAGGGCAGGACTGCTGCTTACAATGGGGGGGATCAGATAGGATCTGTGCCACTGTGACAGAATGCTCTGTTATACAGATAGCTAGAATCTCAGCCATAAAGCAGGGCAGGACTGCTGCTTACAATGGGGGGATCAGATAGGATCTGTGCCACTGTGACAGAATGCTCTGTTATACAGATAGCTAGAATCTCAGCCATAAAGCAGGGCAGGACTGCTGCTTACAATGGGGGGGGGGATCAGATAGGATCTGTGCCACTGTGACAGAATGCTCTGTTATACAGATAGCTAGAATCTCAGCCATAAAGCAGGGCAGGACTGCTGCTTACAATGGGGGGATCAGATAGGATCTGTGCCACTGTGACAGAATGCTCTGTTATACAGATAGCTAGAATCTCAGCCATAAAGCAGGGCAGGACTGCTGCTTACAATGGGGGGGTATGTGGGTTTGTGGGGCAAAGAGCAACAAACACTTATAATTCTTTTATACCGAATGGTTTCTGTGTATCCCGCGCCGGCGCTGAAATGATCCCATAAATGCTGGGAAATCTCCAGGCCAAGGGGAAATAAGGCTCAGTAATGAAATAATTAGATCCTTACTGAGCAATTTAGGGGGAAAAGCCAGAAATTCCTCCTTTATGGAAGTATGAAATTCCCCTTTCATCTGGGGGCAAATACCCACAACCAGTTGTTCCCAATACATTTTAATACACAGAAATGAACATTTGAGAATCATTCAACTAAAAATAAAGGCAAATTATTCCCAACTTCAAAGGTAATTGAAGCAAAAGCCCAGCTGCAATCAGTGCCAGTCCCCCCCGTAGCGGCACATTAGTTATTTGTGCCAATAAGATTCACCCACATTCCAGGCTGGTGACGTACCCCCGCACTGCTGTGGTGCCCCCCCGGCCCAGTCTGGGTATAATCCCGCGCAGCTGCTACTCACTAGCCGTGCCAATGCCATAAATCAGCCATCATTTTAGGACCTTGGAATGGGAAGCAGCGGCACAATTACCCATCAGCAGCCCCCGGGGGGCACAGAAAGTACAGAGAGCCCCCCTGGCAACCTCCCTTCTGCCTGCTACCAAGCCGTCTGATCCATTCATAGGGCCCCCCCAGCGAAGATCCTGGTTGTTATGGTGTAATCCATACACATACATGGTCTTATACTGCCCTCTACTGGATTGTGCTGGTACTTTGTGCATTGTTACTCATTGGATGGGACATTTTAGCATCAGCATAGGAAGGGGTTCCTTACTGTAAGGGCAGTCAGGTTATGGGATTCCCTACCAAGAGAGGGGGAATGAGTGATTCATTGGGGGTGGGGAGGAAGGGATCTCACCATCAGCATAGGAAGGGATTCCGGACTGTAGGGGCAGTCAGGTTATGGGATTCCCTACCCAAGAGAGGGGAATGAGTGATTACCTTGGGGGTGGGGAGGAAGGGGATCTCACCAGTCAGCATAGGAGGGTTCCTTACTGTAAGGGCAGTCCAGGTTATGGGATTCCCTACCAGAGAGGCGGGAATTGAGTGATTCATTGCTGGGTGGGGCGAGAAGGGGATCTTCACCATCAGCATAGGAGGGCTTCCTACTGGTAAGGGCAGTAGGTTAGGGATTCCCCTACCAAGAGAGGGGGAAGGAGTGATCATTGGGGGTGGGGAGGAAAGGGGATCTTACCATCCGCATAGGAAGGGTTCCTTACTGTAAGGGCAGTCCCGGGTTATGGGGTCCCTACCAAGAGGGGGAATGAGTGATTCATTGGGGGTGGGGAGGAAAGGGGATCTCACCATCAGCATAGGAAGGGGTTCCTAACTGTAAGGGCAGTAAGGTTATGGGATTCCCTACCAAGAGAGGGGGAATGAATGATACATTGGGGGTGGGGAGGAAAGGAGATCTCACCATCAGCATAGGAAAGGGGTTCCTTACTGTAAGGCAGTCAGGTTATGGGGTTCCCTACCAAGAGAGGGGGAAGAGTGATATATTGGGTGTGGGGAGGAAAGGGGATCTCATCATAAGCATAGGAAGGGGTTCCTTACTGTAAGGGCAGTCAGGTTATGGGATTCCCTACCAAGAGAGGGGGAATGAGTGATACATTGGGGTGGGGAGGAAAGGAGATCTCACCATCAGCATAGGAAGGGGTTCCTTACTGTAAGGGCAGTCAGGTTATGGGATTCCCTACCAAGAGAGGGGGAATGAGTGATACTTGGGGGTGGGGAGGAAAGGAGATCTCACCATCAGCATAGGAAGGGGTTCCTTACTGTAAGGGCAGTCAGGTTATGGGGTTCCCTACCAAGAGAGGGGGAATGAGTGATTCATTGCTGGTGGGGAGGAAAGGGGATCTCACCATCAGCATAGGAAGGGGTTCCTAACTGTAAGGGCAGTAAGGTTATGGGATTCCCTACCAAGAGAGGGGGAATGAATGATACATTGGGGGTGGGGAGGAAAGGAGATCTCACCATCAGCATAGGAAGGGGTTCCTTACTGTAAGGGCAGTCAGGTTATGGGGTTCCCTACCAAGAGAGGGGGAAAGAGTGATATATTGGGTGTGGGGAGGAAAGGGGATCTCATCATAAGCATAGGAAGGGGTTCCTTACTGTAAGGGCAGTCAGGTTATGGGATTCCCTACCAAGAGAGGGGGAATGAGTGATACATTGGGGGTGGGGAGGAAAGGAGATCTCACCATCAGCATAGGAAGGGGTTCCTTACTGTAAGGGCAGTCAGGTTATGGGATTCCCTACCAAGAGAGGGGGAATGAGTGATACATTGGGGGTGGGGAGGAAAGGAGATCTCACCATCAGCATAGGAAGGGGTTCCTTACTGTAAGGGCAGTCAGGTATGGGTTCCTACCAAGAGAGGGGGAATGAGTGATTCATTGCTGGTGGGGAGGAAAGGGGATCTCACCATCCAGCATAGGAAGGGGTTCCTAACTGTAAGGGCAGTAAGGTTATGGGATTCCCTATCCAAGAGAGGGGGAATGAATGAATACATTGGGGGGTGGGGAGAAAGGAGATCTCACCATCAGCATAGGAAGGGGTTCTTACTGTAAGGGCAGTCAGGTTATGGGTTCCCTTACCAAGAGAGGGGGAAAGAGTGATATATTGGGGTGTGGGGGAGGAAAAGGGGATCTCATCATAAGCATAGGAAGGGTTCCTTACTGTAAGGGCAGTCAGGTTATGGGATTCCCTACCAAGAGAGGGGGAATGAGTGATACATGGGGGTGGGGAGGAAAGGGGATCTCACCATCAGCATAGGAAGGGGTTCCTTACTGTGAGGGCAGTCAGGTTATGGGATTCCCTACCCAGATACATTGGGGGTGGGGAGGGAAGGAGATCTCACCATCAGCATAGGAAGGGGTTCTCAAGGCATGGTATCTCCTGTTATTCTAAGCAGAACTGAATGACACGGGTGTCTCCAACGACATTTAACTGTTCTTATCCTTGTTCCAGTCCATGTATTTCCTGGGTTCAGTTTAGCAGATAAGCCCCCATCATGCAATGAGTCCCTGTCCCCCCAAATCTCACAGTCGGGGGTGCGACGTGACTGTTCTGTGTGTGGAAAGCGACTCTTGGGAAAAGCAGTGATTTCACTGAGCTCCCCAAATTGTAATGGATCTAATGGGAACCGCTCCGATGCCTCTGGCTATAAACTGCGGCTCTTACATTCTGCCCCATGAATAAAGCAACACAGTGGCGCCCTCTCTTGGCAGCTCCCCATGTAGAACAACCAGTGAGCGACTCAGGAACCCTAATCCCATAGTACAGCCTGGAACCCACAGCCCTCAGCCCTCCAGTGGGAACTGCATTATGAATAGGAGTGAGTCTGAATAGAAGGAAAAGTCATCAGAATTAACAATAATAAAACTGGAGCCTCACAGAGCAATAGGGTTTGGCTGCCGGGGTCAGTGACCCCCATTTGAAAGCTGCAAAGAGTCCAAAAACTATGGAAAAAGTTCAAAAACTATTACAAATGAATACTAGAGGTTAACTTAAAGGAACAGTAACACCAACAAATGAAAGTGTATAAAAGTAACTAAAATATAATGTGCTGCTGCCCTGCACTGGTACAGCTGGGGTATTTGCTACAGAAACCCTACTATAGTTTATATAAATACCCCGCTGTGTAGCCCCGGGGGCAGCCATTCCTGCACTGGTACAGCTGGGGTGTTTGTTACAGAAACCCTACTATAGTTTATATAAATACCCCGCTGTGTAGCCCCGGGGGCAGCCGTTCAAAGGGGAAAAGGCACAGGCACACAGCAGATAACAGATAAAACACTATTGTATTCTACAGAACTTATCTGTTATCTGCTATGTAACCTGTGCCTTTTCTCCTTTTTCCAGCTCAAATGGCTGCCCCCAGGGCTATGCATTATATGATTATTACTTTAAAGCTCTTTCATTTTTTGGTGTTACTGTTCCTTTAAAGGTGAACCTCCCCTTTAATTCATCATACTATCTCCCCTTTATCCCTAAAATAGCACCACATCAGGGGCCCTCCTTCCATTCCAGCATTTGGAGGGCCCCTTAGCTTCCCCCAGCTCCAGGAATAACTAGGCCCTCAAATAAGCACTCACCCCAAATCCCCCCTAACTGGGGCCCCCTTAGCCCATAACAAGGTTACAGATATATAGAAACATTGGGGTAACAGTCACCCCGCTATAGTTCCAGGGGTACCCAGGGCACAAATAAGCACTCACCCCAAATCCCCCCCTAACTGGCCTTCAGGCTGGGCCCCCTTAGCCCATAACAAGGTTACAGATATATAGAAACATTGGGGTAACAGTCACCCCGCTATAGTTCCAGGGGTACCCAGGGCACAAATAAGCACTCACCCCAAATCCCCCCCTAACTGGCCTTCAGGCTGGGCCCCTTAGCCCATAACAAGGTTACAGATATATAGAAACATTGGGGGTAACAGTCACCCTGCTATAGTTCCAGGGGTACCCAGGGCACAAATAAGCACTCACCCCAAATCCCCCCCTAACTGGCCTTCAGGCTGGGCCCCCTTAGCCCATAACAAGGTTACAGATGGTTGAGGGGTAATACTAAGAGTACCCCCTAGGGGGCGCCATAGTATTACATTACAGGGATTGACCAAACCAATCATTTTTGGATGCCATGAAATCAGCTGTAGGTAAAGCCAAGTTATTAGTCTAATTATCTGGTGTCAAGAGATTGTTGTGGATTATTCCAGATTATCCATCTGACACACCCCCCCCCCCCACTGAGTAACCAGGAGATTGGGCCGCGCTCCCAGTACAGATTCTTTGGCCGAATGAGTAAAGCAAAACAATGCAAATACCTGCCCCCCCCCAGATTATTATCCTTATACTTTATTGTACCAACAGCTTTGTACAAGATCATACATCATTCCCATCAGTCCCTGCCCCAGTGAGCTTACAATCTAAGGTCCCTATCCCATTCCCATCAGCCCCTGCCCCAGTGAGCTTACAATCTAAGGTCCCTATCACAGTCCCATCAGCCCCTGCCCCAGTGAGCTTACAATCTAAGGGCCCTATCCCATTCCCATCAGTCCCTGCCCCAGTGAGCTTACAATCTAAGGTCCCTATCCCATTCCCATCAGTCCCTGCCCCAGTGAGCTTACAATCTAAGGTCCCTATCCCATTCCCATCAGTCCCTGCCCCAGTGAGCTTACAATCTAAGGTCCCTATCCCATTCCCATCAGCCCCTGCCCCAGTGAGCTTACAATCTAAGGTCCCTATCACATTTACACATACTGGAGTCAGATTTATCAGAAGCCAATTAACCTGCCTGTTATTTTTGGGGTGCACCCCAAAAAAAACTCTTGCTGCACTCTAAATCCATGGAGTTTAGCGTTTCTGTTTGATGAGTAATGTCCCTAATATTCTGCTCTATAGGCATCTGTCATCAAGAGCCCGACCTTCAGTACTCAACAAACCATCCCACCATTGTCATCCCATGACATACTGTGTGTTCCTCTAACCCCAACACAGATGCAGTGTGTGCCCAGAACATTCCTTCTCTGTATATTTGTATTTATACATATGGGTAGGAGGTGCCATAGTGTTTCCCTTAGACAGTACAGTATGGGGGTACAGCTTATTGTGTGCCCCTGGAACATTCCTTCTCTATATATTTGTATTTATACATATGGGTAGGAGGTGCCATAGTGTTTCCCTTAGACAGTACAGTATGGGGGTACAGCTTATTGTGTGCCCCTGGAACATTCCTTCTCTATATATTTGTATTTATACATATGGGTAGGGGGTGCCATAGTGTTTCCCTTAGACAGTACAGTATGGGGGTACAGCTTATTGTGTGCCCAGAACATTCCTTCTCTGTATATTTGTATTTATACATATGGGTAGGGGGTGCCATAGTGTTTCCATTAGATAGTACAGTATGGGGGTACAGCTTATTGTGTGCCCAGAACATTCCTTCTCTGTATATTTGTATTTATACATATGGGTAGGGGGTGCCATAGTGTTTCCCTTAGACAGTACAGTATGAGGGTACAGCTTATTGTGTGCCCAGAACATTCCTTCTCTGTATATTTGTATTTATACATATGGGTAGGAGGTGCCATAGTGTTTCCCTTAGACAGTACAGTATGGGGGTACAGCTTATTGTGTGCCCAGAACATTCCTTCTCTGTATATTTGTATTTATACATATGGGTAGGGGGTGCCATAGTGTTTCCCTTAGACAGTACAGTATGGGGGTACAGCTTATTGTGTGCCCAGAACATTCCTTCTCTGTATATTTGTATTTATACATATGGGTAGGGAGGTGCCATAGTGTTTCCCTTAGACAGCAATGGGTATAATACAGTGCCTGGGGGTATTATAGGCTTTAGGGCAGTTAACAGAGAAAGGAGATGTTAGTGTAAGGGTAAGTGTAGTTACAAACAAACTCACATGTTTTCCTTTAACCCTATAATGCGAGGGAACGCCTGTGAGGCATTGGGTGTGGGACACACAGGCCCTGCCCCCTGCTGGCACACAAGCAGTTAAAGGCTTCCGGCAGAGGCAGCGGCACTGAGTCAGGTGTGGCCCTGAAACCTGACAGAGGAGTCACAGGCAGAAAGTTTCCTTATTGAGCCGGAGCTTTCCCACGAGGATGGCGGATACGGGTGCCCCCCTCAGCTCCAAACCCGTGTGTAAAAGCCAGAGTGCCAGCGCCATGGTGCCCTTGGCCAGGAAGGAGGAAGAGAAGCCGGGCACGATAGCCAAGAGTAAATCTGCAGCCCAGCTTGGCACCAACATTTCTGCAAATGGATCTGCCAGGGATGTGGATAAACCCAAGCCCCCCGCGGCGGATGTTGATGCCCCCGACGTAGTCCTGTGCGACTTTTGCTTAGAGACGAAGGTGAAAGCCGTGAAGACGTGTCTGACCTGCATGATTAACTACTGTGAGGCGCATCTCCGACCCCACCTGGAGAAGCCCAAGCTGCATGCTCACCAGCTGGTGGGCCCCATCAACGACGCCGAGCTGCGGAGGTGCAGCACCCACAACAAGCCGCTCGACTGGTTCTGCCAGGAGGATCTACTGTGCCTTTGCCAAGACTGTGCCATGGAGCAGCACAGGGAGCACAACCCGATCCCCTGCAGCGAGGCGAGGAGGCAGAAAGAGGTAGGTGCCACTTTACTGCCAGAGCTTGAACTTTCACTCAGTTTCTAAAAATTCCGACCATAGTAGAATATTCCAATAAAATGTATATGGTGGCCTTTCCCAATGCAGCTTGTGGGCTTTATGGAATTTGTGCACTAAACCCACGGCACACTTAATACCTTAAAGCTGTAGGTGGCCCCTGGCTTTTCACCATGGGTGATTTTTGGTGGTGCACCCATGGGAGAGCTGCTAAGGCTGAATAGTTCTTGTTTCAGTGCCAGCAGGTATAGAGTCCGGAGGTGCCCTTGTTTCAGTGCCAGTATGTATAAAGTCCGGAGGTGCCCTTGTTTCAGTGCCAGCAAGTATAGAGTCCGGAGGTGCCCTTGTTTCAGTGCCAGCAGGTATAGAGTCCGGAGGTGCCCTTGTTTCAGTGCCAGCAAGTATAGAGTCCGGAGGTGCCCCTTGTTTCAGTGCCAGCAGGTATAGAGTCCGGAGGTGCCCTTGTTTCAGTGCCAGCAGGTGCCTGTGCCCTTGTTTCAGTGCCAGCAGGTATAGAGTCCGGAGGTGCCCTTGTTTCAGTGCCAGCAGGTATAGAGTCCGGAGGTGCCCTTGTTTTAGTGCCAGCAGGTATAGAGTCCGGAGGTGCCCTTGTTTTAGTGCCAGCAGGTATAGAGTCCGGAGGTGCCCTTGTTTCAGTGCCAGCAGGTATAGTCAGGAGGTGCCCTTGTTTTAGTGCCAGCAGGTATAGAGTCAGGAGGTGCCCTTGTTTCGGTGCCAGCAGGTATAGAGTCAGGAGGTGCCCTTGTTTCAGTGCCAGCAGGTATAGAGTCAGGAGGTGCCCTTGTTTCAGTGCCAGCAGGTATAGAGTCCGGAGGTGCCCTTGTTTCAGTGCCAGCAGGTATAGAGTCCGGAGGTGCCCTTGTTTCAGTGCCAGCAGGTATAGTTCAGAGGTGCCCTTGTTTCAGTGCCAGCAGGTATAGAGTCCGGAGGTGCCCTTGTTTCAGTGCCAGCAGGTATAGAGTCCGGAGGTGCCCTTGTTTCAGTGCCAGCAGGTATAGAGTCTGGAGGTGCCCTTGTTTCAGTGCCAGCAGGTACAGAGTCCAGAGGTGCCCTTGTTTCAGTGCCAGCAGGTATAGTTCAGAGGTGCCCTTGTTTCAGTGCCAGCAGGTACAGAGTCTGGAGGTGCCCTTGTTTCAGTGCCAGCAGGTACAGAGTCCGGAGGTGCCCTTGTTTCAGTGCCAGCAGGTATAGTTCAGAGGTGCCCTTGTTTCAGTGCCAGCAGGTATAGAGTCTGGAGGTGCCCTTGTTTCAGTGCCAGCAGGTATATAGAGTCCGGAGGTGCCCACGTAACCCTTACTAACACCTTGACGTTGCTCTCAGCTGAACCCAAAGCCAAATTCTGCCTTTATGCCTCACTGCTACGGAACTATTCCAGGCATGTGGGTCACGTGACATGACGCGCAGTTACTTGTTCACACAGAGACGCTTTTTTCGGTCAAGTTCTGCATATACACAAGCGGCGTTGCTTTGTGGCACTGGGAAGCTGGGCGCAGGAGTAACGCTTCTCCCTGACAGTTGGCACCCAGTGCCACCCTGGGCTGATTCAGTTTAACAGGTACCCGGCCCGGACTGAGAGTCAAAATAGACCCTGGTATTTTAAGTTTACAGAGGCCCAAACAGCCCCCCCACAGGCCCAATAAATAGTAACTAATGTGCCACAGTCTATGGCATCCTACAGCAGCCCCATTGGCCGACAGATTGCCAGTCCGGGCCTGACAGGCACCATGACAGTTGGTAATGTCAGGGCAGAGCCTCAGGCAAATATTTCCCTTGACATGTAAATAACAGCATTCCTCCCCAGCAGCACCCAAACCTGCTCCATACCCGGTGGCTGCCTTCATTCTGTGATGGGTATCAGTGAGCCGGGCGCCATGTTCCCACGTGTGCCACTAGCAGCCGGCAGCAGTCATTGCTGGCATTTAGGCTTTGCTACAGGTGCCACGGAGAGCTTACTGCCCACCTTCTAGGACTATAGAGAGTCATTATTCTACACGTATGCAGGGCTTACCTGTCACTCCCCTATTAATAGTAAGACTCAGTTTACTTTGGGCTTAACTTGGCCTTTAAGAGACTACAGACATATTTGTTGTGCAGTCTATTGTATCCCAAGGCTGTCCCTTCTGCACACAGCTATCTGGCAAGGAAGGATCCCTTTCATATTAAGAATATACAACCTCACCCTTCCTGCTCTCTAAGGCCCCCAACCTCACAGTGAACTTTATTTAATGCACTAACCTTGCACTCAGGTTCCATCCCAGAGCCCCTGAAGGGGGACACACAGGGGTAGATTTCAGCTGCTGCTGATTCGGGTCCTTCAGCTTATCTGCCCATGTAAGGGCACCCCCGACAGGCCTACCCGACCGAAATTTGGCCTAATATTGTCCCAACCCTGATTGGATTTTCTGTTGGATTGGGGACCACATTGGCTTGTTGACCCCAGGGCCAAACAATCGAATAAACCCGATATCGCCCAGATTGGGAGAAGATCCCCTCGTTTGGCACCCCTAACCCCCCTAGGGCCAAACAATCGAATTAACCCGATATCGCCCAGATTGGGAGAAGATCCCCTCGTTTGCACCCCTAACCCCCCAAGGGCCAAACAATCGAATAAACCCGATATCGCCCAGATTGGGAGAAGATCCCCTCGTTTGGCACCCCTAACCCCCTAGGGCCAAACAATCGAATAAACCCGATATCGCCCAGATTGGGAGAAGATCCCCTCGTTTGGCACCCCTAACCCCCCAAGGGCCAAACAATCGAATAAACCCGATATCGCCCAGATTGGGAGAAGATCCCCTCGTTTGGCACCCCTAACCCCCCTAGGGCCAAACAATCGAATTAACCCGATATCGCCCAGATTGGGAGAAGATCCCCTCGTTTGGCACCCCTAACCCCCCAAGGGCCAAACAATCGAATTAACCCGATATCGCCCAGATTGGGAGAAGATCCCCTCGTTTGCACCCTAACCCCCCTAGGGCCAAACAATCGAATTAACCCGATATCGCCCAGATTGGGAGAAGATCCCCTCGTTTGGCACCCCTAACCCCCCTAGGGCCAAACAATCGAATTAACCCGATATCGCCCAGATTGGAGAAGATCCCCTCGTTTGGCACCCCTAACCCCCAAGGGCCAAACAATCGAATTAACCCGATATCGCCCAGATTGGGAGAAGATCCCCTCGTTTGGCACCCCTAACCCCCCTAGGGCCAAACAATCGAATTAACCCGATATCGCCCAGATTGGGAGAAGATCCCCTCGTTTGGCACCCCTAACCCCCCTAGGGCCAAACAATCGAATTAACCCGATATCGCCCAGATTGGGAGAAGATCCCCTCGTTTGCACCCCTAACCCCCCAAGGGCCAAACAATCGAATTAACCCGATATCGCCCAGATTGGGAGAAGATCCCCTCGTTTGGCACCCCTAACCCCCTAGGGCCAAACAATCGAATTAACCCGATATCGCCCAGATTGGGAGAAGATCCCCTCGTTTGGCACCCCTAACCCCCCAAGGCCAAACAATCGAATTAACCCGATATCGCCCAGATTGTGAGAAGATCCCTCGTTTGGCACCCCTAACCCCCCCTAGGGCCAAACAATCGAATTAACCCGATATCGCCCAGATTGTGAGAAGATCCCCTCGTTTGGCACCCCTAACCCCCCTAGGGCCAAACAATCGAATTAACCCGATATCGCCCAGATTGGGAGAAGATCCCCTCGTTTGGCACCCCTAACCCCCAAGGGCCAAACAATCGAATTAACCCGATATCGCCCAGATTGTGAGAAGATCCCCTCGTTTGGCACCCCTAACCCCCCCTAGGGCCAAACAATCGAATTAACCCGATATCGCCCAGATTGGGAGAAGATCCCCTCGTTTGGCACCCCTAACCCCCCTAGGGCCAAACAATCGAATTAACCCGATATCGCCCAGATTGGGAGAAGATCCCCTCGTTTGGCACCCCTAACCCCCCTAGGGCCAAACAATCGAATTAACCCGATATCGCCCAGATTGGGAGAAGATCCCCTCGTTTGGCACCCCTAACCCCCCAAGGGCCAAACAATCGAATTAACCCGATATCGCCCAGATTGGGAGAAAATCCCCTCGTTTGGCACCCCTAACCCCCCAAGGGCCAAACAATCGAATTAACCCGATATCGCCCAGATTGGGAGACGATCCACTCGTTTGGGGACCTCACCAAATGACTGGATGGCACCATGTATGGCCCCCTTCAGTTGGATCAGGACACATGAAAACCAATAAAAGGGCCCATCTGGGGCCCAGGGCTGGCAAACGTCACTTATGGTGCATACAGGGCCCACGGCAGAAGCTGGTTGGGCCAGGGTCAGACTGGGGGGTGAAGGGCCCACTGGGGCCCCACACCCCCCAAGGTACCTCCGCCGACACATCCCCTGCAGGGGCCCCTGCCACACACCCCTAACCCCCCCCCCAACGTCCTCCCCTGAATGCGTGTATGTGAAATGCATCAGGTAAGGACATCGCTGGCCAGGAGAAGCGACCTTTCCCCAGTGTCCCGGTGGCCCAGTCCGACCCTGGGTTGGGCACATTATACTCTGTGCTTGATCCATCTCTCTGCCTTTATACTAGGGGCTGAGCTGTCCCTGTCATGAAAAAGGTGGGTGGGTTTTGGTACCTAAGGCTAATGGCAAACATACCCCCCCCCCAGGCTGAAGTACACGAGACGGTGGCAGAATATGAATGGAAACTGAAGTCGGCCGAGATCGCCATCGAGAAACTGGAGGCAAACACCACATCCATCCAGGTACAACAGATACTTCCTTCCAAGGGGTTGTTCCCCTCTGAGTTAATTTACTTTTTGTTCAGCAGCTCTCCAGTTTGGAGTTTCAGCAGCTATCTGGTTGCTAGGGTCCCAATGACCTTAGCAACCAGGGAGTGGTTTAAATGAGAAACTAGTTTATGAATAGGAGAGGGACTGAATAGAAAAATAAGGAATAAAAAGTAACAATAACAATAAAACTGGAGCCTCACAGAGCAATAGGGTTTGGCTGCCGGGGTCAGTGACCCCCATTTGAAAGCTGCAAAGAGTCAGAAGAAGAAGGCAAATAATTACAGAACTATATAAAATAAATAATGAAGCCCAATTGAGAAGTTGCTTCAAATTGCCCATTCTATAACATACTAAGTGAACCACCCCTTTAACTGGCTGGACCCCCAAGTCTCCTAAATGGGAGAGGTTATATACAAATACAAAAAGAAGAGGTTACATATAAACAGAAGAGGGTAAATATAAATGGGAAAGGGTAAATATCAATGGGAGAGGGTAAATATCAATGGGAAAGGGTAAATATCAACGGGAAAGGGTAAATATCAACGGGAAAGGGTAAATATAAACAGAAGAGGGTAAATATAAACAGGAGAGGGTAAATATAAACAGGAGAGGGTAAATATAAACAGAAGAGGGTAAATATAAACAGGAGAGGGTAAACCTAAACAGAAGAGGGTAAATATAAATGGGAAAGGTTACATATAAACAGGAGAGGGTAAATATAAATGGAAAAGGTTAGATATAAACAGGAGAGGGTAAATATAAACAGGAGAGGGTAAATATAAATGGGAAAGGTTAGATATAAACAGGAGAGGGTAAATATAAACAGGAGAGGGTAAATATAAATGGGAAAGGGTAAATATAAACAGGAGAGGGTAAATATAAACAGGAGAGGGTAAATATAAATGGAAAAGGTTAGATATAAACAGGAGAGGGTAAATATAAACAGGAGAGGGTAAATATAAATGGGAAAGGGTAAATATAAACAGGAGAGGGTAAATATAAACAGGAGAGGGTAAATATAAACAGAAGAGGGTAAATATAAACAGGAGAGGGTAAATACAAATAGAAGAGGTTACATATAATTGGGAGAGGGTAAATATAAACAGGAGAGGGTAAATATAAACAGGAGAGGGTAAATACAAATAGAAGAGGTTACATATAATTGGGAGAGGGTAAATATAAATAGGAGAGGGTAAATATCAATGGGAGAGGGTAAATATAAATGGGAGAGGTTACATATAAACAGGAGAGGGTAAATATAAACAGGAGAGGGTAATTGTGGGTGGTTTCTAATGGCCCCACTCTTTATCCCCACAGAATTCAGTTTCAGAAGCCAAGAGGGCTATTAACCTCCAGTTTGAGGATGTGCACAGCGCCGTTAATAAGTCCCACACCAAGGTGCTGGAGTTCCTGGAGCTGAGGGAGCGGGCGGCTCTGAACCAGTCCAACGGGATCAAGACCCACCTGGAGCAGAAGTGCAGCGAGCTGAGAAAGTGCAAAGTGAAGGCGGAGAGGATCGCCAGTCACAGGAACGAATTCTCCTTCCTACAGGTGTGGCTGAGAGCGGCCTCCAACCCCTACAGGGGCATATGGGGGTGCGAGGGGCATCCCTATTTTTTGCAATTGGTCTTTATTTTCTATTATTTGTGGTTTTTGAACGATTTAGCTTTCTGTTCAGCAGCTATCTTGTTGCTAGGGTCTAAAGTAACCTAGCAACCGGGCACCGATATGAATGAGAGACTAGAATATGAATAGGATAGCACTGGAATAGACAGATAAGTAATAAAAAATGACAATAACGATACAATAACGGTATTTACCCTCCCTGCAGGAGTACTGTGAATTTAAGAAGTCCGCGGGGGACGACACCCTTCCCAGTGTTTACATCGGGCTGAAGGACAAGCTGTCGGGGATACAAAGGGTGATTTCCGAAGCGACGGAGAAGATCATCGAAATGCTACAGACCTCGTACCTGGAGCGGCTGCAGGTGTTTGCTAAGGAAGGTGAGAGAAAAAGGGGTGCTGGGGGGGGCACAGGAGCAACTATATTTAAAGGGGACCTGTTACCCCAATAAATCATTCCAAATTATTTTCTATCATGTTAGTTGAGCAAAAAAAACTTCACTTGCGCTGTATTAATATTATAAATCTTGTTTCCTTCAGTCTTGGAATTACACAATCCCAGTAAGCAGGCAGCCGCCATTTTGTGGGCAGTGTTAGTAACAAGTAATCTTGTTTATGTGATAGAACGGAGGCCCAGATGCCCCTGTACTGGATATATATCCAGATGATGAGGGGGATGGGGAATAAGGGAGAAGTGCAGTGACATGGGTAACGGAAAGCTAAAGTTATTGTATGCCCCACCTCTAGGCGGGGCAAGCAATATGATTGACAACTGGGATTTTTAAATGCTTTTATAATGGGTTCAGATGTGTTATAATAAAAAGTAATTTGGGTTTCATGTTTAACTTGAAAAGGACTTTCATGTGTGGGTGACAGGTCCCCTTTAATCCTTGGACCTCTAACTGTTGCTGAACTGCAACTTAGTCGTACATATGTCCGGCCCAGGGTTTGAACTAAGTGACTAGAATTACTAGGGGGTCTAACACCCCGGTACTGCACCCCTAGCCTTAGATTGCCCCCCCCCCACTCTCAGCAGAATGATCCCCCCCACCCATAATCAACTGAATCTTGACTTGTCCTTGAATCTTTCTCTTTTATTCCACAGAGGATCTTGGGATAAAAACAATGGTTTCGGCCATCGTCCCAAAGGAGCATCGGATCAGCGCCCCCGAGCCGGCGTCGCGCAACGAGTTCCTGAAATGTAAGTGCCCGAATTACCGACGCACCCAATCCGCTATTTTTTGGGGTTCGCCCGGACCCTGAATCCTTTGTATATAATATCTGTCCGAACACCGCACTGAAGGGTAAAAGCCGAATCCCTGCCAGGATCACGCGCCAGTCGCCAGGGAGTCACCCTGGATATTAAATAAATGCTTCGTATTTACTCTGAACAAACAGGTAACGCAAGTGCCGCCCATTCCCTCGCACTGCCGGAGCGACAGATACAAGTACGGGCCCCAGGCCTGTGTTTATTCACTATTATTTAATTAACAAACGAGCCTGCCCACTATACTCTGCTATATCGATGTAACATATACAGATACTGTATAATGATGGGAACTGTAAACCTTCAAATGAATATAAAAATGTGCACTCATTTTCAAGATATTAGCAGTTTTTTAAACTGCTTCTAGAGTACATTTGTGACAGCGCCGCCTGCTGGTCATTTCTGCCAACAGTCGGCTGGAAATTAATTACAATTAAAGGGGTTGTTCACCTTTATATTAACTTTAATATGATGTAGGCAGTGATATTCAGAGACAATTTGCAATTGGTCTTTATTTTTTATGGGTTTTCAGTTATTTAGCTTTTTGTTCAGAAGCTCTCCATTTGGTATTTTAGCAGCTATCCGGTTGCTAGGGTCTTATTTACCTTAGCAACCAGGCAGTGGTTAAAACGAGGGATGGGAATATGAATAGGAGGAGGGGCTGAATAGAAAGATAAGGAATAAAAAGTAACAATGACAATAAAACTGGAGCCTCACAGAGCAATAGGTTTTGGCTGCCGGGGTCAGTGACCCCCCCCATATGAAAGCTGCAAAGAGGCAGAAGAGGAAGGCAAATAATTCAAAAACTATAAGAAATAAATAATGAAGACCAACTGCAAAGTTGCTAGGAATAGGCCATTCTATAACATACTAAAAGTTAACTTAAAGCTGAACTGCCCCTTAATAAAGATGTATCCATTCAGCCAAAACAACCAGAAGGTGGCGCAGTTGTTTCAGATTCATTATATTAGCGGTGTAAGAACTGATAATATCATGAAAACTAAAAATAATTCATGTATACGGAGCCCTGAGGAATTTTACATTCATTTCAGGGTTTACATTTCCTTTAGGAATTTGCTCCCACTCGGCTTACACTGACTCACTGTGGGTTCTGTTTGTACAGAGCTTTCCCGCTGAGTGATCCCAGCACACTCCCATGTTTAACAATGAGTTGAGTCAAGGGGTTTGGCCCAAAACAGGGCAGGAACCTGCAGTACAAACCTCAGCCCTGGTACCGCTCTCTCCTCTTATAAAAACTAATGTAAAGGGGTTGTTTGCCTTTGAATTAACTCTTAGTATGATGTAAAGAGTGATATTCTGAGACAAATTGCAATTGGTCTTCCTTTTTTATTATTTGTAGTTTTTTAATTATTTCACTTTTTGTTCGGCAACTTTCCAGTTTGGAACTTTAGCAGCTATCTGGTTGCTAGGGTTCAAAAGACCTTAGCAACCAGGCAGCAGTTTGAATGAAAGAATGGTATATGAATAGGAGAGGAACCTGAACAGAAAAATAAGGAGTAAAAAGTAACAATAACAATAAAACTGGAGCCTCACAGAGCAATAGGTTTTGGCTGCCGGGGTCAGTGACCCCCATTGGAAAGAAGAAAAAGGCAAAATAATTAAAAAAACTATAAAAAATAAATAATGAAGACCAAGAGAAAAGTTGCTTAGAAATAGCCATTCTATAACATACTAAAAGTTACCACCCCTTTGAGAGTCAGTACGTAGTCAGATGAGCTCCATGGAGATCCAGTCTTTGATGTCACTTCCTGTTTCTTAGCACTACCCCTGCTGATGTCACTTCCAGTGGACGGATTTGTTTGACTTTGCTCACTGGGACCAGGAAGCAGAATGTAAATTTATTTTCATTTTTGCATTTTGCCCTGTTTAGAGCAAAAAGCTTAGAAATTAGACATTTCCTAATTGAAACAATAGGCAAAAAGTATGTTCCGCGCAACCAAAGTTGAAGAGGGGGGCATACTGTCCCGGGGTCTGGTAGGCAGAAGCTTCAGGGAAAAAGCGGGTGTGGGTCAGAATACCCAGAATTCCAGTTGGAGCCTGGCTCCTATTGCTTTTACATTTATCAGCAGAGTCCAACTATAAGGATTAATTGCTCCCAGCAGTTTCCAGGATGGTGAAATCCTTAGTTATTGGGTTGCCAGGGTGTAACCTGAGATACAATGGATGTAGGTCATTTGTACCCACGTTGTTATGTAGGGCAGGCCGTTCCTAGGTGTGTCACCAAGAATCTTCCAAAAGAACCTCTTAATATCTTGAGATATTGCCCAGAGGAACCTTCTGTGTTTGCCCAGAAGAACCTTCTATCTCCATGAATGGACATTGGATTTGGATTCCTCACCATTCCTCTCTTTCTTGCATTTGCAGATAAGTCCAACCTTACCCTGGATCCGGTAACCGCTCATCGGTTCCTCCGGCTGTTAGAAGACAACCGCAAGGTGTCCAACACCGCCCCCTGGCAACATCCGTACCCCGATGACCCCCAACGGTTTGAGGACTTCAGGCAGGTGCTGAGCGTGGAGAGCTTCTACATCGGGCGCCATTATTACGAGGTCGAGTTTAAAGGGGAAGAGGTTCACATGGGCGTGACCTACAAATGCATCGACAGGAAGGGGTCGGAGAGCAACAGCTGCATCACGGGGAATGACTTCTCCTGGACCTTAAAGTGGAACGGGAAAGAGTTCTCCGCCTGGCACAGCGATGTGGAAACCCCTCTCAAAACAGAGAAATTTCCCCGGGTGGGAATCTATATTAACTATGTGAGTGGCAATATATCGTTCTATGGGGTCGCGGACAAAATGACCCTCTTGCACCAGTTCGAGGGCAAGTTTGCAGAACCGCTCTATGCAGCCTTTTGGCTACCCAAGAAGGAAAGTTCTGTGGTGGTTTTAAGCCCAGATAATATAATGTTGCCTCCTGGCTCGTCTCCTACAGCAGCTGGCACTCCCTGAGAGCCTTGGCCACCATTCAAGGAGACAGACTCAGCAGGATCAGATCAAGGCATACACAAACCCGATGCTTTCTATAGTTACACCGCGTATCACTATCTTGTCTCACATTACTATGTATAGTCTCATCTAGATTCCAATGTAGCAGTTGTTCTGCGGGGCGTCATGCACTTCTAATGCTAAAACATCTTCCCCATATCCAGTAGCTCTCCTGGATTTCTGGTACCTCTTCTGGATTTCCAGTACCTCTCCTGGATTTCTGGTACCTCTTCTGGATTTTCAGTACCTGTCCTGGATTTCCAGAAGCTCCCTTAGATTTTCAGAAGCTCTTCTGGATTTCTGGTACCTCTTCTGGATTTCCAGTAGCTCTCCTGGATTTCTAGTAGTTCTCCCAGTTTTCCAGTAGTTCTCCTGGATTTCTAGTAGCTCTCCTGGATTGCTAGTAGCTCTCCCAGTTTTCCAGTAGTTCTCCTGGATTTCCAGTAGTTCTCCTGGATTTCTAGTAGCTCTCCTGGATTTCTAGTAGTTCTCCCAGTTTTCCAGTAGTTCTCCTGGATTTCCAGTAGCTCTCCTGGATTTCCAGTAGCTCTCCTGGATTTCCGGTACCTCTCCTGGATTTCTAGTAGTTCTCCAGGATTTTCAGTAGCTCTCCTGGATTGCTAGTAGTTCTCCCAGATTTCCGGTACCTCTCCTGGATTTTCAGTAGCTCTCCTGGATTTCTAGTAGCTCTCCTGGATTGCTAGTAGCTCTCCTGGATTTCCGGTACCTCTCCTGGATTTTTAGTTGCTCTCCTGAATTTCTAGTTGTCCTCCTGGATTTCCAATACCTTTTCTATTTTGGAGCCATTTGGACTTTGTGCACAGGACTTGTTAGCAAAGGCTTTTATAAATCACTCATGGAATGTTTCCCCCACAAGGTGAATATACGATGAGGCTTCTCCCCATGGGCCCACCAGAGAAGCCAATGTAAAAGGACCGCCAGTAATATTTAAACAACTTCTTCCTGCCCAGTAAGACCATGACTTTGGCAGAACTTTCCTGCTGCGTATAGGAGACTTGTGCTAGAAGCACAGACAGGCAGGCAGACAGGTAGCTTACAGCCCAGATTTTATGATTGTTTTTGGGTTGATGCACCTCTAGATCCCACCAACTGAAATATCTCTCCACTTTACACCATGTCAGTTCTCCCTGACAGCCCTGTATAATTAGCAGGATTTAGTTTCTGTTGTGTAGAATGAGGGTGAACTGCTGCTGCCGCCAACACCACCCTAATACTGCCCTGAAATACTGAATTCCCACACGACTAACAGCAACCCGAGGGGCCACACCTGCTCCCCCACTTCTCTCCGCTGGAAGTGGTTTTTCTCATGTTTGATTTATTTTTTGGGGGGGGGGGATAGATGTGCTTACTGTCCATTTCTGCAGTGATCTTCCAGGCCTGTCGGGGGTTTATATTTTATCCATTTTGTGTAGCGATTTTACTAACACATCTGGGTACTTATGGCTAAAGAGAGTGGCAAAACATTTTTGCTGAAATGACCCCGCATAGAGTAAGGCTGGGAAGGTGGGCAGTGACAGTAGAAGTGTAGTGGCAGGTTATAGATTCGGTGGGCCCCTGGCTGGAAGGTTCTCTTCCAACACTGACAGTACACAGTGCCTCCCTAAAGCTCATACTCTGAAGACTCTGCTTTCATTTCAGTCTCTGTATAGGGGGATCAGTCTCTGTATAGGGGGATCAGTCTATGTATAGGGGGATCAGTCTATGTATAGGGGGATCAGTCTATGTATAGGGGGATCAGTCTATGTATAGGGGATCAGTCTATGTATAGGGGATCAGTCTATGTATAGGGGGATCCAGTCTATGTATAGGGATCAGTCTATGTATAGGGGATTCAGTCTATGTATAGGGGGATCAGTCTATGTATAGGGGGATCAGTCTATGTATAGGGGGATGTATAGGGGATCAGTCTCTGTATAGGGGGATCAGTCTATGTATAGGGGGATCAGTCTCTGTATAGGGGATCAGTCTCTGTATAGGGGATTCAGTCTCTGTATAGGGGGATCAGTCTCTGTATAGGGGGATCAGTCTCTGTATAGGGGATTCAGTCTTTGTATAGGGGGATCAGTCTCTGTATAGGGGATTCAGTCTCTGTATAGGGGGATCAGTCTCTGTAGAGGGGGATCAGTCTATGTATAGGGGGATCAGTCTCTGTATAGGGGGATCAGTCTCTGTATAGGGGATTCAGTCTCTGTATAGGGGGATCAGTCTCTGTATAGGGGATTCAGTCTCTGTATAGGGGGATCAGTCTCTGTATAGGGGATCAGTCTCTGTATAGGGGGATCAGTCTCTGTATAGGGGAACAGTCTCTGTATAGGGGGATCAGTCTCTGTAGGGGATCAGTCTCTGTAAGGGGATCAGTCTCTGTATAGGGGGATCAGTCTCTGTAGAGGGGGATCAGTCTATGTATAGGGGGATCAGTCTCTGTATAGGGGGATCAGTCTCTGTATAGGGGATTCAGTCTCTGTATAGGGGGATCAGTCTCTGTATAGGGGGATTCAGTCTCTGTATAGGGGGATCAGTCTCTGTATAGGGGGAACAGTCTCTGTATAGGGGGATCAGTCTCTGTAGAGGGGGATCAGTCTCTGTATAGGGGGATCAGTCTCTGTAGAGGGGGATCAGTCTCTGTATAGGGCAGATCATTGTGTTGCACCAGCTACAGAAATGACCTGTATATACACAAACAAGCAGGCACGTTGGTCCCTATAGAATTGCTGGGCAAATGAGCCTTTAGCCTTAGGTGCACTCCGTGCCCCAGCACTGGAACCCAGCTCAGAATCCCACTGGCCCAGAGTCATTGAGAGCTCTCTTTCCAATCTATATCTATTATTCTTTATTAAACTAACAACGACTCACTGTGCTACACGGCAGTGCCCGGTATGGAAACAACCTCCGACACCAAGCGCCGCACTACTCGCTACTGACCCAGTTGCTCGCCCTTTTTACATTCTATTTATACAAAAGCAAAACAAAAAAAAAATAAAAATGAAGTTTTGCCAGAGATCGTGTGCAGGATGACGGTATGAAGCTCTGACACCTAGTGGTGCAAGGTGGTAATGCAGGCATCTGACCCACCCTTGGCAGCAGTTCTTGGCTTTCTTTCCATATGACTTTAACCCTTTCCCTGCTACGCGTGTTAGTGTTGGGCGCCGACCGGCAGAGGCAGGAACTGCTAAGAGCGTATCACTTGCCTTTATGTCAGTATTTAGAGCTGCCCTAGGGGCCGGTGTGATTGTTTCTGGGACCCGACTGCCCTAATATGGATCCCAAACAGCAGACACATGACAGCCACATTGCCCCCTTCCTGCTGCCCCCAAAACTTCCTGCTGCCAAGACTCTGCCCTCCTATGTATGTATAACTTTATTTATAAAGTGCTACTTATGTACGCAGCGCTGTACAGTACAATACATTAATACAAACAGGGGGTTATTAAGATAATAATAGATAAATACAAAGTATAACAATAAATACAAATAAATACAAGATACAGTTGCAATAAGTTAAGAGGCAACGACACAAGAGATGGAGATCCCTGCCCCGTAGAGCTTACAGTCTATATGGGAGAGGGAGCAGTGGGGCCCAGGAGTGTAGGGGCCCAGAAGGCCCTAATTATAGAGCATTTTCAATATATAGGTCAACCTAAGGGGCCCCAAACTAAATTTGCTGTGGGGCCCATAACTACTAGTTACGCCACTGAGTGTGGCCCTCCAGGTATACACATTAATGCAAACGTCACGTTATTATTCCTGCCCTAACAGCTGTATTATTGGGCAGTATAACAGCGCATCAGGTATTTTCACAAATATTGCATCAATTATTTCACTATTGCATTTTGTTCCCTGCAATAAAAGTGTTTGTTACGTGAAAATAGCGCAGCCTTGCAGCCTGGTACTTTGGGGTACAAAGACAATTTCTTCCATTGTGAATTGGGCAGAATGTGCACTTACCAAGCTAAAGCCAAATGGGCCATGACAAAATTCAAGAGATCCCTGCTTGAGATTTAGCTGGTCCTATAGTGCCCCCTGGTGGGGGAGCTCAGTAACAAATGGGTTTTCCCTGTGGCATTATAATACAGATGGGCCTGTAGTGCCCCCTGGTGGGGGAGCTCAGTAACAAATGGGTTTTCCCTGTGGGATTAGAATACAGATGGGCCTGTAGTGCCCCCTGGTGGGGGAGCTCAATAACAAATGGATTTTCCCTGTGGGATTAGAATACAGATGGGCCTGTAGTGCCCCCTGGTGGGGGAGCTCAATAACAAATGGGTTTTCCCTGTGGGATTAGAATACAGATGGGCCTGTAGTGCCCCCTGGTGGGGGAGCTCAATAACAAATGGGTTTTCCCTGTGGGATTAGAATACAGATGGGCCTGTAGTGCCCCCTGGTGGGGGAGCTCAATAACAAATGGGTTTTCCCTGTGGGATTAGAATACAGATGGGCCTGTAGTGCCCCCTGGTGGGGGAGCTCAGTAACAAATGGGTTTTCCCTGTGGGATTAGAATACAGATGGGCCTATAGTGCCCCCTGGTGGGGGAGCTCAGTAACAAATGGGTTTTCCCTGTGGGATTAGAATACAGATGGGCCTGTAGTGCCCCCTGGTGGGGGAGCTCAGTAACAAATGGGTTTTCCCTGTGGGATTAGAATACAGAGGGGCCTGTAGTGCCCCCTGGTGGGGGAGCTCAGTAACAAATGGATTTTCCCTGTGGGATTAGAATATAGAGGGGCCTGGGACGTCCCATTAATGGTTCCACCAGCCTCAGTGTGAGGGGGGATTTATACACAGCACTTACAGGGAAACCTCAGCTTTATATCCCCTGATTTTATATTTTCCTGCATTTTACATCTTTTTTCTTCTCCACTAAAAAAACATAAATAGGGGGTTCTACTGTGGGTTAATAGTATGTTATAGGTTAAATCCTGATCACTTCCACTCTAAAAGGCGGGGTTAAGCCTTCCTGGGGGGGCGGAGCAGTGTCAGGATTGAGTAATTATAGAACATTGAATTCACCCTACAATAGGTGCTGGGGGGCTGTAATAGCTGGGGGGTGATACAGCTGGGGGGCAGCGCTGGGGTTGGGAGTTCAGTTCCTCTCTGGGCTCTGTATGTTTGTTATTGGATTTCAGCTTTACTTTTTTAAGTTTAAGAATAACAAATTCAGAACCATGGCCCATTAGCGGCTAAATGGCTCTGTGGGTCGGTGCTGCCCCTGAGTGCTTTAGTGCCCCCTGTGTGTGAGTTTCATTCCGGCTTTGGAACTGGGCTCTTCCCAGGTTTTAACTTTGTTTTTTACCTAAAGAATAATATATTTAGAAAGAATCAATGTTTCCTAGCTGACTAGCCGGGGGCTGAGAGACTGGCACTGTACCCCTCCAGGTCGGCTATGGTTGCTATAGGTGGGCTGGATAGATAACTTTATATTTTTCCTGAATTTTACACCTTCTTTTCTGGTCCCTTGAAAATAAATATAGGTAAATAGGTACAATGTTATATCCTGATCATTTCCACTTCCAAAAGGGGGGGTTAAGCCTTCCTGGGGGGGTGGAACAGTCTCAAGCCTGAATCATTAATGAATAATAAATTCACACCCAGCACTTATGTTGTGGCTAAATGGCTCATTGATTGGTTCTCCAGCTTTGAAATGGGGTGGGTGTGAGTTCAATTCCAGCCTGAGCTCTGTCCTTTTTCAAAATTAAGTTTAAGTTAAATAATAAAAATAACAATAAATGCCCAACAGGTCGCTAAATAGCGCAGTGTGGCAGTGACTATAGCAGGCACTTGGCTTTGCTGTATATGTGAGTTCAGTTCCTCCTTGATCTCTGGCTCTTTTGGGATTTAGACATTCTTTTTAGTTAAAGAATAATAGACTCCTATGTCCATGTTAGCAGGTTAGCTGGGTGGGTCCGTGACTGGTGTTACTAGTTAGCAACACAGCAAATGTGAGTTCAATTCCTGCCTGTGCTTTATCACTTCATGAAGTAAAAAATATTTTATAAAAAAAATAATAAATGCAGGACACAAAGAGACACAGTAGCTCAGCTGCTTGTTGGCTCAGGGGTTTGCGGTACCACCTTGCAACGCTGTGTATGTGGGTTTGAGTCCCGGCTGGGAGCAGTTACATTTTGGATTAAGACTATTTGTTGAAGGATAATACATTTATAACAGCTGAATAGCCGGTCGGGGCAGAGCTTCCCATTACTACTTGGCCGCGCTGTGTATGTGAGTTTGACTCCACTTTTACCAATATGTAATTTGGCAATACATTTTTTTTAACCTAAACAATAATAACATCACAGGCAATCGTTACATGGTGGCTGAACAGCTAAGTGTTCAGTTCCACTCTGGGCTTTGCCTCTTATTTATTAACTTATTTAGTAAAGAATAATAAACCCACAATAAACCTATAAGGCAGAGCTGCTGAATAGCTCAGTGAGTCATTGCTTAACGCTGTCATTTAGGCAATTCTGTGTTTGTGAGTTTGATTCCCATCTGCCTCTTTTTGGATTTATAACTTTATTTTAGTTAAAGAATAATAACCTATGAAAGAAGCAGTACCTGGTAGTGACACAGCAATGGGGCGGTGGTTGGCATTACCAGTTGGCAGGGCTGGGTGTGAGTTCTGGTCTCTTTTGGGATTTTGATTTTTTTTTGTTAAAGAATTAATTCAAAACAGAAAGGTACTTGGTAGATAAATATCTTGGTGGGTCAGTGCTTGGCACCATCTTTCCCTGTCTTAATCCTCCTTTTAGATTGGAAATTAGAAGGATTTAATGTTTTGTATACTACTGGTGTAAGTGCTGTGTATAAATCCCCCCTCACACTGAGGCTGGTGGAACCATTAATGGGACGTCCCAGGCCCATCTGTATTCTAATCCCACAGGGAAAACCCATTTGTTACTGAGCTCCCCCACCAGGGGGCACTATAGGACCATCTAAACCTCAAGCAGGGATTCTAATTGCAAAACTTTCCAGAAATCTCCCCTTTCCCTGTGTGACTCCTGAAGCGCTGCCACCTTGTAACACATTTATTTTCCCCTGTACTTCATACTCACATAGTTACATAGCTAATTTGGGCTAAAAAATATACAAGGGTCTATTAAATGGGTTGTTAACCTTTGAATACACATTTAGTATGATGTAGAGAGTAATATTCTATTTTGCAATTGGTCTTCATTTTTTATTGTTTGTAGTTTCTTCAAATTATTACAATTTTTGTTCAGCAGCTCTGCAGTTTGGAGTTTCAACAGCTATCTGGTTGCTAGGGTCCAAATTACCTTAGCAACAAGGGAGTGGATTGAATGATAGGCTGGTATATGAACAGGAGAGGGACTGAATAGAAAG
This sequence comes from Xenopus tropicalis, assembly GCF_000004195.4. NCBI lineage: Eukaryota > Metazoa > Chordata > Amphibia > Anura > Pipidae > Xenopus > Xenopus tropicalis. The sequence goes on from NC_030686.2 coordinate 48,500,076, forward strand.
ATAAGGAATAAAAAGTAACAATAACAATAAAACTGGAGCCTCACAGAGCAATAGGGTTTGGCTGCCGGGGTCAGTGACCCCCATTTGAAAGCAGAAGAGGAAGGAAAATGATTCAAAAGCTATAAAAAAAAATAAATAATGAAGACCAATTAAAAAGTTGCTTAGAGTTGGCCGTTCTATAACATATTAAATGTTAACTAGCCCTTTAAGTTTAACCCTTTCAAACGAACCCCAGTGCCCATAAATATATATATTTTCCCATACAGTCCTGTATTTACACTCATAGACAGATATATATATATATATATTTGCGTGTGATGCTCAGACGGCCGCAGTCAGCACAATAAGCACAAAGTCTCTGGGCTACTCCAGGTAACACATTGGGATGATAAATACAGAGTTAACTGTTTTTCTGCTGTATTGGGGCTGCTCTAATCAGCAAAGCATTTTTCACCATCTTGGCCACTAGGGGTCCCCCTTGTTCCAATACAGACCATGAAGGTCCCATCACTGGGCTAAAGCTTTCTGCACTCCCCATCCCCAAACATCAGTTGCCGATGACGTGACCCCCAGTCCCTAATCATTGCTCCGTCACACTTGTCAGTTGGCCGGCTCTAATGGACGAGCTCTGAGTAACATCATTGTTGGCGTCGGCAGAGGAAACTCAGGATGTTCCAATCCCCTCGCTCACTGGGGCACTAACAGAACCTACACCTCCGGGGCCCCTACTGAGAGACACCAAGCTTGGCTCATACGGATAACCAGCCTATCTATAGGCAATTAGCTGCAATGGGGCACTCAGCATATGCCAGAACCTACATATGGCTGTGTAACTCCCTCAGTGACTGCTAATATCCTTATCATTTACAGTAGGGGGTACATTATCCCTTATAATACATGAGTGATACTCAGAGTTCCCTGTATAACTCAGCCTGCAGCCTTGTGCCTTTATATGGGGGGCACAGAACCCCTCAGTGACTGCTAATATCCTTATCATTTACAGTAGGGGGTACATTATCCCTTATAATACATGAGTGATACTCAGAGTTCCCTGTATAACTCAGCCTGCAGCCTTGTGCCTTTATATGGGGGGCACAGAACCCCTCAGTGACTGCTAATATCCTTATCATTTACAGTAGGGGGTACATTATCCCTTATAATACATGAGTGATACTCAGAGTTCCCTGTATAACTCAGCCTGCAGCCTTGTGCCTTTATATGGGGGGCACAGAACCCCTCAGTGACTGCTAATATCCTTATCATTTACAGTAGGGGGTACATTATCCCTTATAATACATGAGTGATACTCAGAGTTCCCTGTATAACTCAGCCTGCAGCCTTGTGCCTTTATATGGGGGGCACAGAACCCCTCAGTGACTGCTAATATCCTTATCATTTACAGTAGGGGGTACATTATCCCTTATAATACATGAGTGATACTCAGAGTTCCCTGTATAACTCAGCCTGCAGCCTTGTGCCTTTATATGGGGGGCACAGAACCCCTCAGTGACTGCTAATATCCTTATCATTTACAGTAGGGGGTACATTATCCCTTATAATACATGAGTGATACTCAGAGTTCCCTGTATAACTCAGCCTGCAGCCTTGTGCCTTTATATGGGGGGCACAGAACCCCTCAGTGACTGCTAATATCCTTATCATTTACAGTAGGGGGTACATTATCCCTTATAATACATGAGTGATACTCAGAGTTCCCTGTATAACTCAGCCTGCAGCCTTGTGCCTTTATATGGGGGGCACAGAACCCCTCAGTGACTGCTAATATCCTTATCATTTACAGTAGGGGGTACATTATCCCTTATAATACATGAGTGATACTCAGAGTTCCCTGTATAACTCAGCCTGCAGCCTTGGATTAGTTGCACTTTCTGGCTGAGAATAATGACATTTTCGCTGACGCGGAGCAGAATTAATTGCAGAATGTTCCGCTGAAACACTTTCCGTTTTTGTGCCCGATCCTTAGCGCCCCCCGGCAACCTACAGTTTTACTCCCGTCCGTATCCGAAATTGAAGAATTAGAAAATACTAATAATAAAAGAAAGAAAAACGTGTTCTTTGTTCCGTACGGAGGGCGAGCGTTGGGATTGGTGCAGTTAACCCCGCGGTGGCTTTGCTGGGAGCGGAGGGGCATGTGTTCCATCTCACAGTAGATCATCAATTACTCTCTCAGCAGAAACATCTGGTTTGGGTCGCTGAGTTATGAGCTAATATCGAACACAGGAGTTTATGGCATCACATATATAATATTGTTGATTAGGAGCATCAAGTAAGGTAATTGGGCAGCGGGGGGAGCCGCTCGGCGCGGCGGTGGGCGCCCCCATTACCCGCCCAACATCTGGACTTTGGACCCGGGTCACGGAATGTGTTTTGGGCCCCGCGGATCCTGCAGGAGATTATAAGCAGAAGCTCAAAAGGATATTTATCGACTAATAACCTCGCTCCAGACTCCCCTTCTCCCGGCGCTCCCATTCTGCCTTATTTATGGCATCGGGGTATCTGGCCGGGCCGCTGGGCGTGGGTACGGCTGATGGCGAATAAAGCTCAGAGCTGCTGACTTTTATTTGGTGCTACAGAGATTTCTGGGCGGATGGGAAGGGGCAGGGGGGAATCGAAAGGCAGAAAGGAGACTCCAATATAGGGAACGGCCTGTGTTAATTGGAATGTCCCAGCACTGGCATCAGGTGACTGGCCCGGGCCCCCTATGCTGTAAAGCCCCCCTGTGGCGTGGTGCGGAGGGGCCCCCCCCTGCACTTACGGGATCTGCCATGTTGTCCAAGCAAGTCGCTTTCATTAATTTGGTACGGGGTAATTTGGTAAGGGATCCCTTATCCGAAAACGTGATATCCAGAAAGCTCTGAATTACAGAAAGCCTGTCTCCCGTAGACTCCATTGTAATCAAATAATTCAGATTTTTAAAATTGATTTTCTTTTTCTCTGTAATAATAAAACAGTACCTGTACTTGATCCCAACTAAGATATAATTACCCCTTATTGGGGCAGAACAGCCCTATTGGGTTTATTTCATGGTTAAATGATTCCCTTTTCTCTGTAATAATAAAACAGTACCTGTACTTGATCCCAACTAAGATATAATTACCCCTTATTGGGGGCAGAACAGCCCTATTGGGTTTATTTAATGGTTAAATGATTCCCTTTTCTCTGTAATAATAAAACAGTACCTGTACTTGATCCCAACTAAGATATAATTACCCCTTATTGGGGGCAGAACAGCCCTATTGGGTTTATTTCATGGTTAAATGATTCCCTTTTCTCTGTAATAATAAAACAGTACCTGTACTTGATCCCAACTAAGATATAATTACCCCTTATTGGGGCAGAACAGCCCTATTGGGTTTATTTAATGGTTAAATGATTCCCTTTTCTCTGTAATAATAAAACAGTACCTGTACTTGATCCCAACTAAGATATAATTACCCCTTATTGGGGGCAGAACAGCCCTATTGGGTTTATTTAATGGTTAAATGATTCCCTTTTCTCTGTAATAATAAAACAGTACCTGTACTTGATCCCAACTAAGATATAATTACCCCTTATTGGGGGCAGAACAGCCCTATTGGGTTTATTTCATGGTTAAATGATTCCCTTTTCTCTGTAATAATAAAACAGTACCTGTACTTGATCCCAACTAAGATATAATTACCCCTTATTGGGGGCAGAACAGCCCTATTGGGTTTATTTAATGGTTAAATGATTCCCTTTTCTCTGTAATAATAAAACAGTACCTGTACTTGATCCCAACTAAGATATAATTACCCCTTATTGGGGCAGAACAGCCCTATTGGGTTTATTTCATGGTTAAATGATTCCCTTTTCTCTGTAATAATAAAACAGTACCTGTACTTGATCCCAACTAAGATATAATTACCCCTTATTGGGGCAGAACAGCCCTATTGGGTTTATTTAATGGTTAAATGATTCCCTTTTCTCTGTAATAATAAAACAGTACCTGTACTTGATCCCAACTAAGATATAATTACCCCTTATTGGGGCAGAACAGCCCTATTGGGTTTATTTCATGGTTAAATGATTCCCTTTTCTCTGTAATAATAAAACAGTACCTGTACTTGATCCCAACTAAGATATAATTACCCCTTATTGGAGCAAAATAATCCTATTGGGTTTAATGTTTTATTGATTTTTTAGTAGACTTAAGGTATGGAGATCCAAATTACGGAAAGACCCCTTATCCAGAATACCCTTGGTCCCAAGCATTCTGGGTAAGGGGTCCTATACCTGTATAATTTACCCCAAACATAAATTGCAACCTTATTTATGGCTGCCGACATTTAATCCTGTGAATACTCACAATCGAATAAACTCATTTCCACGACTGTCTGACATCTACTAAAATCCATAGCCTGTGCCTGTAGAGCAGGATGTGAGCAGAGATAATCGGCTGAAAAAAAACTGAAAAAAACATACAAAAAATGAAGACCAATTGCAAATTGTCTCTGAATATCAATGTCTACATCATATTAACAGTTAATTTAAAGGTGAACTACTCCTTTAAAGGAAACAATGTATACAAAGGGAAAAATATATTGCCCCAGATTATTATTCTGTGTATGTGGATTTCTTTGCTTCAGGCAGAGCAGCCATGATTGCTCACAATACCTGGAGGAAACAGCGCCCCTAGTGGCCATATTATCAAAAAATGATCTGATTTACATAGGAACAAGGGCATTCTGCAGATTTACAGCTGTTGGCACTTAGTAGTATGTGTGGGAGCTGCCAGGGTAGAAAGATATATCTATTGGAAAGGTCTATAAATCAGAGGTGCTAGATGTTAGTGTTCAGGACCCTATGCAGTATATGCCCCCCCATTATACTGATTCCCATACATGTAATTTACCCAAATAAACCCCCGCAAATGGTTTCACTGAACCAAGACCCTTGCTCTAACCAGTAGTAACTATGGCCGATGCCCAGGGTCGGACTGGGGGGTGAAGGGGCCACCGGGGGCCCTGCAGGTGCCTGCACCCTCCCCCCTGCAGGGGCCCCCCTAACCCCCATCGCAGGGCCCCCCACCCGACGTCCTCCCCCGAGCGCGTAAATTTAACGCGTCAGGGCAGGAGCGGTCGGGCAGGGGGAGCGTCCGAAAGGGTCGGGTCTGGGCCGCCGGGGGCCACCGGGATTTTTCCCGACCCTGCCAATGCCACTATGTTCTGCACAAATTGATAAAACAAAGACTAAATGCCGTTTGTATCAGGTTAGAACTGGGCCTGATCACTGGGAGGCAGCAATGATTCATTTTATTCATGTTTTCGCCAATAAGCCTTCGCAGAGTTGATCACTGCCCAGATTTAAAAAAGCAATAAAGAAATAATTCAGCTCCATTTATCAGGGAAATCTCCCCCAACGTCTAATGAAAGGGGCTCACGTGTCCCACCGATACTCTTTCTTTCTCTCTTTAATCTCTTATTAAATCTGGTTAAACAGCTCAGATGTTCCGCAACTTATTTGAAACAACAAGTGCTGATGTTCTTCCCGCATGGGGGGGGGTGGGATATAGGGCACATTCAGGCTGAGCCGGGCCATCCTTCTTGCCATGAAGCGGGGCGCCCAACCCATTCATCCTGCTGCCCCAGATTGTGGTACAGTTTGCCTACTTACTGGCAGCCTGGGAACTAGTTCACTCACTTGGCCAAGATAAATGGTCATAATAAAACATAAATCCATAGCGCTGTTCCTTCCCTAAAGGGATTTAGAACAGGTTCCATTTTAGAAGGGACTCTGTAGAGTGACTATTAGGGAATTGAATTACAATTCTAATGAAAAGATGTGTAGAGAATACTGTAAATGGGGTACAAGAGCGTCCCCACAATGTACGATGGCTTGGTTAGTAACCAAACAAGACAGTGTAAGCTCCGCCCAAAGAAGGAGGAGTCTAACATTTACTCATTGGTCCACCATATTGATAGGAGTGTCCAGTGACTGGTGAAAGTAAAGGTCCCCATCCACGTTTAAGGTCCCCATACACTATAAGATCCGCACGCTTGGCGATGTCACCAAGCGAGCGGATCTTTACCCGATATCCCCACCTACGGGTGGGCGATATCGGGTAGCAAGCTGCTTTAAAAACAAATAATCCGATCGTTTGGCCCCGGCCATGGGCAGTCGGTTCGGGGACCGCATCAACGAGCCGATGCGGTCCCCGATCCGACTGGATTTTCTAACCTGGCCGATCGATTTCTGGCCAATTTCAGGCCAGATATCGGTAAGCCAGGCCGCTCGTTTCTGCCCCTACACGGGCCGATAAGCTGCCGAATCTGTCCAAGGGACCCATATCGGCAGCTACTATCAGCCCGTGTATGGGGGCCTTAAGATCAACTCGCTTGCCGAGGTCGCCAAGCAAGCGGATCTTCTCCAGATCCTTCTCCCGATATCCCCACCTACGGGTGGGCGATATTGGGTGAATTTAGGCTAATTTGGTCATTTGGCCCCAGGGCCAAAAGATCGAATTAGAACCCCGGTAATAGGTGCAGTCTAGCAGACATTGATCGGGCAGGTTCAAATATTTAGCCGGATTGGGGAACGCATTGGCTCGTTGATGTGGTCCCAGATCCGCCTAAATTTTTGAACCTGCCCGATCGATATCTGCCCGATTTCAGGCCAGATGTCGGTCGTGCAGGCCCATCGTTTGTGCCCCTACACGGCCCAATAAGCTGCCGAATCGGCAGCAACAATCGGCCTGTGTATGGCAACCATAAGTCCTAGCCCAGTGATCCCCAACCAGTGACTGGGGGGCAACATGTTGCTCCCCAACCCCTTGGATGTTGCTCTCAGTGCCCCCAAACCAGGGAGTTATTTTTTTAATCACAGCCCTTATTTGGCACCTCCATGAACTTTAATGGTGCTTGTGTTGCTCCCCAAGTCTTTATACATTTGACTGTGGCTCAAAGAAAGTTTGGGGACCCCTGTCCTAGAGAGACACAAGTCGGGGAAGGAGGATCCTGTGAGTGATGATTAGCTATCCATAGTTACACACGTGTTTCCTGCGTTGGGGTATGACTCCTAAGGCAACTCGTAACATGTGACTGCATGTAAACATAAAAACATCTAAGCACAAAGACAAACCATCAAGAAAGAAGAATAGGGTTTGGGATCCCTTCAAGAAAACCTACTACTCTTCCGTCAAGGCCCTGAGTCTACTACCACTTTAAAGCAGCCCTAAGGCCTGTGATGTTGCAAGGGCTCCACTCTAGTATGTGGATCAGCCGAGCTAAGGAAATAACTACCAGACCACACAATGACAAACAATACAAACACACAAGGTTTATTTGTATTCTTCATCATAACATACTTAGGTGGTGGGCAGCTCCAGATGGAAGATGTCCCCAGCAGTCTGGGAACGTGTTGTATATATAACAGGCCAGTCCTCGGAGCTCAGCATGTTAATATTACAATAAAGGCCAAAAGTCTTTATATGCAGAACCCCCATCCATCCCTGGGTTATTCTGTATTAGTTCTACCCCTTGTAAGTACCCTTCCTGAATTGGTTCTACAGTGTTTGCACCTTCAGTAAGGCATTGACTTCTCCCTTGGCACAGAGCCTTCTGCAAATTAGACTCCAAAGCAAACACTGGTGGGAAGACACTACTATATTAATATAGCTGGTATGGCACAAAATGGGCTTAAAAGGTATTTGCTCCAATGAGTACAGCTTAGGGGGTCACACATGTGTTGGAGGCACATGTAATGAAATGGTCTGTTTAGACCTATGGGTTGATCTACACCTAACGTTCTGGTTAGACCTGTGAGTTGTCCTGCACCTTATGTTCTGGTTAGACCTGGGGGTTGATCTACACCTAACGTTCTGGTTAGACCTGGGAGTTGTCCTGCACCTTATGTTCTGGTTAGACCTGGGGGTTCATCTACACCTAACATTCTGGTTAGACCTGGGGGTTGGTCTACACCTCATGGTCTGGTTAGACTTGGCTGTTGGTCTACACCTCATGGTCTGGTTAGACCTGGGGGTTGGTTTACAACTCATGTTCTGGTTAGACCTGGAGTTTGCTCTACACGTCATGCTCTGGTTAGACCTGGGGGTTGGTTTACAACTCATGTTCTGATTAGATCTGGGGATTGGTTTACAACTCATAATCTGCTTAGACCTGAGTGTTGGTCTACACCTACTGTTCTGGTAAGACCTAGGGTTTGGTCTACAACTCATGTTCTGGTTAGACCTGGGGGTTGATCTACACCTAGCATTCTGGTTAGACCTGGGGGTTGGTCTACACCTCATGCTTTGGTTAGACCTGGGGGTTGGTCTACAACTCATGTTCTAGTTAGACCTTGGCGTTGGTCTACTCTACACCTAATGTTCTGGTTAGACCTGGGGGTTGTCCTACACAAAACATGGTTAGACCTGGGGGTTGGCCTAAACTGAGTTAGGGAGACTTGGTTTAGAAATAATGATGCACCTTATTGAAGTATTATTGACTATTGTAGCATTTGACTTCACCAAAGGTGGGTTACAATAAAGAGCATGGGGACCTGGTGGGTTAGAGAACAAGCATGGACAGAGGATAGGGCACCATATTTGAAGATTCTCTTCACCCTCACAAGAGGCAATGCATATTCCTCTGTCTTAAAAGAAAGTCATGGCGCATCCCATCGGACAACGGGCAACCAATCAGAAGAGCCCATCTGCGGTTAGACAAACACATTAAATCTACCAGAGCCGAATCCCAACTCTATCCCCAGAGCTGAAGAAAAATGTGAAATATAAAGGGCATTTCTTCTGCACTTGAAAGCATTAGGCAAATAGAAGCGTGTTATTGCAGAGCGGGCGCGCCATTAATGCACAACAGGCGTGTTATGAAGTGCTTATGAAGTACATAGAAGCGCCATTACGGTGACCCTTCACAAGTAGCTGACAGATTTATGGAGGAAATTAAGGCGGCGTAATCTGTTTAAAAGATTTTTTTTTTTGAAGCGAACAGCTCAACGAGCACAAAAAGGCAGGCTTCAGGCGGCAGTAAATGGAGGCACCCCCAGACACAACGCTCATTTGTGTATTGAATATTCCCAGGCTAATTGCAATGTCATTTTCATGTACTTTGTTGCTTGAAATATAACCCTGGTTTATGGCGGCCATAAAGCACATTCTGCGGAGGGAGTAACCTGCGGGGCAGTGCCAAAGGCTTCAAATAATTGACCGTTTTTGTTTCCAGATTAAGTGGCGCGTTTCGCTTCTACCTGACGTGTTGCGCCTAACGAAGCACAGGCCTTAGAAATGAACAAAAGTGGGTTTATTTGTACTATTATTTGTACTATTTGTACTATTGTACTCCTGGTTTGGCTGATTGAGGGCCCCAACCCATTAACTCTTTTCTAAATATCAAAAGAAACTGACATTCTACAAAAATTACAGTGGGTTTAAAGTGGATCTTCACCTTTAAAATATAACTTTTAGTATGATGTAGAGCAGGGGTGGGCAAATTACGGCTGGAGTCGGCCTCTTTTAAAGGGGACGACTCCGGCCCCCTTAAAAGAATGACAGGCCCTGATTGGTTGCGCCCCGTGCGTGACGTCAGCATGCGCGGGGCGCAACCGCATTAAAAGGATGCAGCATGGAGGCGGGGGACAGAAGCAGCCAAGGATAGAGGATGCTGGGGAGTGGAGCTGGAGGATGCTGGGGGGGAGCTGGAGGATGCTGGGGGGGAGCTGCAGAATGCTGGGGAGTGGAGCTGGGGGGGAGGTGAAGGATGCTTGGGGGGATGCTGTACAGTGGAATCCAGCAGGAGATATATATTATATCCGCAGGAATCCCAGCCCGTATTTACCTGTCTGATCTCTTCTGTACAGCGGAATTAAGCAGTAGATATATATTATATCCGCAGGGATCCCGGCCCGTATTTACCTGTCTGATCTCTTCTGTACAGCGGAATCCAGCAGGAGATTTATATTATATCCGCAGGGATCCCAGCAAGTATCTATCTGTCTGATCTCTTCTGTACAGCGGAATCCACCAGGAGATATATATTATATCCGCAGGGATCCCAGCCCATATCTACCTGTCTGATCTCTTCTGTACAGCGGAATCCAGCAGGAGATATATATTATATCCGCAGGGATCCCAGCCCGTATCTACCTGTCTGATCTACTCTGTACAGTGGAATCCAGCAGGAGATATATATATATTATATCCGCAGGGATCCCAGCCCGTATCTACCTGTCTGATCTACTCTGTACAGTGGAATCCAGCAGGAGATATATATATATTATATGCGCAGGGATCCCGGCCCATATCTACCTGTCTGATCTACTCTGTACAGTGGAATCCAGCAGGAGATATATATATATTATATGCGCAGGGATCCCAGCCCGTATCTACCTGTCTGATCTACTCTGTACAGTGGAATCCAGCAGGAGATATATATATATTATATGCGCAGGGAGCCTCTCTCTTTACCTGAGTCGGCCCGGTACAGCTCTCACAGGGAAGAAGAACCCGTTGTGCAGCCATCGGGCATCTGCTGAATGGATAGTCTGTGCCGCTCCGGCCCGACTGCTATTTTTATAGATTAATGAAGATCATATGCCTACAATTATATTAAAATACACACTCGGTGCTGGAACATCTCAGGTCTGAACATGATACAAATTGGATGCAGAGGTTTATCTAGTGGCCAAAGGCAAGCCTGGAAATAACTTTATAGAAAGTAATTGCTACAGGAGCCGGCAAGTTTCTGCCAGTCCGGGTGTTGGGGACCTGGGCCTGGGCACTAAGGCTTAACTGAAATCGGCCAGATCTCGATCGGGTAGGTTAGAAAATTCAGTCGGATCGGGGACCGCATCATCTCATTGATGCAGTCCCCGAACTGACTGCCCCATTGCCGGCAATTTTTTTTTTTACCTACACGCTTCCTGATATCGCCCACCCGTAGGTGGGGATATCGGCTGAAGATCCGCTAGCTTGGCGATCTCACCAAGCAAACGAATCTCAACATGTATGGGGACCTTAAGTTCCACCCCTACGATGATCTGTAGATCCCACCAGGGTCCTGCCCCAGGGGTCCTGAAGGTGCTCCCCCCCCCGCAGGGCCCCCCTAACCCCCCTTGCAGGGCCCCCCACCCGATGTCCTCCCACAAGCGCGTAAATTTAACGCATCTGGGGAGGAGCGGTCGGGCAGGGGGAGCGCCGGCAAGGGTCGGGTCTAGGCCACCCAGTACGACCCTGGATTCCACCAATAAACCTTATAAACAGGGATGCCATCAAGGGGGTACAGACAAAAGTCTTATCAGAAGCTAAGCTATGGTTGGGTTTTGGAGTGGATTAGGGGGCATGTTTGGGCATAACTAGCCATTGTGTGGGGTCTCGTGGATCAAGTCGGGAACCAGTGCAAATGAATTTAGGGGGCTTCTCATAGAACGGCCTACTTGGGAACTCTAGACAGAGTGATTTATTTTTGTAAACATTAAAAGATCCCATCAGGCCACCATCCCAGGCTAAATGCTCAAGGTACAAATCCGTCTTTTTAACTAGAAAGAGCGTAAGGATAAGGGACTTCCAACCCCCAGAAAGGAAATATGGACATTAAAATGAAAGGGTTGGACTGAGACTTCTGGCACGGTTCTGGCACAATCCTATTTACTAGGTGAATGTCTCAGTATCACTCTAGCAAAAAATATATGGAAAAGTACTAAGATAAAAATCTAAATATTTCATAGTTCTGCAACAAGAAACCCCCATTGGCCTCTGTACAAGGATCTGGGAATTCTCTGCCTTTCATGTGGGATCTTGTGTGCGTGGAAAACCTGAGCGAGTGGCCACACGGAATCTTTTCCCACTGAGCAGAGTGGGTGGCCTGTTCCACTGGTCTCTTAGGGTTGGTGAGAATGAGAGCGCCGCTGTTTTCCTAATGTCACTGTTTCGAAATGTCCCTGCCAGCCGAAAATATATAAAATCCCAGGCTGCAAACTCACATGAAGCTTGGGGGCCATCAACGGCCTTTGGAGTAACAAATATGTGTCTGTGATTCAGGAGTAGGAGTACCTATAGGATACTTTATACAGGCATGGGATCCGTTATCTGGAAACCCGATATCCAGAATGCTCCGAATTACGGAAAGCCTCTCGAAAACTGTGCTTTGTATTTGATCCCAACTAAGATATAATGAATCCTTATTGGATGCAAAATAATCCTATTGAGTTTAATTAATGTTTTATTGATTTTTTAATAGACTTAAGGTATGAAGATCCAAATTACAGAAAGACCTCCTTATCCGGAATACCCTTGGTCCCGCGCATTCTGGATAATGGGTCCTATACCTGTACATGGCTTGATAGTGCAGAGTAGCGGTGGTGTCAGTGCCAGATTTTTACCCAAGCCCAGACTGGCAATCTGTGGGTTCAGGCAAATGCCAGAGTGGCTGCTGTAAGGTGCCATAGTCAGTCACTAGTTATTGGGCTATTGGGGGGCTGTGTAATTGAAATACAAGGCCAATCTAGACCTGTTTTTTTGTCATAGACACAGCCCCTGTCCCACCCACTCGCCTAAGCAATACAGGCTGCCCCCTGAAACTGCCACCACAGTTATGTGCCCTTTGGGTGCCTATATAGACAATACGTCCCTGGCTAGTGCTGAAGACCCTGGTTTAATGATCCATGTACCCATATACTTGCAACAGACTAATCTAACGGTTACCCAGGCCTCAGGTGGCAGCACCCCCAAAGTTATTACGGGTGTAAAAAAGCTACTCCTGTTAAATTTAAGAGCCGAATTTATGGTTTTTAAAACTTGGCTTGGAAATTTGGCTCTGCTAGTGCAGACAGCGCAATAGCACTCTCTATATTTGGTGCTGTGTAAAGGTAAGCCCGGGGGTGATATTGCACCTCAGGCAGATCAGGGGCCAAAAAATTGTACAGGTTTTGGCTAAGGCCCCATGGAGCGAGTTACCCATGACAGATTGCTGCTACCGCAGGCAACTAACCGCTCCGAAATGCCTTAGCTTCGACTTTCTGAAATCAAAAGTTGCCTGCACGAGGAAACCTTGTGTGACTTCAAAGAACCGAAGCGATGCGTCGGCCTTTCCAATGGCGACTCCTATTGTGCTGGTGGAAAGGCATTTTGGAGCGATTAGTAGCAGTGATCTATCGCGGGCAACTAACTTGCTCCGTGGGTCTTTACCCTTAATGTGGAGACAAAAAAAAGGGGGCCGACAACTTCCAAAAGAAAAGCAAAAATCTGACTAAATAGTCCTTCTCTAAAATCCTAAATCCCTTAATTCTGGAGAGATAATGAAGGGAAGCAATGGCCGCAGAACACTGCAGCTTAAGGTGCCCATAAACGTTAAGATCTTCACCCGATATCCCCACCTACAAGTGGGAGATATCGGGGAGCGTGTAGGCTTATTCGATATAATCGAATAATATTGGCGGCAATGGGGCAGTGGGTTCGACTAGATTTTCTAACCTGCCTGATCGAGATGTGCCCGATTCCAGGCCAGATATCGGTCGGGCAGGCCCATCGGTAGTCCCCATACACGGGCCGATTAGCTGCCGAATCTGTCTTTAGGTGCTACACTGGGGCAGGGAGTGAGGGGGAGAATTGTGGAGATTAAAACAAAGATAACATATAATAAGCCATAGAGAGTGAGCCCAGGGAGTGAATGGGCTGTATTATGCACCACCGTGCTGGTTTCAATGAAACCCCTTATAGCACCCTGCGCTCCGTACGATTGGCCGGCTAAGTGCGAATGTGTGAGGCCCCTGTCCGGATGAAGCGCGGGAGACTGACCCCCTTAGACCATTACAGGAGCACCTGTCGGAAATTGTGAGCATTTTTCTACCTGGAACAAGCTGCTGGCCGCCTCCCGAGCTGATGTAACGCTTATTTATGGGGTGGCAGCACTTACAGTGAGGTCATTTATTTGGCTTAAGTGGAGGCACGGGGTAATTCCGCCAAGGCGACACTATGCACAATGGGGGTGCAGCTACTCCCACTGGCTGGGCTGATGGAAGGCAGTCACGGCGCCGACAGGTAAAGCTGTGCTTCTGAGTAATGTTTCAGCACGAAAATGGGCCGAATGTAACCGTGAGAGGCAAATGCTGGGATGGAGTTACTGCCGGGGGGCAAATTTAAGAGCTTTTGGCCGTAGCCTGCTCTATATCAGCCCCCTCTCCTTCAGAGGAACCCCAGGCAGCTGCGCGCATTAGAGCTGACAGCACGTTTCCATACAGCACCCCCTCGGCCAGGCTCATTGCTGAATTTACAGCCCAGCTTTAAATATGTAATGGAAAGCATGGACCCGTGGAACCGTATCCCCACTACCTAATAGACTCATCTAAATAAAAGTGCAGCTCACTGGTATATGGGAATGGGAATGCTGGGATGGGCCGGCAAGTAACCACAGTGCACCCCGTTATTCTTCCTTCACATCCGGCTTCACTTAGCAGGGTATAGCCAGTCATCACAATGTGCGCCCTGCTGGCACAATAATAGCTGGGCCTCAATGCCCCTCAGTTGTAACTCCCCCCCCAAGCCCCGCAAAAAATTAGAAAATTGGTCTTTCATTAATGGCTCTACTTATCAAGGTAAAAAGCCTCATTTTTGTAGTTACTTGCAGTCACTGCATAAACTAAACTTACTTACCAAAATGGCACAGTATCCGTTACAGCTATTTAATGTTTTAGCTACTTTATTTAACCCCCTTTAGGGGAATATAGTTCTCTGCCCTGTATAACTCAGCCTGCAGCCTTGTGCCACGGGAGTGCTATACATTGGTAATAATATATAAGCCCTATGCAGTAAGCATGCAGACACACTGCTAAATTAGACAATACCAAGAAACTGACGTCTTATATCCTTATCATTTATAGTAGGGGGTACATTATCCCTTATAATACATGAGTGATACTCAGAGTTCCCTGTATAACTCAGCCTGCAGCCTTGTGCCTTTATATGGGGGGCACAGAACCCCTCAGTGACTGCTAATATCCTTATCATTTACAGTAGGGGGTACATTATCCCTTATAATACATGAGTGATACTCAGAGTTCCCTGTATAACTCAGCCTGCAGCCTTGTGCCTTTATATGGGCACAGAACCCCTCGGTGACTGCTAATATCCTTATCATTTACAGTAGGGGGTACATTATCCCTTATAATACATGAGTGATACTCAGAGTTCCCTGTATAACTCAGCCTGCAGCCTTGTGCCTTTATATGGGGGGCACAGAACCCCTCAGTGACTGCTAATATCCTTATCATTTACAGTAGGGGGTACATTATCCCTTATAATACATGAGTGATACTCAGAGTTCCCTGTATAACTCAGCCTGCAGCCTTGTGCCTTTATATGGGCTCAGAACCCCTCGGTGACTGCTAATATCCTTATCATTTACAGTAGGGGGTACATTATCCCTTATAATACATGAGTGATACTCAGAGTTCCCTGTATAACTCAGCCTGCAGCCTTGTGCCTTTATATGGGGGGCACAGAACCCCTCAGTGACTGCTAATATCCTTATCATTTACAGTAGGGGGTACATTATCCCGTATAATACATGAGTGATACTCAGAGTTCCCTGTATAACTCAGCCTGCAGCCTTGTGCCTTTATATGGGCACAGAACCCCTCAGTGACTGCTAATATCCTTATCATTTACAGTAGGGGGTACATTATCCCTTATAATACATGAGTGATACTCAGAGTTCCCTGTATAACTCAGCCTGCAGCCTTGTGCCTTTATATGGGGGGCACAGAACCCCTCAGTGACTGCTAATATCCTTATCATTTACAGTAGGGGGTACATTATCCCTTATAATACATGAGGGATACTCAGAGTTCCCTGTATAACTCAGCCTGCAGCCTTGTGCCTTTATATGGGCACAGAACCCTTTTACCCTGTAATACTATCTGTGTTGGAGAGGGTTAATCTTTTCCCATTATACAATATAAGGAGAATGTCTCCAATAATGTGTTTATTTTCTCAGTGATGATTTATTCCTAGAGGAAGGTTTGTTGGAATCCTATAATTACTGAAAAATAAATAATGCATACTTGCACATCTGCAATGATGTATATAATAAGACAATATATGTGTCTATAGACTTCTAACGCTGGAATTGGTAACGAACCCAAAACTGCTGACCTCAAAGTAACTGCAAAATATTTGCAGCGAACTATAAACTTGCAATATCTCAAATTAAAAGTAAATACAGTTCTCAGAGCCGTGGTTACAGCAACTCAAACCAAATAACCGTAAACAACAAGTTGCAAAATTCTTTGCAAATTCCAACATAGAGTCTCATCCGAAACTTATAAAGGGGCAGAGGCCATTTTTAGAGCCCCAAAGCAACGGATATTTACAGTGTAGCTATGAAATGCAGATAAAATTCCATTTATACACATGATGGCACTCATCCAGTTTTTAAAAAATACAAATTACAAAATACTAAATATTTCTTCAGTGATGTTGTTTCCTTTACCTTATTCTCTAGTCTAGTATACTTATTTATAGAGAGGATAGTAGGATCTGTGCCACTGTGACAGAATGCTCTGTTATACAGATAGCTAGAATCTCAGCCATAAAGCAGGGCAGGACTGCTGCTTACAATGGGGGGATCAGATAGGATCTGTGCCACTGTGACAGAATGCTCTGTTATACAGATAGCTAGAATCTCAGCCATAAAGCAGGGCAGGACTGCTGCTTACAATGGGGGGATCAGATAGGATCTGTGCCACTGTGACAGAATGCTCTGTTATACAGATAGCTAGAATCTCAGCCATAAAGCAGGGCAGGACTGCTGCTTACAATGGGGGGATCAGATAGGATCTGTGCCACTGTGACAGAATGCTCTGTTATACAGATAGCTAGAATCTCAGCCATAAAGCAGGGCAGGACTGCTGCTTACAATGGGGGGATCAGATAGGATCTGTGCCACTGTGACAGAATGCTCTGTTATACAGATAGCTAGAATCTCAGCCATAAAGCAGGGCAGGACTGCTGCTTACAATGGGGGGATCAGATAGGATCTGTGCCACTGTGACAGAATGCTCTGTTATACAGATAGCTAGAATCTCAGCCATAAAGCAGGGCAGGACTGCTGCTTACAATGGGGGGGATCAGATAGGATCTGTGCCACTGTGACAGAATGCTCTGTTATAATAAATACACGGTATGGCCACCATAAGGCAGACAAAAAAATCAAGACAAAATAATTGCTAGTGAATTCCTGGAACGTATATACACACGGAAACTGAAAATTCCTCGCTCACCTTGAATAACGACTGTGTGCAAATACCGTTATTCACTGTAATTTGCTGTGATAAAGGAATTTATACACTAATGTACACAATGGCCGTGTGTGATATTTTCATATACAAACCCCGGCCAGCTGTGTCGTAATTGTGTTAATACTCCTGACACAACACTGATTGGGTGTTTGGAACAATAGAGCGCTGTTTATATTTTCTATACAGTATTTTATTTGGGATTCTTTCCTTTTGATTTATGGGGTGCTGGGGAGTCCCGCGCAGCCGCTGCCCCCTCCTTTTATATTCATTATTGAGAATTATTCTGAGGTTCATTATCTCAAAAGTGCAGCACAAAATAGTCAAATATTTGTATTCATTTATGCATTCTGCTTGAGCTTATAAAAGGGCCCCTTTTTCCCTTTCTGTCCCCCCCCCCCCGCAGCTGTCATTATTCAATTAAAAATGTTTTATATGTGTTCCAAGTAACTTTATATTAACAGGGGCGTATTTATATATAGGCACCCGAGCAGGGTCGAACTGGGGGGTGAAGGGCCCCCCGGGGCTCCCGCCCCAGGGGCCCTCCAGGTGCCCCTGCCAGCCGCGTCCCCTAATATCCCCCCGCAGGGGCCCCCTTGACCCCCCGCCCGACGTCCGGCCCCGAGCGCGTAAATTTAACGCATCAGGGGAGGAGCGGTCGGGCAGGGGGAGCGCCGGCAAGGGTCGGGTCTGGGCTGCTGGGGCCCACTAGAGTGGGGGCCCACCGGGATTTTTCCCTGTGTCCCGGCGGCCCAGTCCGACCATGCACCCGAGGGCCTGCGCCTAGGGTGGCAGCTTTAGGGAGACAGCCCTTGTGTACCTATACAACCATAAAATAAATAAATCTTCCCAGCTCCTGCCAAATGAAACCTATGGAAATCCATCAGCGGAGCTCAGTGGGTGAGGGTGTATAGGGCGAGCGAAGACGTGGAAGTGACATCACTTCCAAAACCAGCCATTTAGGTGCCCCAGACTTAAATACAGCCCTGTATATAAAAAAAAGATAATTAGTTTAAATTCATATTACATGGCAGCTTGGAAGCCGGTGCAGTCTGCACTGGAATGTAATAATCAGCCCTGTAGCATCAGCTTCTATAAGAAATGAACCTTCTTTTGCACTTGATTACCATTGAGCTTAGGTTTTCCGGCAGTGGTGTAACTTGGTCACGCCGGGCCCCCCAGCAAACAAATCTTCCAAGGGGGCCCAGTGTGAATAGTCCCTTCTCTCTTGCCCCCTCCCTCCCACGTCACACCTACCGGGCTGCAACACACCGTTACGGTACTCAAAATAAAAATGCTAAGAGAAGGGTAGGGGAGTTGGGACTGCAATACAGCAGGCCCTGTGGTCTGGGCCCCCCTATTGCCCCCCCCCCCCCACACGGGGTCTGCTCTATAGCTAGTTTCATTACTGTTTTCAGGAGCAGCCAAGAGCCCACTGAGCATGTGCAGTGCCCATCCAAGATGGTGAGCTTCTGGGGGCAAATTTAAAGTCCAGGATCATTACTTAGGTTTTTAGGAGCAGCCCAGAGCCCACTGAGCATGGGCAGTGCCACTGGCACACAAGAGATAGCCTAACAAGATCCAAGATGGAGAGCTGCTGGGTAGTGATGGGTGAAAAGATTTGCAAGGCATCCGCACTTCGCCATTAGCGGATTTTTTCGCGAAACGGGCGGCAAAATTCGCCGCAGAAAAATTTGCCACACGTCAAAAAGAATTGTTGCGTGTCAAACGTATTGTCTCTTGCGTCAAAAAGAATTGTCTCTCATCAAAAGAATTGTCGCGCTTCCAAAGTATTGTTGTTCGGCAAAGCAAAATGGGACATATTCGCTCATCACTATTGCTGGGGGACAAAGTCCTGAATGCTTTCTTAGGTTTTTAGGAACAGCCCAGAGCCCACTGAGCACGTGCAGTGCCCCTGGCACACAAGAGACAGCCTAACAAGATCCAAGATGGGGAGCCACAGTAAGTTTAGTATCTAAAATGTTGCCTTTCTAGACATTTATTTTTAATGAATTTGTAAAAACGTACGTTAATGTACCTACTTGCTCCGAGGACAGGCAAACTAGCTCTACGTGCAAGCGACTCTGAGGCTCAGATATCGGAGGCCGCTGTTTACGCCAGTGTTACGGCGCAGGAATACATGATTTATACGCACTATAGATAGAGACACAGCAATTTGTGGTATGTCTAGGAAATCTGAGATACAGTCCAAGACACTGATTCTATTGTGGGGGGGGGGGGAGAGAATATAATTGAAT
This sequence comes from Xenopus tropicalis, assembly GCF_000004195.4. NCBI lineage: Eukaryota > Metazoa > Chordata > Amphibia > Anura > Pipidae > Xenopus > Xenopus tropicalis. Next base: position 48,519,617 of record NC_030686.2, read on the forward strand.
TCCTGAGGTGTGTGTCACTATTGCAGGTTTGGAAGCAGAGTGAGGCTTCCCAGCAGTGAGTGGCAGAGAGTGATTAAGGCCGCGCTTTATGTCAGGCTACTGATGCGAGGGATGCGAGGAACATTTGTAATCTCAGAGCAGAAACAGCCCCGGGAAGGTCAGGGGAAGGCTGTGTTTCTTGTCATGGGAGTTATCGGGGAGCTGAACCAACAGGGAAAGTGCAAAGCCTGACACTGACGGATGAGCTGACACTTTGTACTATCAGTGGGGGGGTGAGCGTAGCTTTCAGGCCCTCTGATGGGGCAAATCTTGGCGTTTAAAGTAGTACTGACAAATGCAACTGTGCATATCTCACAGGCTCTTCTTTCTTCGATGGGGGGGCGCTTCAGCTTCACTGGCTAATGGTGCTCAGGTTCAACACTATGGATAATACAGGTATGGGACCTGTTATCCAGAATGCTCGGGACCAAGGGTATTCCAGATAAGGGGTCTTTCCGTAATTTGGATCTTCATACCTTAAGGGGCACATTTACAAAAGCACGAATGCTCGAGAGTTCATGCGAACGCTCTGAGCGTATTTTTGCCGATTTTTTCGGGCGTCCGCGCGACTTTTTCGGACGTTTGCGCGAAAAAATCGGAAAGGTTTTACCATAGTTTACAATTGTTCGGTACGAAAATTTCGTGACTTTCGGATCGCCAATACGATATTATCGTAACTAATACGATTTTTTCGTAAGAATTTTCGTGATATTTTCGATCTTCCGAAATTTTCGTTTCCAATGCGATTTTTTCCCATTCGTGATTCGGATTCGTGGGTTAGTAAATGTGCCCCTTAGTCTACTAAAAAATCAATAAGACATGAATTAAAACCAACAGGATTATTTTGCATCCAGGATGAATGATATCGTAATTGGGATCAAATACAAAGCAATTTTATTATTATTACAGAGAAAAAGGAAATCAATTTTAAAAATCAGAATTATTAGAGTAAAATGGAGTCAATGGGAGACGGGCTTTCCGTAATTCAGAGCTTTCTGGATACTGGGTTTCTGGATAAGGGATCCCTTACCTGTACTCCCCTGTCATTCTAGCACTTGGAATATTCTTCTACCTTTCTTCTCATTTCACAGCAGTGAGCCTCAGCAGGGGGAAGACACACAGAGCTACTAGTAGCAGCTACTAAAACAGACAATGCTGATCAGTTACCAATATTTGTCTCTATGTGTGTTGTATCATAGGCAATTCTCGGTATTGCCTATGGCAGGTTATTTTCTAGCTGTGAAAAAGTAGCTGCTACTGTAGATTGTAAGCTCTTTTGGACAGGGCTCTCTTCCCCTCCTGTATCGGTTACTGATTGCTTTATATGTTACTCCTTGTAGAGTGTAAGCTCTTTTGGGCAGGGCTCCCTTCCCCTCCTGTATCGGTTATTGGTTGCTTTATATGTTACTCCTTGTAGAGTGTAAGCTCTTTGGGCACGGCTCTCTTCACCTCCTGTATCGGTTACTGATTGCTTTATATGTTACTCCTTGTAGAGTGTAAGCTCTTTTGGGCAGGGCTCCCTTCCCCTCCTGTATCGGTTATTGGTTGCTTTATATGTTACTCCTTGTAGAGTGTAAGCTCTTTGGGCAGGGCTCTCTTCACCTCTTGTATCGGTTATTGATTGCTTTATATGTTACTCCTTGTAGAGTGTAAGCTCTTTTGGGCAGGGCTCCCTTCCCCTCCTGTATCGGTTATTGGTTGCTTTATATGTTACTCCTTGTAGAGTGTAAGCTCTTTTGGGCAGGGCTCCCTTCCCCTCCTGTATCGGTTACTGATTGCTTTATATGTTACTCCTTGTAGATTGTAAGCTCTTTTGGGCAGGGCTCTCTTCACCTCTTGTATCGGTTACTGATTGCTTTATATGTTACTCCTTGTAGATTGTAAGCTCTTTTGGGCAGGGCTCTCTTCACCTCCTGTATCGGTTACTGATTGCTTTATATGTTACTCCTTGTAGAGTGTAAGCTCTTTTGGGCAGGGCTCTCTTCACCTCTTGTATCGGTTACTGATTGCTTTATATGTTACTCCTTGTAGATTGTAAGCTCTTTTGGGCAGGGCTCTCTTCACCTCCTGTATCGGTTACTGATTGCTTTATATGTTACTCCTTGTAGAGTGTAAGCTCTTTTGGGCAGGGCTCTCTTCCCCTCTTGTATCGGTTATTGATTGCTTTATATGTTACTCCTTGTAGAGTGTAAGCTCTTTTGGGCAGGGCTCTCTTCCCCTCTTGTATCGGTTACTGATTGCTTTATATGTTACTCCTTGTAGAGTGTAAGCTCTTTTGGCAGGGCTCTCTTCACCTCTTGTATCGGTTACTGATTGCTTTATATGTTACTCCTTGTAGAGTGTAAGCTCTTTTGGGCAGGGCTCTCTTCACCTCTTGTATCGGTTACTGATTGCTTTATATGTTACTCCTTGTAGAGTGTAAGCTCTTTTGGGCAGGGCTCTCTTCCCCTCTTGTATCGGTTATTGATTGCTTTATATGTTACTCCTTGTAGAGTGTAAGCTCTTTTGGGCAGGGCTCTCTTCCCCTCCTGTATCGGTTACTGATTGCTTTATATGTTCCCCTCTTGTATCGGTTACTGATTGCTTTATATGTTACTCCTTGTAGAGTGTAAGCTCTTTTGGGCAGGGCTCTCTTCCCCTCTTGTATCGGTTACTGATTGCTTTATATGTTACTCCTTGTAGAGTGTAAGCTCTTTTGGGCAGGGCTCTCTTCCCCTCCTGTATCGGTTACTGATTGCTTTATATGTTCCCCTCTTGTATCGGTTACTGATTGCTTTATATGTTACTCCTTGTAGAGTGTAAGCTCTTTTGGGCAGGGCTCTCTTCCCCTCCTGTATCGGTTACTGATTGCTTTATATGTTACTCCTTGTAGAGTGTAAGCTCTTTTGGGCAGGGCTCCCTTCACCTCCTGTATCGGTTATTGGTTGCTTTATATGTTACTCTGTATGCCCAATGTATGAAACCCACTTATTGTACAGCGCTGCGGGATATGTTGGCGCTTTATAAATAAACAATAATAATAATATTGTGTGTTTACCCTAAGGTGTCTTCATTATTTATTTGTTATATATTTTATATTATGTGCCTTGCAGCTTTCAAATGGGTCACTGACCCCGGCAGCCAGAAACTATTGTTGGGTGAGGCTGCAGTTTTATCATAGGGATGCACCAAACCCACTTTTTTGGGTTTGGCAGAACCCCACAACCCACCCTGAATGATTCTGCCAAATCCAGAACCGAATCCGAATTGGCATATGCTAATTAGGACTGTAAGGGGTTAAAAATCACCACGCGCTTAGTGCGCAGTGTAAATTTCCCCCCCTGAACCCACCCTGACGCGCTTAGCGCGAAGGGTAAATTTCCCCCCCGAACACACCCTGACGCGCTTAGTGCGCAGTGTAAATTTTTCCCCCCGAACCCACCCTGACGCGCTTAGTGCGCAGTGTAAATTTTTCCCCCCGAACCCACCCTGACGCGCTTAGTGTGCAGTGTAAATTTTCCCCCCCGACCCCACCCTGACGCGCTTAGTGCGCAGTGTAAATTTTCCCCCCAAACCCACCCTGACGCGCTTAGTGCGCAGTGTAAATTTTTCCCCCCGAACCCACCCTGACGCACTTAGTGCGCAGTGTAAATTTTTCCCCCCGAACCCACCCTGACGCGCTTAGTGTGCAGTGTAAATTTCCCCCCCCCCGACCCCACCCTGACGCGCTTAGTGCGCAGTGTAAATTTTCCCCCCAAACCCACCCTGACGCGCTTAGTGCGCAGTGTAAATTTTTCACCCCGAACCCACCCTGACGCGCTTAGTGCGCAGTGTAAATTTTTCCCCCCGGACCCACCCTGACGCGCTTAGTGCGCAGTGTAAATTTTTCCCCCCGAACCCACCCTGACGCGCTTAGTGCGCAGTGTAAATTTTTCACCCCGAACCCACCCTGACGCGCTTAGTGCGCAGTGTAAATTTTTCCCCCCGAACCCACCCTGACGCGCTTAGTGCGCAGTGTAAATTTTTCCCCCCGAACCCACCCTGACGCGCTTAGTGCGCAGTGTAAATTTTTCCCCCCGAACCCACCCTGACACGCTTAGTGCGCAGTGTAAATTTTTCCCCCCGAACCCACCCTGACACGCTTAGTGCGCAGTGTAAATTTTTCCCCCCGAACCCACCCTGACGCGCTTAGTGCGCAGTGTAAATTTTTCACCCCGAACCCACCCTGACGCGCTTAGTGCGCAGTGTAAATTTTTCACCCCGAACCCACCCTGACGCGCTTAGTGCGCAGTGTAAATTTTTCCCCCGAAACCCACCCTGACGGATTCGGCCCAAATCCTGAACTGAATCCGGGATTCGGTACATCCCTATTTTATTGTTATTGTTACTTTTAATTTGTAACTTATATTTGTTCAGGCCCTCTATTCATTTGCCAGTCTCTCAATCAAACCACTCCCTGGTTGCTAAGGTAATTTGGACCCTAGCAACCAGATAGCTGCTAAAACTCCAAAGCTGCAAAACGAAAAATTGAAATAATTAAAAAAAACTCCAAAGCCATTCTGTCTCCGCTCCACCGGCCGGCCGGCAAAACACAACGGAACCACTTTCCATTAATGCTGCACTTCATTATTTTAATTAACTTCTTGCTCTCTAATCTAAAGTAATTATTTTTTAATCAGATGAGTGCGTAAGCAGACGGGCTTAGTTAACCTTGGCTACGTTTAACAGATAGGTGTTGTAAAGATTAACTTAATTAGTTGTCAGGCTTTTTCCTAAAATATGGCTTTATTGGGAGGAAAAAAGAGGTGGGGGGGGATTACTTTGCCACCTCAAGGTTAATTAAAATATACTGCAAGGTGCATTGGATTCAAGGCAAACATTGGGTGCCTGCCAGTACCTTTCTTTTTTTTTCCGTATGCGTTCCAGGTGCATAATGGGAAACTGCAGGCTGGCTCCTAATTAGCCAGCTCCCCAGCAAGTACAGGGAGTGTAAATGGGGTCTTTAGGGGCGTTATCAGCTCTCAAGCCCTCGGGGTCTATACCCTCAAAACAACATTTTGAAAACAGATGAGTAAATAATACTACACATGACATCGACTGGAATCTACTGGATTCCTGTTCATTCAGTAGGTATCAGAATAGCACTCAATAGTAAGAAATCCAAGTCCGGCTTGGGACTCCTCCAGTTGCATGGGAGTAGGAGAAACAATAGGTTAGCTGAAAGCAGTTGTAGCTCTGGGTCCTTCTGAAAGCTCAGACTCAGGCACACTTTACAGCTGCGCTGCAAGTTGGAGTGATATCCCCCCCCCTCACCCCCAGCAGCCGATCAGCAGAACAATGGGAAGGGAGCAAGATAGCAGCTCCCAGTAGGTATCAGAATAGCACTCAATTGTAAGAAATCCAAGTCCGGCTTGGGACTCCTCCAGTTACATGGGAGTAGGAGAATAAAAGGTTAGCTGAAAGCAGTTCTAATGTGTAGCGCTGGCTGAAAGCTCAGACTCAGGCACACTTTACTGCTGCGCTGCAAGTTGGAGTGATATCCCCCCCAAACCCCAGCAGCCGATCAGCAGAACAATGGGAAGGGAGCAAGATAGCAGCTCCCAGTAGGTATCAGAATAGCACTCAATTGTAAGAAATCCAAGTCCGGCTTGGGACTCCTCCAGTTACATGGGAGTAGGAGAAACAATAGGTTAGCTGAAAGCAGTTCTAATGTGTAGCGCTGGCTGAAAGCTCAGACTCAGGCACACTTTACTGCTGCGCTGCAAGTTGGAGTGATATCCCCCCCCAAACCCCAGCAGCCGATCAGCAGAACAATGGGAAGGGAGCAAGATAGCAGCTCCCAGTAGGTATCAGAATAGCACTCAATAGTAAGAAATCCAAGTCCGGCTTGGGACTCCTCCAGTTACATGGGAGTAGGAGAAACAATAGGTTAGCTGAAAGCAGTTCTAATGTGTAGCGCTGGCTGAAAGCTCAGACTCAGGCACACTTTACTGCTGCGCTGCAAGTTGGAGTGATATCCCCCCCCAAACCCCAGCAGCCGATCAGCAGAACAATGGGAAGGGAGCAAGATAGCAGCTCCCAGTAGGTATCAGAATAGCACTCAATAGTAAGAAATCCAAGTCCGGCTTGGGACTCCTCCAGTTACATGGGAGTAGGAGAAACAATAGGTTAGCTGAAAGCAGTTCTAATGTGTAGCGCTGGCTCATTCTGAAAGCTCAGACTCAGGCACACTTTACTGCTGCGCTGCAAAAGTTGGAGTGTTATCCAATTTACTGAGACATCCCTAACGTGCGCATCTAGGGGACTGAAGGAGTAACATCCATGTGCCTCCCCCACCTACCCCTCATGAATACAGTGCTGTCAAACAGAGGTCTCTCTGCTTCATTTTGGACCTGTGGCAACTCTTTTACTGGCAGGTTGTAAAGTGCAAATAACATGGTTGATTGTGGCAGTGTTGTGCACTTTGCACCATGCTCTCCAGGTATGAATGACCCCTGATGAGTTCTGCATAAACAAACACTTCACATGCCCTAGCTGCAGCCTTTGTGAGGCTTTGAGATAGGAAGCAGCTGATTATATCTGTGGACTGGTAATTTGATTTACTATCTTCTCCTCCTCGAACAATGACTCAGTAGAACCAGAAAGTTGGAAAGTGAAAGTGGTTTCATTTCCAGACTTCCAAAAAATAATGCAAAAATGCATATTTCCTAATGAAAGAAAAAAAAAAACAGGTTCTGCTGCCCCTTTAATAAATCCAGGCCTAAATCTTGCATTTTCTATAAATAGTGAGTATCCGAGTTGCTCTCTCTGTTATCTTTTGGGAAAAGACAAAACAGTACACACTGCACTTAGCCGCGCTCGCTTCCCGCAGAGCCGGTATTTCTGTTCTTCGGGCTGCTCGCACGGGGAATATTTTAAGGCTCTGGCGTTGCTGCAATTATGTTATTTATTGCTGCAGCACAAAGTGCTCTTAGAATTGATTCTGACTGGTTCTGAAGACAGTAATTAAGTTCCAGGAGGCTACGAGGGGTTTCAGATTGCGCCGGGTGTGTGAGTGGGGTGCATACGAGTGAAACTTGGCTGGAAACTTTGTTCAACCATAAAATTATATGTACAAGTCTCGCATTGCTGCGCATACCTATAGGAATGCTATTATGGCAACATTTCCTTCATTACAGCAGCACTATTTCATTGCTTTATGCCCTTATAATTAGTGCTGGGCCCTCACTGAATTCATTCATTATTTTATAACTGCTGTGAAGTTGTTTCCTTAGCAGAAACGTAGTCATACATGCCCAGATTTGCTTGCGGAGTTTGTCCATCTAGGCATATATAAATATATATAAACATATTTCCTATATGGTGCTGCCATTGGCACTCCTTTGTGAGTGTGCCAACCAGACTGAACTCTACTCACCCTTAGATCTGCCACCGGATTCACAGCAGGTATCTATATAGACATCACCATGTTGCTGCCATATAGCCCTTGGTAGAAAATATTGCCCAGTTTATTAGGATTGGGTGGCTGTATTTAAGACTATAACAAGCGAGCGGATCTTCTCCAGATATCCCCACCTATGGGTGGGCGATATCGGGTGAATTTAGGCTAATTCGATCAAATTATAATGACGGCAATGGGCGCAGTCGGTTTGGGGACCGCATCAACGAACTAAATTTTTTAACCAGCCCGATCGATATCTGGCCAATTTCAGGCCAGATATCAGTCAGGCAGGCCCGTCGTTGCTGCCTATACACGGGCCGATAAGATGCCGAATCTGTCTAAGTGACCGATATCGGCAGCTATAATCGGCCCGTGTATGGCCACCTTTAGTCTGGATAAAAGATGATCTGACTTGACTGAAAATGAATATGCTGGTACACCATATTGGGGAGTGCATCAGCAGATGATGAGAACTTTTTTGGCCATGGACATGGGCATGTGGATGTCTATCCCTTGGGCCCTTAGGATATTGTAGAGCAGGGGTCCCCAACCTTTCTTACTTGTGAGCCACAGTCAGATGTATAAAGACTTGGGGAGCAACACAAGCACCATAAAAGTTCATGGAGGAGCAAAATAAGGGCTGTGATTGGCTATTAGGCAGCCTCTATGCACCTTATCAGCTTACAGGGGGCTTTATTTGGTTGTAAATCTTGTTTTTATTCAACCAAAACTTGCCCCCAAGTCAGGAATTAAAAAAAAAACTACCTGGTTTGAGGGCACTGAGAGCAACATCCAAGGGGTTTGTGAGTAACATGTTGCCCCCGAGCCACTGGTTTGGAATCACTGCTGTAGAGGATCGGCCAGTGTATGGCCACCTTTACTTATGTTATTTACCCCACTTATCAGCTAATTAATCCTGTTAACAAAGATCTAAGGTCTGTTTAATATATTGGCCTCCCTCCCTCTCCAAAACTGCACAACGGGGGACCCCATTATATCCTAGTTTTCCTTGGTCTGACAAACAGAGTATAGAAGCAGGTCTGGTGGGCACCACCTTGTGCTGCTTCCAGTCCTCGGCAGTCTCTTAGACAGTTGAAGCGGATTCAGACATAACTTCAGTGCTCAGTGTTGGCAATCCAAGAAGAAAGGACCTAAAGTATCTGAGATGCTACCTGCCAACCCGGCTGCCCTACTCTGCTTTTCAGAACAAGGTACAGCACACAAGAGTGTATAAGGGGTACCCAAAGATGTGGTTTAGGAGGGTGGTGGGGGCCAAGGTATTATTAGGGTTTTTATTTTATTAATGGGTTTAGTTCCCATTTAAGGGCTCAACACCACGCAGAAACTGGAGAACCAAAGCAACTACGTGCAGGGCCAACCACACACTGGGCTTTGGGGCAACTCTTTTAAACCGGTGATCCCCAACCAGTGGCTCAATATGTTGCTCACCACCCCTTTAGATATGTCCTCAAAGTGGGTGCCCATTTTTAAAACTCTGGCTTGGAGACAAGTTTTGGGAGCACAGAGACACCCCAAGCAGCACCTCCTGCAGGCCAGCAGTACTCACAGGGTACCAAATAGCCAATCACAGCCCTTATTTTGCATCCCCAAAGAACTTTATTCATGCTTGTGCGGCTCCCCAATACTGGTTGGGGATCCCCATTTTAAACAGACAACAATTTATGTTGCCCCCCCAGATAGTTAGTGCAGAAGTAGATAATAGGAATGCTGCTTGCTAATGACCAGGGAATATAATCTTCAGATCTTCAGAATAGTAATTATGAGCCCTGCAATGCATATTTTAGCATTGGGTAGAATTTCATATTAAAACTCTTTCTAAAAGCGCAGCAATCTCGGCTAATTTGAAATAAAAGTAGAATAATAAGCATTTTAATCCAGAAACACAACCCTAATAAAAGCTGGCACCTTAATGTCCTCACAGTAATTTCATTTTCTATTTTTTTTTAACCCCCCCCCCCAAAAGCCTTTTAATAAGAGAGGCTGATTGGTAGACGTGGAGACATGGTTAGATTGGACTTGTCAAACTGAAGAAATGTCTTGGATGGGAAAAGCGAGCGTTCCAAATATTTGAGTCGGACTGTGGGCCAAGAATGTGAAATCCAAGCAGATTTCAAACGCAGCCACAAGCGCGCCAACCCTGGCTAATTAGCCCAAGCTCATCAGATCTTCCCTGCCATTAATAACGCTCTGTTACAGCCACCAGGCTGGCGGGTGAAATGAAGAAGGAGACAAATTGGGAGATGGGGAACGTGATTGAAGGTAGAAAAGCCGTAAAGCTGTTACCGTAGAGCGCAATGTGGCCGCTCTGATGAACGGCGAGGAGGGTCTGTTTGCTTTGTTTTAATAAAATCATAATACAGCTCCGCCGCACAGGCATCTCTGAAATGTGTTGGCAGCAGGAACGCACGGGGATGATGAAAAGCAGTAAGGAAACACTTAGTCAGAAGCAAAGGGAGATTGCCGTTTAATGAAATACCTTCTGATTTTTGGAAGCACAGGCATCCGAAAGAAGAAGACTTTTCTGGAAAAAATTATCTTGGTCTCGGTCTCGTGCCAGGAACATCACTTGCGATATTAATGCTACTTCATCTCATAAAGCGCTTGTCAAGCGACTCCGAGCGCACCGAGCAATTGGGAGTAGGATCAATGGGCGCTGGGAGCCAACTCTGCCGTCTCGCGGCTGCCGGCTACAATAGGCCCTTTAATAAAGAATCTCCGGGGGGAAAGGATCAGATTTTTTTGTTTATGCCTTTAAAAGGGACATCCATTTAATAGAAAAATGTGTTTCACGTGATAAATGATGTCGCCGGCGCAGGAAACCATTGGTTTTGCCTTGCAAACTATTTGATGTGCCTTCCAAAGCAGAGGATGGGGCTCATTACACCGCCTCACACAGGCACGCTCATGGCGCCATTCACTTATTTGGGCTGCACGGAACTGCAATAAGAAAGGGTTTCAAATCAATATACTGTTATTGCCTTATTCCCTTTATGAAATATTTAGCCTGGAATTCATAATTACTTATACTGACTTATTTTACATTTATTAAGTAGCGTCTTTTAAAGTTTGTTTCATTTCAGTCTTAAGGTGGCCATACACCTTCAGATCCGCTCGCTTGGCGATGTCCCCAAACGAGCGGATCTTCTCCCGAGATCCCCCACCTATGGGTGGGCGATATTGGGCGAATCAAGGCTAATTATGTCATTTGGATCTGGGGCCAAACAATCAAATTAGAACAACGGGTATAGGCGAAGTCGGTTCGGGACTCGGTTCGAGCCGATGCGGTCCCAGATCCGTCTAAATTTTTTAACTTTGCCAATCGATATCTGCCCGATTTCAGGCCAGATATCGGTCGGGCAGTCCCATCGTTAGTGCCCCTACACCGGGCCAATTAGCTGCCAAATCTGTCTAAGGGACCGATATTGGCAGCTAGAATCGCCCCGTGTATGGCCACCTTAACATAAGTGGCCCTTGTCTCTAGTTGGATGGCCACATTCTTCCTTAGATCCTCTGATAGACCTGCTGTCGCTGTATAGACCAGTAGGGGCTACGGCCAAGCAAGAACAGACTGATATGGACTCATTTCAATCAACATCAATCTGTCCGGAGTGAAAATTCAACACTTGCTGGAAGTCAAATTGGCCATGTCACTGTATTTGCAATCTGATTAGCTATCAGGAAAAATCCCAGTGGGCCGAAGCGGCCCATAACCGACCCTTGCCGGTGCTCTCTCAACCGTTCCTCCCCAAACACGTCGGGTGGGGGACCCTGCAGGGGGTTCAGGGGGGGGGGGTGGTTAGGGGACACAGCTGGTGGGGGCACCTGAAGGGCCCCTGGGGAGGAAGCCCCAGTGGGCCCTGCACCCCCTAGTCCAACCCTGCTAGCTATGTGTGGCCAAAAGCCCCCATGATTGGCTCAGTCAGTGTTGGCCTAAACAAAGGCCAATAGATAATTAGCAATGAGTTGCCAATTTAAAGAAAAGCTTTGCCATTTCCAGGATTTGGTTTGGGATTCTGCCTTTTTTAGCAGGATTCAGATTTGGCTGAATCCATTCCTCTGGCTGAACCGAATCTTTAAAATCATGTGACCAAATAAACACAGAAGCTGAGAATTTTGTACCGTGCACTTTGCTTTAAATCCTTCGGATTTGGTTCGGTATTCGGCCAAATCTTTCACAAATGATTCGGGGTCGTGAATTCGGTGCATCCCTAGTAATTTCATCCACCCAACACACGACAACATACCAATAAAGGAGAAAGAAAAGTAAAAACTCAGTAAGCTTTATCAGAAAGGTCTATGTAAAGCCATAAGCACTCACAGAAATGCTGCACTGACTTCTCTGTCAAAAGATTTGTTGTGTCTGTAATTCCTGTGCCACAGAAACACAGCTCTCTCCCCTCTCCTGCTCCCCCCTCCCTCAAGAATGCTAAGAACTCACTCCCCCCCCTTAGGAATGTGGATCTGAGCCAATCAGCAGGAAGCTTCCTCATAGCCTTACTAACTGAGCATGTTCACTAGGTCTGGGTCTCGGTGCAGGAGTGAGGCATTATGGGATCTTTCTTTACACAGCTCAGTGTTTTTTCTTCCTGTTTGGCTTCTGATCATCTGAACAGGTGAAATATGGGGAGACTTAAGGGCCCTATTGAGACAACTGAAGGTATGCCTGCAGCTTGGGATTAACTCTTTATTAGCCTTTCCTTCTCCTATAGGGACAGGCACACTTTTTATCACATGACCTGGCATATGACATTCCTTGGGGTTTCCCATTGGAACAGTGGCAGGCAGGGTAACTGCTCTTCATTTACTTTAGGGCTGCGGATCAACTTCTCAGTGATCTTCCTCAACTTGGTGAGCCTGAAGCCTACGATAAAGGTCCCCATACACGGGCCAATTGTAGCTGCTGATATGGGTCCCTTGGACAGATTCGGCAGCTTATCGGCCCGTTAGGGGCAGAAACAAGGGGCCTGGCCGACCGATATCTGGCCTGAAATTGCCCAGATATCAATCGGCCAGGTTAGAAAATTCGGTCGTATCGGTGACTGCATCGGCTCGTTGATGCGGTCCCCGAACCGACTGCCCCATTGCCACCGTTAGAATTCGATCGTTTGGCCCCAGGGCCAAATTATCGAATTCACCTACATGTTACCCAATATCACCCCCCTGTAGGTGGGGATATCGGGTGAAGATCCGCTCGCTTGGTGACATTGCCAAACGAGCGGATCTGCCCGTGTATGGGCAGCTTTAGCCGCTAAAGTGCTCTTACCCACAGCATTCCAATGTTCATGGGATCTCTTTAAGACTTGCCCGAGGGAACAAAACGTAAGGATAAGTAAGAGGGTGTGGGTTAAAAAAAATCCCCTGAAATGAAGAGGCTGCATTGTGTGCCGCTCGGGTAAAGCCAATAACACTGCATTACTTTCTATCTCCAAAAAAACAAAATAAGGATAAAAACCCACCAGGGAAGTGGTCCCCTCTTATCTGCCCCTCCTTCTATTATTCTTTTGTCTCTCAGTTAAGAGGATTTTTAGATCATACTAACGAGTTCCTCCAGTACTTTGAACTCCCAATCTGTATGCAGAAAAAATGCAGGCGGAAAAAAATGCCGTTGTGACTTAACGTGCCCAAATATGATTAGTGTCAGGCTGTGAAATATCATTTCCTTATCTGTAGGAACCAGCAGACAGGCACATTGCTAGGGATCAGGGCTTTTTCCCTTATTTCTTCTTTGCAAAACACAGTCTTTGAGGCCCGGCGTCTCGCGTGCGTCTCTTTAGCTGTCATGTCGCTTTGTTACAACCTCTGAGATTCTCTGTCGGCTTTTTTCTCTCTGCCTTCCTTTGACTTCAGTGTATCAGCTGCCAAAAAGTTTTGATCAAGGGATGTTTGTTACCAAAAAATGGCAAATGGAACCCCTTCTGGAGCTGATTTATATACAAACAAATTATACAGGAGCATGAAATATGCATACTGTATATATATATAGGCCCAGTATCAATCATATACTATAAGGGATAATGTACCCCCGACTGTAAATGATAAGGATATTAGCAGTCACTGAGGGGTTCTGTGCCCCCCATATAAAGGCACAAGGCTGCAGGCTGAGTTATACAGGGAACTCTGAGTATCACTCATGTATTATAAGGGATAATGTACCCCCTACTGTAAATGATAAGGATATTAGCAGTCACTGAGGGGTTCTGTGCCCATATAAAGGCACAAGGCTGCAGGCTGAGTTATACAGGGAACTCTGAGTATCACTCATGTATTATAAGGGATAATGTACCCCCTACTATAAATGATAAGGATATTAGCAGTCACTGAGGGGTTCTGTGCCCATATAAAGGCACAAGGCTGCAGGCTGAGTTATACAGGGAACTCTGAGTATCACTCATGTATTATAAGGGATAATGTACCCCCTACTGTAAATGATAAGGATATTAGCAGTCACTGAGGGGTTCTGTGCCCCCCATATAAAGGCACAAGGCTGCAGGCTGAGTTATACAGGGAACTCTGAGTATCACTCATGTATTATAAGGGATAATGTACCCCCTACTGTAACTGATAAGGATATTAGCAGTCACTGAGGGGTTCTGTGCCCCCCATATAAAGGCACAAGGCTGCAGGCTGAGTTATACAGGGAACTCTGAGTATCACTCATGTATTATAAGGGATAATGTACCCCCTACTGTAACTGATAAGGATATTAGCAGTCACTGAGGGGTTCTGTGCCCATATAAAGGCACAAGGCTGCAGGCTGAGTTATACAGGGAACTCTGAGTATCACTCATGTATTATAAGGGATAATGTACCCCCTACTGTAAATGATAAGGATATTAGTAGTCACTGAGGGGTTCTGTGCCCCCCATATAAAGGCACAAGGCTGCAGGCTGAGTTATACAGGGAACTCTGAGTATCACTCATGTATTATAAGGGATAATGTACCCCCTACTGTAAATGATAAGGATATTAGAAGACACTGATGGTTCCCGTCCCAATAAAGCCAATATACCTCTACGTGTCCTCCTCATTCTTACTGGCTCCATGTCACGATATTGCATGCGTGTGTATATACTGGCACTTACATACACACAGAGTATATGGTAGGTGCTTGATATCTTTACTAGCACAGGGCTGCCGTACATGGTAAATGATAGATCTGCCCAAAGCAAACGAAAGGCCCTTTAACAAACAACTGAATTCCAATGAAGCAACTTCATAAGACGGCTGCACCCAATCAGAAAGCCCAATAATAATAATAATAACAATAATAACATGAATGTAACGCAGCCCCCCATACAGCGTTCCCTGCTGCTGCCTCTTCAAAGGGACAATCATACAAAGCAGTGTAATTATTTGGGCCATTACGGCAACGAGACCGGCGCTGTTTATCTGCCGCGAAATGCTGTTTGGGCAGTTTTACACTGATTTATCCACATTGGGAAGGTCTCGCGTGTCAACAACTGCACGCGGGGGATAATGGATTCTTTTTAATCTCCTATAATTTTATAGAGTCTTTCATTTGTCCCATGAAAGCTGCATTGGCTATAATATATGAATGCAATCTGTTTGGGCACACACACAGGCAATCCCACACAGACACACCAATTCCAATGCCATGGAAACTAAGTCATACACTGGTTTGGCAGATTCCTGTGGGAAGGCAATGGAACGCTCATGATTATTTTCTAACAATATTTAGTAAACCGTACAAAATTACTCAAAATAAATGCTTTTAAAGGACAACTAATTTCAAAAACAAATGAGCCCAGGAATGATACATACTATATCGACCCAAAGAAGAAGGGACACCTGTATTGTCCGGCTCAGCCCATCTCCTTGCCTGCTTAACCATTACCAGTTTTATCCATAGCCCTCCTATTGTGTAATATTTTTTTAACAGAAATAAGGAAGGGATTGCGCCATGGAATTCTATGATTAAGTACTGATGTAAAAAAAATATCAGGTTGTACTTTTACATTTCAATCATTTCTATTGCTGTTTTTTCATAGAATATACAGAAATACCATAAAACTATTGCACATAGGGATTCCCCTGTACTAAGCACAATTCAGCAGGAACAGCCCCCTAAGTTTGCTCATAGCCTGTACAGAGAGATACCATAAAACTATGGCACATAGGGATTCCCCTGTACTAAGCACAATTCAGCAGGAACAGCCCCCTAAGTTTGCTCATAGCCTGTACAGAGAGATACCATAAAACTATGACACATAGGGATTCCCCTGTACTAAGCACAATTCAGCAGGAACAGCCCCCTAAGTTTGCCCATAGCCTGTACAGAGAGATACCATACAACTATGGCACATAGGGATTCCCCTGTACTAAGCACAATTCAGCAGGAACAGCCCCCTAAGTTTGCTCATAGCCTGTACAGAGAGATACCATAAAACTATGGCACATAGGGATTCCCCTGTACTAAGCACAATTCAGCAGGAACAGCCCCCTAATTTTGCTCATAGCCTGTACAGAGAGATACCATAAAACTATGGCACATAGGGATTCCCCTGTACTAAGTACAATTCAGCAGGAACAGCCCCCTAAGTTTGCCCATAGCCTGTACAGAGAGATACCATAAAACTATGGCACATAGGGATTCCCCTGTACTAAGCACAATTCAGCAGGAACCGCCCACTAGTGCTCACCTGACCGTGTGTGCTGCTGGGTGCTGATCGCAGTTTGTGTGGTGCTCGTTGAGCTCAATCATGAGCAATTGCAGCCCTGGAGGGTGTGGTGCGCCCAGGGATGCTGATCCAGGAAAGCCCCAGGCCTCATCTGAGTCACCTAGGCCTCGGGGTGCTTCTGCAGAAGGAGGAGTTTCTGAGGGGCCCCAAGCGGAGTCCCCAGTGCAAGTTGCGGGGTTTGACCCTGATATGCTGCCGCATGAACCGGGATTCCAGGAAAATCTGGCCAAGGGAATTCAGAAGTTTAAGGAGAAAAGGGCTGAGCTTGCGGCTCTGAAATCTCTAATAAAGACCAAGAGGTACGAGTGCGCTAAGGCCTACAGCCTGGCCCGGCCCCGCAAGAAGGTAGAGATTGCTGCCCTGTGCGACAAGCAGCGCACTCTGGAGCGGGAGCTGGACTTCCTTGGCAAGGGAATCGGCGCGGTAAAGGAATCGTTTGATAATGCCGAGCGGTTCCGGGAGATGGAGCAGAGGCGCCAGGAGGAGAAATACAGGGCATCGCTGAGAAGCAGAGCCATTACTGAGGTGTCCAGCGATGAGGAGCCTGAAAGCTCTGGGGCCCTCCAGCCAAACCGGCCAGTTCCAAAGAGCCCTGGGATCCCCACTGGCACTCCTACTGGTACCCCCACTGGTACCCCCTCAGGTACACCGGGCCTCCTAAGGGAGATCAGGCAGGTGGAGTCTCCTTGCTCCCTGAGACCGCAAAAAATGGTCTTTTCTATGGAAGAAATTGAAGATATTGACCCCAAGGAAAAGGTAAAAGCGAAGGAAAAGAAACAGCAGCTGGAAGTAAGTAGCTTTGTCTACACAGAATCTGATTTCCCTGTCCTGCCCTCACCCCAAAATCAGCCTATATCTATGGGTGTCTCCCAGGCTGCCCCTCAGTCAGCTGAGGATGTTGGGGTGCAGTCAGCCCCTGCTGCGTTGGCCAGTTGGGCACACAAAGCAAATGCCAATATGGCTACAGCAGGGAAAAGTGAGAATCTGCCATCTGGGAGGAATGTAGGGCAGCCGGCGCAGAACATGGCTGAAAGGGAGTCAGTTTGCCACACTGCTGCAAATATCGGTGCAGAACAACTAGCGGGCCCTGAGGGTGTCATCTCACAGCAGCCAGAGGCCACTACATCCACTACTGTGTCTCTCCCAGAGCAGGAAAAAGCCAGTTGTGATGGGAACAACTCGGAGCGGAACCATAAAGGCAAAGCTGCAGTCGCTGAGCAGCAGGAGGAACAGCGAAAGGGAAAGAAGAAGAAGAAGACCAAGCCTGCTCCTAAATCTGGCAGGAAGAAGGCGGCTGCAAAAGACTCTGCAGCGGACTCTTGTAGTTCAGCAATTCCAACTGCTGCCATTTCCAATGGTGCAAGTGTGCGTGGGCGTGACTGCAGTGAGGGGATCGGTGAGCGACTGCCTGAGGCTGGTGAGTGCACTGGGAATGTGAATTCTGTGGGTGTAAATGTGTGTGGGGGGAAAGTGTTGGGGGGCTCGGGTCCAACTGTGCAAGGGTCAAATGCTGTTGTGCAAGAGGTGAATGTGGGTGCAGATACAAGTGTTGTGGGTGCAGGTATGAGCGCTGTGGGTACAAGTGCTGTGGGTGCAGGTACGAGTGCTGTGGGTGCAGGTATGAGTGCTGTGGGTACAAGTGCTGTGGGTGCAGGTACGAGTGCTGTGGGTGCAGGTATGAGTGCTGTGGGTGTGGGTACAAGTGCTGTGGGTGCAGGGGTGAATGACCCAACTGGTGCAGTTAATGCCACAGCGGCGGGTGTGAGTGCAGCGAATGAGGTGGCGGGAGTGAGTGGCCAAAGCTTTGCTAATATTGTCCGTGGCAAGGCTAAAGTGCCTGGCAGTGTGAATGTGGCGAAGGTGGCAGTGAGTGGGGCGCGTGTGGGTGACAAACCTGCAGTGGGGAATTACCCCCGACGTGGGAGGATCTACCCCGCAGACTCGGGGAGGCGCAGGAATGTGGTGCGGTTGCAGTGGGAGGGGGAGGGTCCCTTGCCTGAGGGAAATAATGTTATTGATAAGATCTGTGATATGGGCTTCACTGCAAATGATATTTATTGTTTTGTGCATAACAAAGTTTTCAAAGATTATACCATCAGCTTCATGAGGCCCCAGGAGTTAGATGAATTCTGGGAAAAGTTTAGGGATGCCACAGGGATGTGGGAGGGGTTTCGGGCAGTGCCCGTGTCTAGGCCTGGGGTCTGCAAGGTCACCATTCTAATAGAGAATGAGTCCATCCCCCCCGCAGACCTTAAGATCTGGCTCAGAAGGTATGGGGATGTGATAGGGGAGCTGGAGAGGGACTTTGGGTACAGGGGGATATGGACGGGGGGCTGGCAGGCTAAGGTGCGCCTACGCACAGTAGGCAATGTCACCCAGCACATCCCCAGCTCCGCATACATTGGCCGGGATTTAGTCTGCTGCTTTTATCCCGGGCAGCCCAGGGAATGTTGGAAGTGCGGCTCCACCAGGCATTTCAGTATTAGTTGCGATGTACTGAAATGCGCCATGTGCCTTGGGGTAGGTCATGTGGCAAAGCACTGTCCCAAAAGCATCCGGTGCAACTTGTGCGGAGAGCTCGGCCATGCGTATGGTTCCTGTCCTATGTCGTGGCAAAGCATTGATGAGGAATACCACAAGGAAATGGGGGTGCTGGAGTCCGAGGCCACACAGGGTCAGGTGGTTGGGGAAACTCAGCCTGTGCCTGATCCTGACCCCCCCTCTTCCCCCATAATTCATCTCAGCCTTCCCATGGCCCCCAGCCTCCCCAGGGCCCCCAGCCTTCCCGGGCCCCGCAGTCTTCCCAGGCCCCGCAGTCTTCCCGGGCCCCGCAGTCTTCCCGGGCCCCGCAGTCTTCCCAAGCCCCGCAGTCCTCCACATCCGTTAGGGCAACACGGGGAAGGGGGAGAGGACAACCTAGTGGACGGTCACTAATGTCCCAAAGGGTAGTTCAGGAGACCCCCCCTTCTGAGCGGCCTAGTGCGGCTAACAACACATTGGGGGATTGGGTCAAAGTAGGCGAACCCCAGAAAGCCACCTTGGCCAAGCAAAAGGCTACCAACTCGAGTGGGGGGAATCACAGAAAGAAAGAGGAGAGGGCAGAGGGTGCCCATACAAAGGAGGGGGCTGATCCCTTTCCTTTATCCGTAAACAGATTTGCTCCTTTATCTTGGGGGGAGAGGGCAGAGTTGGAGGAGGAGGAGGAGCTAAACAGGGAGCTTGGCCAGTCTGATAACGCCAACTCTTCCTCTTCGGAATTTGAGGACATAAGTCCTGCTGAAGCTGAAAAGCTTCCATCTGGTCTCTCTGCAAAGAGGGAATGCTCTGACGATGATAGGAAGGTAAAAAGGAGGGTGGAAACCTCCTCATCTTAATCACCCTGTAAATGGCTGTTCCCCCTCCGATACGCGTCGTGACCATTAATGTCGCGAGCGTTAAGTCTGTAGGTGCAAGAGACACGGCCTTCTTTTTTCTCTCCCGAGTTGAGGCAGACATTTTATTTTTGCAAGAGACCAGATTATGCAATCTTCAGGTGCTCCATAGGGCCAAGAAGGAATGGGTGCACGGTCCTTCTTACTGGTCTCTTGCGGCCGAGATGTACAGCGGAGTGGCGGTCCTTTTTAAGACCAGTAAGGTAACAGTCAAACGGGTGATTGAGGTAGAGATGGGCAGATGTATGGTCTTAGACGTCCTGCTGAATGGGCAGAATCTTCGCCTTATTAATGTGTACGGTCCTCAGACCCTAAAGGCGAGGAGGGACCTGTTTAGCAGGATTAAGCCCTTTCTTTTTACAGCCCGGCCGATAATTTTTGGCGGTGACTTTAACACCGTGACTAGGCCTATGGATAGGGGAGGTGCCGCAGGTCGGCTGGGCTATGATAGCATTTACCTGAATAGCATAGTTAGTCAGGCCGGCCTAGAGGATGTGCACATTCGCCACTTCCCTGACCGCACGGGTTTCACTTTTTATAGAGGAACATGTAGAAGTAGGATAGACAGGTTTTTTGTTAAACAGGACTTCATAGTGTCTCCTCCTGAGGTGACAGCCGTGGAGTTCTCCGATCACTGTATGGTGAGTGTGTCCTTGAATGTTTCAGAGTCCCCTCAGAGGGGAAGGGGTCTTTGGCGCCTGAATTCGGCCCTCCTGGGGGAGGAGTGTGTAAATCAGTCCTTCAGGGAGTTCTTTCAGGCTCAGGAATCCTTATTAGATCTGTGCAACACTAAGGCGGAGTGGTGGGAGATGGTCAAAAAGAGGGCAGCAGGACTCTTTCGAGGCCTAGCAAACAAGATACAAATTGATAAAGATCGTGCCTACCAATCTCTCAGGAGAAAGTTAGACAGACTGGTGTCTGATGGGGCCCAAGGTGGGGAAGTTGCCAGGGTCCGTGCCCTCATGAAGGAGTATCAGTATGACAGGTACTCTTCCCTGGTTTTGGAGAGGGACTACGGGAAGCACCACTCGCCCGACCCTTACCAAAACTGCCGGGAAGTGTTTTCCCGCAAGTCCATACACGGCTTGCAAAATGAGGCTGGGGTGCTAGAGACTTCGGTCCCTGGTATTCTCAGAGTTGTTAAGAACTACTATGCTAAACTCCTGAAGGGGCAGGGGCTCTCCCGGGCCAGTATGTCTTCCTTTCTGGAAGAGACCCCTATTCTGCAAGATGAGAATATTTCTTTTGACGAATTGGAGTGTGAGATTGGAGTTGAGGAGGTCAGGAAGGCAATTGAAGGCTTAGGCCTCAAAAAGTCTCCAGGGCCTGACGGTTTAACAGCCGAATTTTATAAACAGTTTGTTGATGTCCTGGCCCCTCGTCTCACAGAGGTATTCAATAGCACCCTGGAAGAGGGCCTACTCCCTCCCTCTATGAGACACTCAGCTCTTATTCTCCTCTCCAAGGGTTTGGACCAGTCTAAGGTTGAGAACTGGCGCCCCATCGCTCTTCTCAATACAGACCGAAAGATTCTGGCAAAGGTCATGTTCAACCGCCTTTTTCCTTTTGCAGAAAGGCTTCTTTCCCCCTCTCAGCACTGCACAGTGAAGGGCCGCAGCACCTTTTCCGCTGTCCTTGGCATCCGGGAGGTCCTAGAGCGGTGCAGGATCTGCGAGTGGGGTAAGTATCTGCTGACTTTGGATCAGTCAAAGGCTTTCGATAGGGTAAACCACGAGTATCTCTGGTTGCTCCTTGACAGGTACGGTCTTCCGGGTAAATTTGTTAATTGGCTAAAGATTTTGTATAAAGGGGCCGAGAGTTTCCCACTTGTGAATGGTTGGTCCGGGGAGAGCTTTGGGGTTTCTTCTGGGGTCCGACAGGGCTGTCCTTTGAGCCCTTTGCTTTATGTATTTGCCATTGATCCCCTCATAAGGCGGATAGAGTGCGATGCATTAGCAGGGGTTCCTCTGTCTCCCGGGAGGGCCCTGAAGGTCTCCGCTTATGCAGACGATGTCACAGTAGTCGTGTCTAGTGGGGAGGAGGCAGAGACTGTGGCACGGGTGCTAAGGGACTACTCAAGGGCCTCTGGGTCCTTGATTAATCAGAATAAGTGCAAAACTTTCTGGATGGGGAAGGGAGATCCTGCCTTCGATCTTCCGGATGTCTTCCCAGTGGCCCAGCCCAAAATTAAAATTCTTGGTATCGAATTTGGCCATGGCGATTATGCCAAGCAAATTTGGGAGGGCAAGTTGGAAACCGCATCTGTTCTGGTGAACCGGTGGAAAGGGTTGAAATTTACCCTCAGAGAAAGGGTGGATCTTATCAAAACCTACCTGATTCCAATCTTTTTGTATCTCAGCCATGTGTGCCTTTTGCCAGAAGCTTTCTACGTTAAGATCAAAGGTCTCTTCTTCCAACTGTTATGGGGGAATAAGACAAACCTCATCAAAAGAAATATTACCTACCTACAAAGGAAGGAGGGGGGTCTCGGTATGGTGAACCCCGTTGTGTTCTTCGTGAACACCTTTATTAAGTATAACTATAACAACCTCCTGTTGGAGAAGCCTCCTTTGTGGGTGGAGATCTTCAGAGTTTGGGCCCTTCCTTTTCTTGAGTGTTGGAAGAGAGGCGGCTTGGTAAAGAGCGTGCGTGCTCCTCATGCCCCTCTCCCGCCTTATGTTGCCGTGAGTCTGAAGGTGATGAGGCGGTGGTGTGTGTCTGTTGGGGAGATCAGGGCTTCTCCAAGAAGGGACATCGATAGGAGAGTCTTGGGTTCCTACTTTCATGCATCACTGGCCCTGAAAGACTGTCCAGACGAGGTGTTGAGATCAGGGCTCTCTTTAGTCAATTCCCCAAGGGTTCCCCCGAAGCTCAGGGATGTCGTCTGGCGCTCCTTCCACGGGAAGCTCTATGTTAATGGGAATCTGAAGTACAGACGCACTGATGACCGTGACTGCCCACGAGAGGAATGCTCTGGGGAAGTGGAAACGATGGACCACTTCTTGCTTCAGTGCCCCTTTAACATAGATGTTTACAAACAAGTCTCTGCTGCCTTGGGCATTCCTTGCCTCTCTGGTTGTAATTACCAGGAGTGGGCCTATGGGGCATTCAAGCGACACAGGGGGTATGATTTGGGCACTCTTTTCTTAGTCAGCTCTGTTGTCCGCTTTTACACCTGGAACACACGGTGCAAGGTTTCTCTCAGGCGTGAAGTCCTCCCCTGTCCAGTGGTGGTGGATATGGTACTGGGTGAGCTCGGGAAGATACGCTCTTTGGAGAGACAAAGGATGGATGAAGCAAGGTGGAAGGGTCTGTGGAGGGGCATTCAGTTTGACCCACCGTGAGTCTCTTGCTAATTCTGATGTCTCTTTGGTGTTGGGCTAGTTCTTTTCACCTCCCTTAGATTTTTGCCTTCGTCGTATTTTTCTGATGGGGCTTCATACAGTTTTAGGTGAGTAGCCCAATCTTTTGCCTTCCTGGAGTCAGAGCCATGTTTTGTGTATATAGTTGTTTATAGTAGAGTGGCCCCCAGCCAGGCTGAGCCGCTCATTGAAGTTGAGTTAAAGTTGGAAATTGAGCAGCGTTGTATAGCTCAGGTGCGACTATACATCAGCTTTGTAACATTTGTACAGTTGCCCACAGAGCAAGCGGATACGTTTTATGGATAAGCTAATTATGTTTACTGCATGTAAATCTATTTAATGCTTTTGCTTATTTGTTATGTTATTTTAAGCTTTATTGTATTAGGATGCAAGAACTCAATAAACAAAAATTTCCCCTGTACTAAGCACAATTCAGCAGGAACCGCCCACTAGTGCTCACCTGACCGTGTGTGCTGCTGGGTGCTGATCGCAGTTTGTGTGGTGCTCGTTGAGCTCAATCATGAGCAATTGCAGCCCTGGAGGGTGTGGTGCGCCCAGGGATGCTGATCCAGGAAAGCCCCAGGCCTCATCTGAGTCACCTAGGCCTCGGGGTGCTTCTGCAGAAGGAGGAGTTTCTGAGGGGCCCCAAGCGGAGTCCCCAGTGCAAGTTGCGGGGTTTGACCCTGATATGCTGCCGCATGAACCGGGATTCCAGGAAAATCTGGCCAAGGGAATTCAGAAGTTTAAGGAGAAAAGGGCTGAGCTTGCGGCTCTGAAATCTCTAATAAAGACCAAGAGGTACGAGTGCGCTAAGGCCTACAGCCTGGCCCGGCCCCGCAAGAAGGTAGAGATTGCTGCCCTGTGCGACAAGCAGCGCACTCTGGAGCGGGAGCTGGACTTCCTTGGCAAGGGAATCGGTGCGGTAAAGGAATCGTTTGATAATGCCGAGCGGTTCCGGGAGATGGAGCAGAGGCGCCAGGAGGAGAAATACAGGGCATCGCTGAGAAGCAGAGCCATTACTGAGGTGTCCAGCGATGAGGAGCCTGAAAGCTCTGGGGCCCTCCAGCCAAACCGGCCGGCTCCAAAGTGCCAAGGAACACCCACTGGCACTCCTACTGGTACCCCCACTGGTACCCCCTCAGGTACACCGGGCCTCCTAAGGGAGATCAGGCAGGTGGAGTCTCCTTGCTCCCTGAGGCCGCAAAAAATGGTCTTTTCTATGGAAGAAATTGAAGATATTGACCCCAAGGAAAAGGTGAAAGCGAAGGAAAAGAAACAGCAGCTGGAAGTAAGTAGCTTTGTCTACACAGAATCTGATTTCCCTGTCCTGCCCTCGCCCCAAAATCAGCCTATGTCTATGGGTGTCTCCCAGGCTGCCCCTCAGTCAGCTGAGGATGTTGGGGTGCAGTCAGCCCCTGCTGCGTTGGCCAGTTGGGCACACAAAGCAAATGCCAATATGGCTACAGCAGGGAAAAGTGAGAATCTGCCATCTGGGAGGAATGCAGGGCAGCCGGCGCAGAACATGGCTGAAAGGGAGTCAGTTTGCCACACTGCTGCAAATATCGGTGCAGAACAACAAGCGGGCCCTGAGGGTGACATCTCACAGCAGCCAGAGGCCACTACATCCACTACTGTGTCTCTCCCAGAGCAGGGAAAAGCCAGTTGTGATGGGAACAACTCGGAGCGGAACCATAAAGGCAAAGCTGCAGTCGCTGAGCAGCAGGAGGAACAGCGAAAGGGAAACAAGAAGAAGGAGACCAAGCCTGCTCCTAAATCTGGCAGGAAGAAGGCGGCTGCAAAAGACTCTGCAGCGGACTCTTGTAGTTCAGCAATTCCAACTGCTGCCATTTCCAATGGTGCAAGTGTGCGTGGGCGTGACTGCAGTGAGGGGATCGGTGAGCGACTGCCTGAGGCTGGTGAGTGCACTGGGAATGTGAATTCTGTGGGTGTAAATGTGTGTGGGGGGAAAGTGTTGGGGGGCTCGGGTCCAACTGTGCAAGGGTCAAATGCTGTTGTGCAAGAGGTGAATGTGGGTGCAGATACAAGTGTTGTGGGTGCAGGTATGAGCGCTGTGGGTACAAGTGCTGTGGGTGCAGGTACAAGAGCTGTGGGTGCAGGTACAAGAGCTGTGGGTGTGGGTACAAGTGCTGTGGGTGCAGGTACGAGTGCTGTGGGTGCAGGTATGAGTGCTGTGGGTACAAGTGCTGTGGGTGCAGGGGTGAATGACCCAACTGGTGCAGTTAATGCCACAGCGGCGGGTGTGAGTGCAGCGAATGAGGTGGCGGGAGTGAGTGGCCAAAGCTTTGCTAATATTGTCCGTGGCAAGGCTAAAGGGCCTGGCAGTGTGAATGTGGCGAAGGTGGCAGTGAGTGGGGCGCGTGTGAGTGACAAACCTGCAGTGGGGAATTACCCCCGACGTGGGAGGATCTACCCCGCAGACTCGGGGAGGCGCAGGAATGTGGTGCGGTTGCAGTGGGAGGGGGAGGGTCCCTTGCCTGAGGGAAATATTGTCGTTGATAAGATCTGTGATATGGGCTTCACTGCAAATGATATTTATTGTTTTGTGCATAACAAAGTTTTCAAAGATTATACCATCAGCTTCATGAGGCCCCAGGAGTTAGATGAATTCTGGGAAAAGTTTAGGGATGCCACAGGGATGTGGGAGGGGTTTCGGGCAGTGCCCGTGTCTAGGCCTGGGGTCTGCAAGGTCACCATTCTCATAGAGAATGAGTCCATCCCCCCCGCAGACCTTAAGATCTGGCTCAGAAGGTATGGGGATGTGATAGGGGAGCTGGAGAGGGACTTTGGGTACAGGGGGATATGGACGGGGGGCTGGCAGGCTAAGGTGCGCCTACGCACAGTAGGCAATGTCACCCAGCACATCCCCAGCTCCGCATACATTGGCCGGGATTTAGTCTGCTGCTTTTATCCCGGGCAGCCCAGGGAATGTTGGAAGTGCGGCTCCACCAGGCATTTCAGTATTAGTTGCGATGTACTGAAATGCGCCATGTGCCTTGGGGTAGGTCATGTGGCAAAGCACTGTCCCAAAAGTATCCGGTGCAACTTGTGCGGAGAGCTCGGCCATGCGTACGGTTCCTGTCCTATGTCGTGGCAAAGCATTGAGGAGGAATACCGCGAGGAAATGGGGGTGCTGGAGTCCGAGGCCACACAGGGTCAGGTGGTTGGGGAAACTCAGCCTGTGCCTGATCCTGACCCGTTCATCCCCCATAATTCATCTCAGCCTCCCCAGGGCCCCCAGCCTCCCCAGGGCCCCCAGCCTTCCCGGGCCCCGCAGTCTTCCCAGGCCCCGCAGTCTTCCCGGGCCCCGCAGTCTTCCCGGGCCCCGCAGTCTTCCCGGGCCCCGCAGTCTTCCCAGGCCCCGCAGTCCTCCACATCCGTTAGGGCAACACGGGGAAGGGGGAGAGGACAACCTAGTGGACGGTCACTAATGTCCCAAAGGGTAGTTCAGGAGACCCCCCCTTCTGAGCGGCCTAGTGTGGCTAACAACACATTGGGGGATTGGGTTAAAGTAGGCGAACCCCAGAAAGCCACCTTGGCCAAACAAAAGGCTACCAACTCGAGTGGGGGGAATCACAGGAAGAAAGAGGAAAGGGCAGAGGGTGCCCATGCAAAGGAGGGGGCTGATCCCTTTCCTTTATCTGTAAACAGATTTGCTCCTTTATCTTGGGGGGAGAGGGCAGAGTTGGAGGAGGAGGAGGAGTTAAACAGGGAGCTGGCACGGTCTGATAACGCCAACTCTTCCTCTTCGGAATTTGAGGACATAAGTCCGGCTGAAGCTGAAAAGCTTCCATCTGGTCTCTCTGCAAAGAGGGAATGCTCTGATGATGATAGGAAGGTAAAAAGGAGGGTGGAAACCTCCTCATCTTAATCACCCTGTAAATGGCTGTTCCCCCTCCGATACGCGTCGTGACCATTAATGTCGCGAGCGTTAAGTCTGTAGGCGCAAGAGACACGGCCTTCTTTTTTCTCTCCCGAGTTGAGGCAGACATTTTATTTTTGCAAGAGACCAGATTATGCAATCTTCAGGTGCTCCATAGGGCCAAGAAGGAATGGGTGCACGGTCCTTCTTACTGGTCTCTTGCGGCCGAGATGTACAGCGGAGTGGCGGTCCTTTTTAAGACCAGTAAGGTAACAGTCAAACGGGTGATTGAGGTAGAGATGGGCAGATGTATGGTCTTAGACGTCCTGCTGAATGGGCAGAATCTTCGCCTTATTAATGTGTACGGTCCTCAGACCCTAAAGGCGAGGAGGGACCTGTTTAGCAGGATTAAGCCCTTTCTTTTTACAGCCCGGCCGATAATTTTTGGCGGTGACTTTAACACCGTGACTAGGCCTATGGATAGGGGAGGTGCCGCAGGTCGGCTGGGCTACGATAGCATTTACCTGAATAGCATAGTTAGTCAGGCCGGCCTAGAGGATGTGCACATTCGCCACTTCCCTGACCGCACGGGTTTCACTTTTTATAGAGGAACATGTAGAAGTAGGATAGACAGGTTTTTTGTTAAACAGGACTTCATAGTGTCTCCTCCTGAGGTGACAGCCGTGGAGTTCTCCGATCACTGTATGGTGAGTGTGTCCTTGAATGTTTCAGAGTCCCCTCAGAGGGGAAGGGGTCTTTGGCGCCTGAATTCGGCCCTCCTGGGGGAGGAGTGTGTAAATCAGTCCTTCAGGGAGTTCTTTCAGGCTCAGGAATCCTTATTAGATCTGTGCAACACTAAGGCGGAGTGGTGGGAGATGGTCAAAAAGAGGGCAGCAGGACTCTTTCGAGGCCTAGCAAACAAGATACAAATTGATAAAGATCGTGCCTACCAATCTCTCAGGAGAAAGTTAGACAGACTGGTGTCTGATGGGGCCCAAGGTGGGGAAGTTGCCAGGGTCCGTGCCCTCATGAAGGAGTATCAGTATGACAGGTACTCTTCCCTGGTTTTGGAGAGGGACTACGGGAAGCACCACTCGCCCGACCCTTACCAAAACTGCCGGGAAGTGTTTTCCCGCAAGTCCATACATGGCTTGCAAAACGAGGCTGGGGTGCTAGAGACTTCGGTCCCTGGTATTCTCAGAGTTGTTAAGAACTACTATGCTGAACTCCTGAAGGGGCAGGGGCTCTCCCGGGCCAGTATGTCTTCCTTTCTGGAAGAGACCCCTATTCTGCAAGATGAGAATATTTCTTTTGATGAATTGGAGTGTGAGATTGGAGTTGAGGAGGTCAGGAAGGCAATTGATGGCTTAGGCCTCAAAAAGTCTCCAGGGCCTGACGGTTTAACAGCCGAATTTTATAAACAGTTTGTTGATGTCCTGGCCCCTCGTCTCACAGAGGTATTCAATAGCACCCTGGAAGAGGGCCTACTCCCTCCCTCTATGAGACACTCAGCTCTTATTCTCCTCTCCAAGGGTTTGGACCAGTCTAAGGTTGAGAACTGGCGCCCCATCGCTCTTCTCAATACAGACCGAAAGATTCTGGCAAAGGTCATGTTCAACCGCCTTTTTCCTTTTGCAGAAAGGCTTCTTTCCCCCTCTCAGCACTGCACAGTGAAGGGCCGCAGCACCTTTTCCGCTGTCCTTGGCATCCGGGAGGTCCTAGAGCGGTGCAGGATCTGCGAGTGGGGTAAGTATCTGCTGACTTTGGATCAGTCAAAGGCTTTCGATAGGGTAAACCACGAGTATCTCTGGTTGCTCCTTGACAGGTACGGTCTTCCGGGTAAATTTGTTAATTGGCTAAAGATTTTGTATAAAGGGGCCGAGAGTTTCCCACTTGTGAATGGTTGGTCCGGGGAGAGCTTTGGGGTTTCTTCTGGGGTCCGACAGGGCTGTCCTTTGAGCCCTTTGCTTTATGTATTTGCCATTGATCCCCTCATAAGGCGGATAGAGTGCGATGCATTAGCAGGGGTTCCTCTGTCTCCCGGGAGGGCCCTGAAGGTCTCCGCTTATGCAGACGATGTCACAGTAGTCGTGTCTAGTGGGGAGGAGGCAGAGACTGTGGCACGGGTGCTAAGGGACTACTCAAGGGCCTCTGGGTCCTTGATTAATCAGAATAAGTGTGAAACTTTCTGGATGGGGAAGGGAGATCCTGCCTTCGATCTTCCGGATGTCTTCCCAGTGGCCCAGCCCAAAATTAAAATTCTTGGTATCGAATTTGGCCAGGGCGATTATGCCAAGCAAATTTGGGAGGGCAAGTTGGAAACCGCATCTGTTCTGGTGAACCGGTGGAAAGGGTTGAAATTTACCCTCAGAGAAAGGGTGGATCTTATCAAAACCTACCTGATTCCAATCTTTTTGTATCTCAGCCATGTGTGCCTTTTGCCGGAAGCTTTCTACGTTAAGATCAAAGGTCTCTTCTTCCAACTGTTATGGGGGAATAAGACAAACCTCATCAAAAGGAATATTACCTACCTACAAAGGAAGGAGGGGGGTCTCGGTATGGTGAACCCCGTTGTGTTCTTCGTGAACACCTTTATTAAATACAACTATAACAACCTCCTCTTGGAGAAGCCTCCTTTGTGGGTGGAGATCTTCAGAGTTTGGGCCCTTCCTTTTCTTGAGTGTTGGAAGAGAGGCGGCTTGGTAAAGAGCGTGCGTGCTCCTCATGCCCCTCTCCCGCCTTATGTTGCCGTGAGTCTGAAGGTGATGAGGCGGTGGTGTGTGTCTGTTGGGGAGATCAGGGCTTCTCCAAGAAGGGACATCGATAGGAGAGTCTTGGGTTCCTACTTTCATGCATCACTGGCCTTGAAAGACTGTCCAGACGAGGTGTTGAGATCAGGGCTCTCTTTAGTCAATTCCCCAAGGGTTCCCCCGAAGCTCAGGGATGTCGTCTGGCGCTCCTTCCACGGGAAGCTCTATGTTAATGGGAATCTGAAGTACAGACGCACTGATGACCGTGACTGCCCACGAGAGGAATGCTCTGGGGAAGTGGAAACGATGGACCACTTCTTGCTTCAGTGCCCCTTTAACATAGATGTTTACAAACAAGTCTCTGCTGCCTTGGGCATTCCTTGCCTCTCTGGTTGTAATTACCAGGAGTGGGCCTATGGGGCATTCAAGCGACACAGGGGGTATGATTTGGGCACTCTTTTCTTAGTCAGCTCTGTTGTCCGCTTTTACACCTGGAACACACGGTGCAAGGTTTCTCTCAGGCGGGAAGTCCTCCCCTGTCCAGTGGTGGTGGATATGGTACTGGGTGAGCTCGGGAAGATACGCTCTTTGGAGAGACAAAGGATGGATGAAGCAAGGTGGAAGGGTCTGTGGAGGGGCATTCAGTTTGACCCACCGTGAGTCTCTTGCTAATTCTGATGTCTCTTTGGTGATGGGCTAATACTTTTCACCCCCCTTAGATTTTTGCCTTCTATGTATTTTTCTGATGGGGCTTCATACAGTTTTAGGTGAGTAGCCCAATCTTTTGTCTTCCTGGAGTCAGAGCCATGTTTTGTGTATATAGTTGTTTATAGTAGAGTGGCACCCAGCCAGGCTGAGCCGCTCATTGGGGTAAAAATCGTAAGCTGAAAATGGAGCAGGTTTGTGAATATCTCAGGTGCAACCTTGTACATCAAATTTGTGCAGTTGCCCACAGAGGAAGCAGAATTATGTGAATAAGTTGGTTATGTTTATCCTTTGTATGTAAATATTTTTTTTGCTTTGCTTATTTGTTTGTTATTTATTTAGATTTATTGTATTAGGATGCAAGAATTCAATAAACAAAAATTTCCCCTGTACTAAGCACAATTCAGTAGGAACAGCCCCCTAAGTTTGCTCATAGCCTGTACAGAGAGATAACATAAAACTATTGCACATAGGGATTCCCCTGTACTAAGCACAATTCAGCAGGAACAGCCCCCTAAGTTTGCTCATAGCCTGTACAGAGAGACACCATAAAACTATGGCACATAGGGATTCTCCTGTACTAAGCACAATTCAGCAGGAACAGCCCCCTAAGTTTGCTCATAGCCTGTACAGAGAGATACCATAAAACTATGGCACATAGGGATTCCCCTGTACTAAGCACAATTCAGCAGGAACAGCCCCCTAAGTTTGCTCATAGCCTGTACAGAGAGATACCATAAAACTATGGCACATAGGGATTCCCCTGTACTAAGCACAATTCAGCAGGAACAGCCCCCTAAGTTTGCTCATAGCCTGTACAGAGAGATACCATAAAACTATGGCACATAGGGATTCCCCTGTACTAAGCACAATTCAGCAGGAACAGCCCCCTAAGTTTGCTCATAGCCTGTACAGAGAGATACCATAAAACTATGGCACATAGGGATTCCCCTGTACTAAGCACAGTTCAGCAGGAACAGCCCCTTAATTTTGCTCATAGCCTGTACAGAGAGATAGTGAAAATATCCAATTAAGATATGTTCCATTATGTAAACACTGACATAGAATTTCCAAAGCTTAAAGTTTTCCTTTTCAAACTTGTGATCTCAGTGGTCCTATTAATATCTCATGGATAAATATGACAACCCTCCCTCTAATCCCCTTTTCCTTCGAGACTTTTTTTTTTTTTTTTTAAATCTTTAAATTCTTTGTTTAATTTTATGACAACATCAGAGTTTAATTTGATATACTGAAGTTGAAATGAATCAACCTACAGATGGGAAACTCTATATTCAGAGAAGCGAAAATGGAGGTCAATCAAGGAAAAGCAGCCTGGACTAGTGATTGAAATGCTTCTAATGCCATGGAAGCCCAAACACGGGTAGCACTAGAAGATATCATTAAGGTCTCCGCTGTATCATTTTACCTGTCCTCTGATATCCAGCATATGTGTGTATTCCATTAACAGCTGGCACCGCGGATATTTCCGAGGTCATTATCTCAGGGGTGTAGAACAAAGAACGGAATATTAAACTGGGCTTTTTCAATCAGACGTCCAAGAGTTGGAAGAGAAGCGATTGGCCGTGAATGCTAAGTCCCATTATGCTTAACGAAATGTTATTCCTTTTGGAAATGTTATACGTTGAGTACATCTGAGTGGTGTGACTGGCTATGGAACATGTAAGGGTCCAAGTTCTTGGCTAGCCCACAGGAACATGAGGTGAGTGCATTAAAGGAGAAGGAAAGGCTAATAAAGAGTTAATCTCAAGCTGCAGTTCTCTCAATAGTGCCCTTAAGTCTCCCCATATTTCACCTGTTCAGATGATCAGAAGCCAAACAGGAAGAAAAAACGCTGAGCTGGGTAAAGAAAGTTCCCATAATGCTTCGCTCCTGCACCGAGACCCAGACCAAGTGAACATGCTCAGTTAGTAAGACTATGGGGTACATTTACTTATCCACAAAAACTCCGACCGTTCACTCGATTGGTCCAATCGTATTTTCCGTGACTTTTTCGACGCTTGCACGACTTTTTCGGCGCTTTTGTGACTTTTTCGACGATTGCGCGACTTTTTCCTATTTTTAGCGCGCAAAAAAATCGGATCGTTTTGCCGCTGTTTACAATCGTTCGGTACGAAAGTTTGTTGACTTTTGGCTCGCCAATACGATATTATCGTGACTAATATGATTTTTTCGAAAGCATTTTCGTGATATTTGTGATCTTCAGAAATTTTCGTTTCCAATCCGAATATTTCCCAACACGATTCGAACTCGTGTTTTGATAAATCAGCCCCTATGAGTCAGCTTCCTGCTGATTAGCTCAGATCCACATTCCAAAGGGGAGGGGGAGTGAGTTCTTAGCATTCTGGAGGGAGGGGGGAGCAGGAGAGGGGAGAGAGGAGAGAGCTGCATGTCTCTGGCACAGGAAAACAAACAGACATCAAATCCTGTTTCTTTTGACATAGAACTCAGTGCAGCGTTTCTGTGAGTGCTTATGGCTGTATTTACATAGACCTTTCTGATAAAGCTACTGAGTTTTTACCTTTCCTTCTCCTTTAATGAAAAACAGTGGCGATTATAGCCAAGGAGGCCTTCCCCATTGCCACCCAGGGACTGGTCCGATTGCCATCTTGGAGTCAGGAAGGAATTTTTTCACCCTCTGAATTAGAGAGGCTTCAGATGGGGTTTTTGCCTTCCTCTGGATCAACTAGTAGTTAGGCAGGTTATATATAGGCATTATGGTTGAACGTGATGGACGTGTCTTTTTTTAACCTAATTTACTGCGTTACTATGACTGGTCCGATTGCCATCTTGGAGTCAAGAAGGAATATTTTCCCCTCTGGGGCAAATTAGAGAGGCTTCAGATGGGGTTTTTGCCTTCCTCTGGATCAACTAGCAGTAAGGCAGGTTATATATAGGCATTATGGTTGAACGTGATGGACGTACGTCTTTTATCAACCCAACTTACTATGTTACCCCTGGCACTGCCACGTCAGGCAAGATTCTCAACTTGCCTTATGGCAGCAGCACCCCTAGATTAAAGGTTGTAGGAGGAAAATGATAAGAGATGTGAGTGAAAAAAAGACAAAATAAGGAGGAGGCCATAGAGAAAACAGACAAGGGAATAGCAGAAGGGAAAACTGAAGGGGTTTAGGTTTTTTTAAAGTGAGAGCTGTGAAGCTGTAGGATTCTCACCTAAAGTGGTTGTAGTGGCAGATACATTGGATAGCTTCAAGGGGATGGATGCCAACATCTGAAATGAACAACTAAGAAGATTGAGGGACCTGTCTATAGTGTCGGGAAGGAATCTGTGCGGCAAAATGGAGAGGCCTCGTTGTCCTCTGGATAACCTAGAACTTAGGCAGGTACTTAGGCGCCCTGGGTATAATAATGTTTTTCTAATTGCAGGAATGTATGTGTCAGGTTTTATCCGTGGGATTCTAGACCAGCAGTCTGTAACCCAAATGGCAAATCAATGCTCTTCTGAAATACAACACTACTGGCAGTGCGGGTTTGTGAATCATGTGTGTGCTGCCGCCTTGCTTTTATGTGCCAACTAAATCGTTCCGTTCTTAAATTTCCCTTTAAACCAGAGCGTGCCATCATGTGTAATGCCAAGCCAGCCTCCGTCTGGGGCCGCGGGCAAATAAACGCACCAATAAACTTAGCACAGGCCGGCTGAAGTTTCAATCCATAAATGCTCCGATCCTGGTTAATATCCATCAGCTTCTGGGAACGGTTTGTTGAATCCCAATCACGGAATCTAATTAAAGGGGAACTGTCACTGCGATATATAATCCACCCAGCTGCAGCGGAATTTATAACAAATCCATTTCACTCCCAGTCCGTGAGTTTTATCTTTGCAGCGTCTGAGATGGTTAGTGGGTTATTCATGTCTTTCTACATACGTGCATCACAGGCATTTTTACATACATGCATCCAGGGCCGCCATCATGGGGGCACAGGGGGGACAGTTGTCCTAGGCCGGTCAATCTTCACTTTTAAAGGCCCGGCCGTGCTACAGTTTTCTGACTGGCTCGGGCCCCCTTCACTCTATTACAGCCGGGCCCTGTCATCCGATTGGTCCCGTACGTGTGACGTCAGTAGGCACGGGGGCACAACCTTATAAAAGGTCCCGTCTTGCGGAGGAGCCCAAAATCACCGGAGTCGCCGCCGCCGCTGAAGAAGAAGCTGCAGAAGAAGAAAAAGAAGCCAAAGAAGAAGACACTGACTTTCGGGAGGCACTGTCTATGGGGCAATTGGGGGCAATGTATATGGGGGCAATTGGGGGC
Source organism: Xenopus tropicalis (assembly GCF_000004195.4). NCBI lineage: Eukaryota > Metazoa > Chordata > Amphibia > Anura > Pipidae > Xenopus > Xenopus tropicalis. The sequence goes on from NC_030686.2 coordinate 48,554,213, forward strand.
ACTGTCTATGGGGCAATTGGGGGCACTGTCTATGGGGTCCCTGGCCAGCATAGCCTTATGGAGGCCCTGGCCAGCATAGTGTTAGGGGGGCCCTGGCCTGCATAGTGTTAGGTGGCACTGTGTATGGGGGGGCACTGTGTATGGGGGGCACTGTCTATGGGGCAATTGGGACACTGTCTATGGGGGCAATTAGGGGCACTGTGTATGGGGTCCCTGGCCAGCATAGCACAGTGAAGCTACAACTGAACACCTCTATGAATATGTAGTATGACAGAATGAAATGTACAGTGCAGTCACATTTGGGTGGCTTTATAAATGCTTTTTTTAGGCAGAGCAGAAAGCACGGTGAAGCAGTGGCGAT